>NC_022012.1:22609959-22625044 GCF_000317375.1 Microtus ochrogaster
AATTTGTCATCTATCTACCCTCTTGTCTGATGTGTGTGTATGAGAGAGGGAGGAGGTATGGAGGGAAGGAGAGAGAGAGAGAATGAGAAGTAGTGTCATATGATTAAAGTCTATGAAATTGCTGTACTTACTTTGAGCAAATTGGAGCCCCTGGAGAGCTGTTGGTGTAGGGACTAGCTTCTGTGCCAAAGGGGGATGTTTAACCAGATGTGTGGGCATCCCATGGCACCATTGAATTGGTACTGAAAATTAAGCATCACACCAGCTATCTTGAGAGTATGACCTCCAGCCAACACACAGCATTCTACTAAAGTGGTCCAGAAGTTATTGTCATTATTCACATTTGTCAGAAGCAATAACGTAAGGAAACATAGACATTAGGACTGGAGGCTTCTAGGTGTATCTCTCATGGGCTACACAGATACACTTTGTCACTATGCATTGCTAGGCTTGGCATTCAAGATTCTGGAAAAAAAATTGCTTTGATATACCCCAATTTGAGGGTGGATGAGGAATGATGCAGATAGGATGGAGTCTTTTTGAAGATCCTGGCAGATCAGTCCTGCATATGCTGAAAAAGATGGGTCATATTTCCCACAGCACTGTGGTCTCTAGTCAGATGACACTTGAGAAAGGAACAAAATCTCAGGGTCTTAGCTTTTAATGAACCAAACAATATCAATTAAGACACTGAAAACAAGTTCGGTAGGTAAGCAAAACAGCTATTGCTTCTGTTTTCTGCAAATAAAGATGGAATCAGTACAAAATCAGATGAACTCCTTAGGTCAACGTTGGTTGCAGTCCAAGATTCTAGGGTATGTGTTGCATGACTAAGTTCAATAATTTGATACTAGGCTTTGATTCTTTATAATTTTAGGGCCACCCGTTTTCTTCTATTTTTATTCAGTGCACCAGAATTTAAGAAAATCACCATTTGGAGATATCTAATATCTCTATATCTATCATTTATCTATCTATCTATCTATCTATCTATCTATCTATCTATCTATCTATCTATCTATCTATCTATCTATCAGCCTTTGTAGTTCCCATCAGTGACTGGCATCAAAAATGCTGATGGTGAGTTTCAGATCTGAATGGTTCAAACCTTCTCGGCAAGTTCAGAAAGACAGATCTCACATTGTGTACATCCGCCTCTGAAGAACACGGCTGCTGCTTCTCCCTTTGTGGGATATATTTCACTATTAAATGGCTACTGCTGCTGCTTGGCATGCTGAGAGGCCAATTGAGTCTATGACCACCTTCCCTTGCGTGTGATCATCAGACCATCTGAGGCAAATCTTTGACTTCTCCTCTCCCACTAGAACAACTACTATCCATCCTGCATCCTTATTTAATAGCAGTGTTTGAAGAAAAATTAAACATTGTTTTGCTTTGTTTCCTCTGACAGCCCATGATTGCCAGCTAGCTCTCCTCTGTCCCTACCTGCCTTGAAAAATCAAAACCCACCTCCATCCAGGCTCTCCATTCCGGAGGCACTTGTGCCTTGACTCCTTAGAAAGCCACGGGCACATTGCCCCTTTCTTCTCCTTTTCACCGTGCACATCCTATTCTGGGTAAGGTGAGATGAAACTGGTGTACTCGTTCATTCCTGGCCTTTCCGAACACCCTACCGTCTACACATTTATATTAGATATTGATTTCTGTTTAATAGAATAAGCCAGGAAAAATCACACTCTTTGTTGGCGTTCAAAGGATAAACCATAAAGCCATTAAGAAGAACTGTAAGTGTGGGGATGATTAATGGGACTGGAGGTGCTGTCTACTGACTCTTTCCAGATAATGTCTTTGAGAGATTCCATTGCTTCTGGCTGCAGTTCAGAGCTATTTATTTGCAAGGTGAAACCCTGAGTAATGATGTTTCCCATGTAGCCTGACTGACAGTGTTAAAGAGACAGAATGCGATGGCCGTGAACTTGGATCTTAAAGGATTTACTATGAGAAGTTGCTAGCAGACTCCTGAGGCTGTGCTTTGAAAGTCAAGATGGCTGCTATCAATGCATCCCTCTTCCCCTGATTCTGTTTTCTATAAAGGTTGCTAAGGCTGAAGATTTCTGGGAATAGATATAGCTAAGAATGGGCCATTCCGATTTTCAGTAAAACCAATGTGATTTTCTTCTCCCTTACATTAGCCTTATTTTGGTCTTGGCTAGTGGTGAGATACTTACTATGACCTTCAAGAGCCCATGAGTGCATGTTCCTGAGTACAAAATCCTATGTCATCTGCTGATTCCACTACTGTAGTGAGGATGTCACTGTAGTTCTTGATTCTTTTTAGTCTGATACAGTTCTTACATTAAAGTAAGACCAGGGATCTGCCCTGTCATAGCAAATGGTGACAGCACCCAGGACAGTTTCTATGGTAGACAAGGCTCTCAATAAAGTCATTAGATAGATAGATAAATAAATAAATAATGGATAATAGATCTGCGAACATGTGGGAGCTGGTACTGGGGATGTGTCTTAGTTAGGTTTTCTGTTGTTGTGATGAGACAGCATGACTACAGCAACTCTGATAAAGGAAAACATTTAATTGGGGCGACTTGCAATTTACAGGTTTAGTCCATTGTTCTCACAGTAGGAAAAAAAAAGGCAGGTAGGAGGCAGGATGGTGCTGGAGATCCAACTGAGAGTTCTACATCTGAATGGGCAGGCAACAGGAAGACACAGTAACCCACCAGACCGGGCTTGAGCTTCAGAAACCTCAAAGCCCACCCCCCATGACACACTTCCTCCAACAAGGCCATACCTACTCCAACAAGGTCACATGCCCTAATAGTATCACTCCCTATGAGCCTATGGGGGCCATTTTCTTGCAAGCCTACCACAGGGGGCATCTAGAACACTCTATAAAATGGTGATTTATATAAAGACAATGATCTCAACATTGATATGTGTAGAAGAAGAAACAAAAGCTCAAATGTGTCTTGACCAAAGTGACAGATGTGGTTTCTTTCTTTCTTTCTTTCTTTCTTTCTTTCTTTCTTTCTTTCTTTCTTTCTTTCTTTCTTTTTTTTTTTTTTTTGCAGGTGTATTTCACTTTTCAGTTTAGCAAAGGGAAAGGTGGTTCAAGAATATTTCTCCTTCATGTGGTAGAAGTGAGCTGAATTTTCTCCTTCTATAATACAAACAATTCGTTTTTGTAAAAATGAAAGTTTATTTTGAGTTTCAAAGTGTCTCTCTCCTTGTCTTTGGGTTTGCTCAAATACAATATTTGGCCTGCTTAAAAGTTTGTACTGATTGTATTCCAGGCAATCCTAACACTCCATTAGGACCTGAGACTACTTCAATGTTTACTTGGGCTGGTATTTATCTTAAATCATTTCTGGTCGAGGTGGGAGGTGTGGTTGAGTCGGTGTTGAGTGTATGAGCCTTAGAGCATGCTGAGTTGTACCCTTATTCTCAACCTTTGTTTGTACTTTGGGTTACTGTCCGGTGAAACTGGGCATCTTTGATCCACACCTTCCCCAGCCTTTGCAGAGCACTGTGAACACGGGGCCCCTCACCAGGAAACAACTGCCCAGACAGTTCCTTCCATTAATCTACTTTAAGGCTTCATTCATGAGGTTTCAGTCAGTGCCCTGTTGCCTAACAAGGCCCATCTCTTGGTGTTTTTTCCTGTCTATTCCCATCAGCAATAACAACCTCTATTCCTCCCGAGACTCGGAGAGCAAAATAGGAAGGGGCTCCTTCTTAAGCGCAATCTGACCGTCTTTCTGAGAGCATCCCTGAAGAGTTTGAGGCCAAAGGGCACCCTTCAGGAAAGAATAAGAATGGAAGAAGAGAAAGAAGGAAAGGAAGAACAATTGTTCCTTAATTACTTCTTTGGATCATTTTAATGATTATGTTCTCTCAACACAGACGCAGGTTTCTCTGAGGTAATCAGCAATGTCATTTTGACAGCCGGGATCCAGATAGATTTTCTATCAAGGGACTGAGGCTCTGATAGTTTATCATGGAAAATAATAATGATGATAATAGTAATAGCAAAAATGCCCACCTCAATCGTGATTGACAAAATGTCAAGAGGGAAAAAAAGAGAAGGGTTTAATTGATTGCAGTCATTAACTATGGGGAGAAACTGAGGAGGGAGTCGGTACCCTGAAAGGACACACCCCTCTGATAAAGGAGACAGTGGGGAACTTAACCTAGGGCAACTGTGGGAGCAGCAGCTATTCTACCAGGACAGGGTCATTCCTTATTCCTTCAGCGAGCAACTTTCAAAGCACCACAGGGTGAATCTGTGCTGTCTGGCGGCCTTTTGTATTCTTAAGCAGATATACAAACTAAGTTGCAGGCGTGGGGACTGCCTCTTAATCCCGCTAATGCTTTTCTCTTTCTTTCTTGCTGAGAGTCCCTTTGTGTTGATTTTCGTACCCTTCAACAACTTTATTAGCCTTCCCTCTCTGCGACTGCATACCTCAGTCTCGGGTTAGTATTTTGATGCGCCGCCTTCATTCAGCACGTGACAGTTCTTTCCCCCACAACCTGTCTTTATTCAGTTAATTCTCCTCTGTGCACTCCCCCTTTTCCTTCAGCCTAAACCTTGTTTGGAAAAATTCCTCTCCCTTTTCTAATGTCACAGCCCTCTGCCACCCACTGTTCAGAAGGAGGCTGCTATAGCCTGCCTGCTGATTTTCTCCCCAGGGTTAAATAAAAAGGGACTATGGGATTCATTCCACTGTCCCCCTTGAAGGCTGTAGTGAAAAGCAAAGGGCGCTGGGGACAGCCCTGTAAGGACACCTGGAGGGACTTTGTATTTGGAAAGAGACCTGGAAGATCTTCATGAAGGAAAGTCTTTCATTTACTTGGTTCTACACTTGTCTTCAAAAAATGCCATCAAGACTCCCTAGCATGCTTGACTGATTCTGGAATCTTGATGAAAGAGCATAAACTAGAATTACACAGTATTTTAAATGGAATTTTATTATTAAATAGATTTGGCTTAACTTCCAAAATGCCCATAGGAATCTGGGGATGGACTTTTGACGATTGATAGAAACCACTAATCTCTTGGTTGCCTAGGGAAGACCCAGCCTGGAGATGAGTCTGTTGACTTGGCCTTCCTCATTTCATGGGTCCTTTGGTAGTGTAGCTGGCAATTTTGTTTCCTTAAAGGCATTCTGTGTATGTTCATTGTCTCTGTTCTGTCATTCACAGGATGTACCAAAACTCCAAAATTTTAAAATTATTTTCCATACTTATTTATTTTATGTGTGTGTGTATTTTTACTTCATGTCTGTCAGAACATTATGCATGCTTAATGCCTGCAGAGGCCAGACAAGCACTTTGGATCTCCTGGAGCTAGAGTTATAGATAACTCTCAGCAACCAAGTGGATGCTGGGACTTAAACCCAGGTCCTTGGCTGGAGCATCAAGTGCTTTTCCCCACTGAGCCATCTCTCCCACCCCAACTTTCAGAATTCTTACTGGAACTTGACACCTTTCATCCTAATATGTGTCCAATGCTACTGAGGCTAAAGCAGGAGCAAGATGATAGCACAAAGGGAGGAACTGAGGCGTGTGTGTGTGTGCATCCCACAGTGGCTAATGTAGTTACACACACAAACTTCGAAAGTTGTCACCTTTTGTGGTGAGAACACTTTGCATCCATTCTTGGCATTTTCAAGATTTAATAATTGCATGCTGTACAATAGAACTCTAGAGTTTATCTTTCCAGCGACAAATTTTAGCCACCATCCTCCCAACCATCTGCACTCTTTCAGACCCTGTACAACACCATGCAACACTCTTCCCTTAGATCACTGTTTTGGATTCCATGTGTGAATGAAACCACACATGACTTTCCTTATCACAACAGCCTTTATCAAGTGCACCCATTTTGCTCTGAATAACAGTTGTTATTCCTTAGGATGGTTTAGGAGCCACTATGTACAATTATAACTTGTTTTTTATTTTCTATTAATGGCCACTGCAGCTTCTTTTACAACTTGGCTGTTGTGGACAGATCTGCTTTGTACATAGGAGATAGACAATAGCTTAGCACATTAATTTTATTTCTTTTGGATACATATGCAAGAGTGGGATTGCCCAGTCATATGGCAGTTATAATTTTTGGAGCCTTCCATACTGTTCTTCATAACAATTATACTAATTTAAATTATATAGCAATAATGCATAAGGATTCTTATTTTCCATATTTTGGGCAATCACTGTTTCCTTTTTGTCTTTTTGATTGCCACCTTTCTGACATAACCAAACAATTATTTTATTGCTGTTAATTATGTAGCAGTATTGAGGCCCCATTCAGGCTTACTAGGGAAAGCATACTGAGCATTGGAAGCATCCAGACACCTCATGTGTCCTCACTCGTCCTCTTTCTTGAAGCGAGTTGCTTAAATTCTCCGAGAATCAGATTTCTTATCTTTAAAATGCATTTGACATTTATTACACGTGATTTTGACATGTGTCATACGGTTAGAGAAGGTGACACAGAGTAGATGTTTCTGAGCTTACAGGAGAAAGACTGTCTACATTACTACCTGTCTTAATCTCTGTAGAATGTTCTAGTTATGATCATTTCTGATTTTTTTTCTCAAACATATCATTGTTTTTCACACTTTGTAAATGAACATAAGAAACAAGATAGGTACATCTGTGCTCGGTCCTGTTGGTCTAGCCTATATTTTTAAATCTTGAGACGTCAAATACCCATATGCACTGAAGCCTGCTTTCGGCAGAGTATGCCTGGGTCAGTAAGAAATGAACATAGAATCTCCAGCCGTTCTGGCCTCTATGAATTTAACTGATGGCTGGAGAGATGACTCAGTGGGTCGAGCATTCATTAATCAAACATGAGAACCAGAGTTCAGATAACTAGACCCTATACAGATGTCAGGCGGACATGATGGCTTACCTGTAATTACAGTGTATTACAGGTGAAGACAAGAAAACTCTGGGGCAAACTGGCCAGCACAGGAGCTGAACTGGTGAACTCAGGGGCCAGTGATAGACCTCGCTTCAGTATATAAGGTGAAGCATTGTCAAGAAAGATACTTTACATCAATCTGGGCCCCCACTTGTAGGTACACACATGTACGAGTATACCTGCAACCTGCACAAACATGTACAACCCATGGAAACATGTACATACACATGTGATGTCAGTGAGAGGAGCTGTCCACTTGATCAGTGTGAACCAAGTGAGGCAGTGGGCTGCTTCAAATATGGGAACAATTGGCGCCGTGGGACTTCCTGTATATGACAGAAAGATGCTGTTGCTAAACTCAGATAATCAAGTCATATTTAAAGAGGAAAAACAGATGCTCTCACCACCCTTTGAGTATTTTCTTCCTGTGGGTGGTGGGATATTTCTCAGAAGTGGTATTAATTCTTTTTACCCACATGCTGTTCAAAGTTTGTTCTTCTCAGCTTACACTGTTATATTACCCCAATGTCCCCCATCCATGCCCAGTTACCTTCCTCCACTCTGTACTTTTTGGTGGGGGTAGGTAACAGGAATGCACCTTGCTGTGTTCCTGTGACCATTACCTCCATAGACATTTCACTTACATTTGCTTCTCTGGAAAGTCAGGCTCTGGCTCTCCCTTCATAATATAGAAAAAATATTCTGGAAGGAAGGAAGGAGGTGTACCTAGGAGTTGTTAGCCCAGACCTCATGGCATGGGGATTAGTGGGCAGGGGGGATCCTTGTTTGCTGTATTCCTGGCTCCTGCTCTGAGCTCCCTCTGTCCTCCTCTTTGGGATCCTTTGGCATTGTCCCATTCTGTTAAAGAAACCATCTGCCCTCTCCCTTGTGTTCCTTTCTTCAAAAAGACCATTGTCACTGCAGGACCTAGGCCAGCACACTCTTCTGCCTGCCCTGCAGGTGTGTGTAAAAACAGGCACACAAACATGAAAGCTGACACACAGGCATGCCTGTCTATTTACACACAGCAACCAAACTGACCCCAGAGAAGTGAAAGCTGCTCCCTCAGGAGTGTCATCTGGCCCCATGACCCTGGCCAGAGCATATCCAAGGACCAGTCACACTGACTCTTCTCTAGCTTTGATGTGAGAGAGAAACAGTGGCCCTTTTTTCTTTAACAAAACACAACATAAAATAAAACCTTACCCTGGACTTTACACTTCTCTAGGAACATTCTGGAATTCCACATCAGATACAATGACTTACCTAAAATAACATGACTCCTCCACAACTGAAATTGTTTGGTGTTTGGCATTCAAATCAAGGGCTATTTTACATATGCTTCTTGTTACTGATGCCAATGCTGTCCACGATCCCAAGCACACACAATAGCCCCTTATTTAATATTATTTCAAACCTCAGCATGGGTGGAAAATACCGTAATGCACTCATTAATTTTATGGGCTAGAATGCCATTTTTTTCTCCTCCTCCTTTTCTTGGCCTCATTTCCCAAGTGGAAGCCATTAAAGAAGAAAGTGCTTGATGCCTCCGTTTCTCCATTTGTGCAAGTGATAAATAACAGCACCTCCCCATTTCCCAGAGCAGGAGGAAAGCTTAATAATTTAGCCCTAGCAGAGTGTTTCACGTGCTCATGGTACCTTCTGTTAGGAGCATCGAGGCCCTACTGTCTTTATTATTAAGAAAGAAGAGCAGCCTGAGCCAGGAGGCCCGAGAGAGTCCCCATCCCATTCACTGTAGACAAGGTGGGTGCTGTTCTCTAGCATTTTTTTCACCCTATTGGCCAAATATTTGCTCATTAAACTATATAGAAATATAATTCTGGACTTTCTCGTTGTGTCCTATTTAGAGAACTCCAAATATCTTCTTTGCGCTTATTAAATCAAGTGTTCTTACACAGAAATAAAGTATCGTGGGAACCACTCTGCTTTTCAGAGGGACCAGGACAGTAGTCACAAGGAGTGACTCTGCTTCCCAGATCCAGAAGTACTGAGTTTCTACTTCTTCTGCTCAGACAATGAGGAACCCCCTCAACTCAGGTGGTAGTGGTGGGACGGACGCTCCCCAATATTTCCTTCTGAATCCAAACTAAAATGTAAACAAATTATACTAGAATACCAACATGCTTCGTGCCCGGCCATTTCCACAAAGAAATCATTTAAATGTGTCTCACACTCTACTTTTCCTGAAGCTCTGCCTGCAAAGGGTTTAACTTTTATATCGCCTTCCAGAGTTCCCAAACAAAACAAGCATTTTATTTCATCCTCCATGAAAGTAACTTCTATTTATCTTGGTGAGGCTCCCGTTCCCGCTAATCTACAGTCAGCAGTCAGATCGTCTTTGTTCTCAGCGCTCTCTGGCTATTGAATCTTGGTGTCTGAGACTCTGAGTCTGTGACAGAGGAAGCATCTTGTCATTTTAATGAATTGAGTTCTCTCCCAGAACTGCTCTTCCCCAGAACAGTCCATTTCCAAAGCCATCAACGTGTCAGATGTAAAATAAACCAGGTTGCAGCGTGGCACTGTGTTTGTGCAACTGTGTGTGCGTGCAAAACAACTCTGATTATTGCCCAATCCAGCAGCTGTGAAGAGCCCAGCTATTCCATTTTGTTCTCTGCCACTTGTTGAGAAAACCCTCCACTTAACCCAACCCCCCTGACAATTACAACAGGGCTTTTAAAGCCTGAATGACTTCTGCAAGTAAAAATGGAAATGTGGCAGAACTCGTGTGAGGGAAGTTCCTTATCTGGGCTTATTTCTCATCTTTAGAAGTTGCTCATTGGATCCACTGGGCAGAGGACAAGAGAACTGAGAGCAAAAGACCCAGATTCAGGTTCAGAACTCTGTGGACCAATGATAAGCAGTTGAAAATCTCCAAACCTTGTTTTTCACACTGGTCTCTGCAGTAAGAGTGATGAAGTTTACTGACTTCCTGCACCTCAGCATGGGAGCTAGAGCTTCTGAGGGAGTATTTTAGAGTCCTTTGTGTGTTCTAAAATGGTATGCAAATAGTCCTCATTATTAACATAGTTAGTCAAAACCAAAGCCAAACACAAAGGAAAATCCACAGTGAAGAGTATGTAAAGCATCCAAAACATAATATAGAGCACCAAGGATTCACCTTGCACCATCCCTCCTTGTTCACTTAAGTGACCTCTTGGGACAGCTTGAGAGAGAGAGAGAGAGAGAGAGAGAGAGAGAGAGAGAGAGAGAGAGAGAGTAAAAACTTGATGAGCAGAGCAGTAAGACATGCAAATGACCATCAGGGACTTAAGGTGCAATGCTTAGAAGAGTTGCCTCTGGGCTAAGAAGGTATTTCTTGGAGAGCAGAGGAAAGGTGGCTCACAGCTTCATGTGGTCCAGGAGGAAGGTGGTGATTCAGGGATGAACTTTATTGAGTCCCTTTGGTTTTGGAGAGCCTCACGTGAAATTTACATGGACAAATGACTTAACCTTTCCCTGCCTCTGTTTCCTCATGAATAAAACAATTTGTGTCCTTTCAGGTCTTGGCCATCTAATGTAAGAGTCAAAATCGACTGTGCAGATATGGAAACACTCCCGGTAATTTATAACTTCATTAAGGTGGATTCAATCTTTTTGTGGTATCTCATTTTGGGGCTGCTCTTCCTTCCCGAGAAGAGAGAGAAGGGTGGATGATGCTCCAAGGAGAGAGAATGCTAAGAGTAATAAACAGAATAAAGTAAAATCTGAAAACCATGTCAGCTGACCACCAGAATAAACAGATTCCTGGCAATAGCCATGATTAGATCACAAAATTGTCTTTCTCAGGAAGTGTGCAAACATTTACTGCTCTACAGGGTGACGTACTTTCGAGGACCGAGCGACTTGTCATTTCCTCCCACATTGTCTGTCAGGGTTTGTTTGTTTGTTTTGTTTGTGCTTTTCTTACTAAAAGTGAAGCTACTGAAACTCACCCCTGAGCTCTTACGGCTCCTGTGTAGATTTGGGGTGCATTATCGTTTGGGCATGTTATGGTGTTCTGTTATGTTTATAATCCATTCTGCCTTGGGTTTTGGTACTCATGTTTTACTGCAGGCTCTGAGTCTCCAGAGGGCATCATCAGCACCTCTGCTGGCATCAAATGCTTCTGGTAGTGTCTTTTTTCTTTAAACAATGGGCTGAACATAGGCAGCTTTGGAAGGACCATGAAAATTGTCTGCTTTTTAAATGCTAATGTTGAAGGCTAAAGGGATGGTAACTGGCCAGGAGCTGTGTTTTCTGTGATGGCTTGAGCTTACCTTTCAGTTTCTCCTACATGTTCAATTGTAGTAAACATTTTTCATGGGCCTTTTATAGTGTTTGCAAAAATACCTCCTAAGCAGAAATGGAAAAAAAAACATTTTCCTTTTGGTGCAGTTTGCAACAACTGTACCCTTTGAACTGAAATATGCTTATGGAAGAATGATGAACAAATTGTATTCCGGAGTTATTTATAGTTCTTTACTTGTTAGTAAATCATTGGTTAGTAAATCTAGTTTATGAAGAGAAATAGCTGTATATAAGTGTATACGTGTATGTATGTATGTATGTATGTGTCTGTCTATGGCAACAGGCTCTATAGCAAACATGCTTTTGAATGAAAGACTTGATGATTCCATAGGAAGATAGTGCAGTTGAAATACTCCCTTTGTGTAGTGATAGCGCTGCCATCCCATGGTCATGTGTTAGTGATGATGCTGGTGCATTGCCAGTTCCGCGACAACATGGTACACACGAGTAAGCGCAGCCCAAAAGGCATAGGGCTAATGATATCCCATTGCATTGCTACATTTTTTTCTACTGTGATGTGCTATGCTATAGTAGCCTAAGCCTTTCTCACTATGTTATTCACTCCTGTTTATGAAAGACATATACTACAAGTCAGAGTGCTGTTTGCCACTGGCAGCTGCTACACATGTCTCCCATTTCTTGTGTCTTTTGATCAAGAGGCTGTGTTAACTGACTCGTCTCCACCAGCTAGGCTCGTGCACGAGCACTTTGTGATGTTCACACGGTCCTGAGTTCATCAAAATGGACTGTAGCCTCAAGCGACCCACACCTCTGTGTGCCGTGCTGTGCACTGGAGTGAGCAGATGCAGATAAGGAGCAAATGTGTTTCTGTTTTTCCTCTTTTGAGGTAGAGTCTGCAACATCTGAATTCTATGTTTAGGAGTCTATCTTTAATTTACCCACAGGCTCTCAAAATACTCTCATTTTGAGAATTTCAAATAAGGATATTTTGAAAAAAACATAGTAATGTCTGTTATAATCACTTAAAACCTAGCCTTCTGACTCACGGAACAAAGGTGTGTGTGACCACACCTGGCCGACATGTCAGCACTGTTACCTTCCCACCTGTCCCTTGCCTGTGCTTCAGAAATTGAACTCATTGTCATCCATTCTGGGAGTTCTGCCTCTCGGCATAACACCTGGCAGAGAGTACATGGTCGATGGATCCTTAAAACAATAGGTTCTGAGTTTTCTCATTATGTTCTTCCTAGGAGAGACTCACAAAGATCTCCATCTACAAAATACTTGTTGCCTCATAATACCATAGTAGGTACCATGGGCTTCGACATGCTAGGCAAATACTCTAGCCTTGAGTCACATCATTAGCCCTAATCATATATTTGTTTTTAGTTTCTGTTTGCATAGTTGGTTTTCTGTTTGAGACAGGATGTCATGCACCCCAGGTTAACCATGAACTCTCTTGAAACTAAGGACAACTTTGGACTTCTGATCCTCCTGTCGACCTGATGCTGGGATTATAGGCATAGGCTACCATGCCAGGATTTAACCTAAAAATATTTTTTTTTTAAGAACAAAGATCATTATTAAATGAGATCGTTAGCTTGTAACTAGAGATCTGATCTCACTCTTTGGTTTCCTGTTTAATCTGAAGTACATTTCCTAACCTGTTTCACGGCTGCAATTCCATTCAGATTTCCTGAGCTCCCATTTGCAAAGGCGGTTAGAACATTAACAAATGATTGGAGGTAAAGATGTTCAGAGCTGGTCTTTACACACTTATTCGCAGCTAATATGCCTTTGTTTACATAATCCAGAACACCAGCATAGCCCCTGCACAAAAGCACAGGCATTATTGTCTCTGTTTTGGATATGAAGAACCCAAGGCTTAGAAATGTTAAAGGATTTGGCTGCGATTATGTAGTGAGTCTTTCTCTGTGTTCCACCTGCCAGCTCCCAAATAACCATACAGAGACTTCTTACTAATCATAAAATCTTGCCCAATAATTTAGGCTTGTTTTGAACTAGCTCTTACAACTTAAATTAACCTTTTTTTTTTTAAATTGATCTACCCTCTACTGTATGACTTTTACCTCTATCCCATTTTGTGTGTCCTACTCATTTCATGGCTGGCTGGCATCCCCTTTATCTCTTCCCTTCTTCTTCCCAGTGTCCTCTCTGCCCCCCCAAATCCTGCCTAGCTAATGGTTGTTCAGATTTTTATGAATCCAATCAGAATGACAAGTCTTTACTGTGTGTAAAATGATTAACCTACAACACAGTTGCACAGGGAATTAGTGGCTACATCATTTCTGTCTACATCCAGCACTGCTGGGTGATTCCACCATTACCTTGAGACAGCATCTGACTCTGTGAGTCTCTGCCCTGCTTCCCAGTCTTTCTTCCCAAGTTGCCAGCCCACTGATGTCAAGCTGGCAGAGAGTTTGCTGCCTCTTGTCTCCTGAATCTTGTGCTGTCCCAGCTTACAAAATTCCCCAGCTCAAAACTCCTGAAGATCTGGTCTATCACCAATTTAAAAGCACTACAGAATACTGAGGTGTCAGGTTCTTGCTTCACTTGTCATGAATACAGTGCAGTTATCATTAATCCCTGTGGTGCTTAGGAGGTTGAAACCCAAGAGCCTCAAAGACCTGGGAGTTCTGAATAGAGAGGAGAAGTAGATGTGACAAAGAACAGTGAGGATGGAATGGAAAAAGGACACAGGAAGGTCTGGGTAGGGACAGGCAGTCAGTGGACTCACATGAGATGTGGATCAAAGGGAAAACAGAGGTTCTGATGGTGACAAAACTGTACATGAGGGAAAGTAAACAGACACAGTGGAACATGAGGCAGGCATGAGGACTAGGGGAGGACTTGAAGGAGCATCTTTAAACACAGGAGGGATATAATAGGAACACCATAGGGAGATGGTGGGGCATGACAGGACATGACATAGACTGAAGAGTACATGGTAGAACTTAAAGGGAAAAGAAGAGGGCCCTGAAGACATGCAAGACAGATGGAGTGGACAAGAGTTGATGCTTTCTGTGTAAGTACAGAATGAAGTCAGCAGGACAGGCCTTGCTCAACATAAATGTGATAATCTAAAGATGGATGGTCCTTAAAATGCAAAAACAACTCAAGCCAATTCATTCAGCTCTTGCTTAGTACAAAGCCTCGGGACCAAGTGAAGCCTCCCTTGACTGGAACTGCCTTGATGGTGCCACATAGTCAACAATAGCCACAAAAGCCAACCCAAGACAGTAGCACATCTGCTGTGGAGCAAGTCTGTGGCCATTCTTCTGATGGCTCACCTTGTAAACACATCAGCTGCGAGCATCCTCTATGACCATTGGCTGCCACCAGTTGACCATAAGTTCAGAGCAACAACCCTCTTTTGTGTTCTTAGGTCACCACAGGGGAAGATAGTAAAGACATCCCTTATTCTACTTCACCACCTAGAGCCCTGAGCCCATCTCTCATACCAGAGTGTGACACAGTCTTTCATATCAACACATTCAATTGTAACTTTTTCTTGACTAGGGACCACTGCACCAGGAAATATGTGAACACATTAAATGATATTCTCTATCCTTGATACCCTATTTTCAGATGATTGTTTATTTGACATTTCCCTCTTTGTCTTTTAGTTCACTGGGCTGTGCTATTGACCACTTACAACAGTCCAGAGTGAGTGGGTTTGGGGCCTCTGTGGCCAATAATAATCCATGAACTATGTGCACTAAGGGTCTGATGCACACAGCAGCTAGTCTGTGGAGCAGGAGCTGATCCAGTCTGACCTAGACTAAACAACAGCAGTGTGCATATTATACTCTTGGAGTCACCTTAAAAATACTCAAGGAAGGCAGTTTGGATGCTCAACTTACTAGACCTGGATGGAGGTGGGGG
>NC_022012.1:22625159-22633801 GCF_000317375.1 Microtus ochrogaster
GAAATCTTTAATAAATAAATAAATTAAAAAAGAAAACATTATATTAAAAAAGTTACCATAAAATTACAAAAAAAAAGAAAAAAATACTCAAGGAACATCTTTCTCAGAGCAATATTTTCTTACCCTCAAAGATCTATCTTTGTAACCACACAAGATAAGGTTTTTCATAAAGGGGTAGCTTTGTGATTGATAATCTTCTTTCAAGAAAGAATAGCCCAGAAACTTCAGGTCATACTTGTGTCTGAGGATTTGAAATATTTTAATCCAAGAAGAAAAGCTTTAAGAACGAGTTTAGCTGTCAGGAGCTCTTTTTCCGTAACACTTGGGGATGAGGCAAGAAAAAGCTCATGAAGTCGGGAGCTGGGCCACACTAAAATCTTATTAACATGCTTTGAAGTTCTGGCATTGCTGCATCCAAAAAAAATCTCCTCAGCCCAGTGTCTTTGTTAGCTGTCATGGTCCTGCCAAGATACTTGGATATATATCCAGGAAATAGCCCCAAACTTGGTACTTGCTTATTCCTAGATTTATCCAGAGTAGTATTTTGACCTGTGAGAGGCCATTGTACTTTTCTTTCTTTGGGGTGTAAATGAAAAAGTTAGATTTGATGGTCTTTGTATTTTTTTCAGCCATACACTGTGTGGATCAACACAAATATTTTTTTATGTGGTTTTTCTATTGGTAAATAGTTCAGATAGGTTGTGATATTTATAATCAAAGTTACACTGGAAAAAGATGATGGGCCCAGATATCCAGACCTTAGGTCCCCTCTTGGGTGCATATATAAACAAAGAGCTTGCAAGAGGAAGTGACAAATTCAAGGTATACTTCCAATAGCACTGAATATTGAAAACAACATTATCTAGAGCCTATATCTATATGGTGTGTGGTTTTAAAGTGACACTGCTCCTTGCCAGGTATTTCAACCCATGTAATTCTGGTTTGCTTTCTGACTTTGTCTTTATCAATGAAAGCATCATTCTTAGCTGTGATGCTGATAAACCTCAGAGCTAGAAATTATTGATACCTCATGTGAAAAGTGTAGTCAGATTAATATAACATGAAGAAATAATTTAAAGAGGAAAATGTTGAACAATAATCAGCATCTAGTGGGAGCCTAGGATTACCTAACTTACTTCTAAATACCCATGGTCCATTATTGCTGTGAGACATGGTCTGTACCCTGTCGCTTGTATTTTAAATAAGGACAGATTGGCCAGTAGCCTTGCAGAAAGTATAGGTAGAGTGACCAGGCGGAAAGTAGAGATGGGGCAATGAGAATTCTTTGAAGAGGAAACAGTCAGTCTGCAGTTGTCACCCAGACAGAGAGGAAACCAGACACAGAGCAAGCAAGATGTGACTGCCTCACCGGAAAAGGTACCAAGTTACATGGCTAATCGTGGGCTAATATTAGATGTAAGAAAGAGTTAATAAGAAGCCTAAGCTAATAGGCCAATCAGCTAGTAGACTTCTGTGTGCTTCTTTGGGACTGAATGACTGCAGGACCAGGTGGGACAGAAATAGTCAACAAATGTCATGCCAATGTGGGACTGACCAAATCCACTTGAAAGCCTGAGAGAGCTTGGAAGTTATTCTAGATAGAAAAGAATTGAGGTAAGCATGGCTTCTTGATAATAGCACTTTCTCGGGTAGGCTCTGCTTTCTAGAGGCAAGCGCTCTCAATTAAGAGAGGCTTCCTAACTCAGCTTTAGCTGGAAAACCTTGCAGCTCTTTTAAGAGGTCCTGCCATAAAGCACTTAATTGGTGTTGATGAAAATCTGACTGCATACTTTTTGGTGATGTCAGGGACCTTGAAATGCCATAGAGTTGTGGCAATAAACATGGCTCTGGCCAGTACCTCTGCCATGAAGCTAGACTCTCAGAAAAAAAGCTAAGGAATGGACTGGATCCAGCTGTCAAAGTCACACCTTTAATCCTAGCCATATCACTTAGCAAACTAAAGACTCATGTGAACAGAAAAAGAGAGATATATTTAAAAATGAAGAAAACCTCTAAATGGTTTACTGTGTGTTTAAAAATATATATAGACTTGAGAGGGGAAAAATAAGGTCCTTAAAAGAAAAAAAGAGAGTAGTTGGGTGTGGTGGCACGTACTTTTAACCCCAACATTTGGGAAGCAGAGGCAGGTGGATCTCTGTAAATTCAAGGTGTGGTGATACAAACCTTTAATCACAACACTTGGGAGGCAGAAGCAGACAGATCTCTGTGAGTTTAAGTTGGGGTGGCACACACCTTTAATCCCAACACTTGGGAGGCAGAGGCAGGCAGATTTCTGTGAGTTCAAGGAAAGTCTGGTGTACAGAGTGAGTTCTAGAACAGCAAAATATACACAGAGAAACACTGTCTCAAAAAGCCAAAAATTAAAAATAAAAATAGTTTAAAATAAAGTCACATAAAGATGAAAAATACACCTTCTTATTTAGCTTCTCTAGGATCTAAATAAGAAGGTGAATCCAAAGACAAACATATACGCATCCTCCTGAATATTAACCTTCATCAGGTGATGAAAGGAGACAGAGACAGAGACCCACATCGGAGTATCAGACTGAAATCTCAAGGTCCAAATCAGGAGCAGAAGGAGAGAGAGCAAGAGCAAGGAACTCAGGACCACAAGGGGTGCACCCACACACTGAGACAATGGGGATGTTCTATCGGGAACCCACTAAGGCCAGCTGGCCTGGGTCTGAAAAAGCATGGGATAAAACCGGACTTGCTGAACATAGCGGACAATGAGGACTACTGAGAACTCAAGAACAATGGCAATGGGTTTTTGATCCTACTGCATGTACTGGCTTTGGTGGAGCCTAGGCAGTTTGGATGCTTACTAGAGCTGGAATGAGGTGGGTGGTCCTTGGACTTCCCACAGGGCAGGGAACCCTGATTGCTCTTCGAGCTGATGAGGGAGGGGGACTTGATTGGGGGAGGTAGGGAAATGGGAGGCGGTGGCAGGGAGGAGGCAGAAATCTTTAATAAATAAATAAAAAAAGATGAAAAATACACAGAGAGTTTCGATATTGTATGCTATTGTGTTGTCTTTAAATTGTTTGAATGCTGAGGAAGGAGCAACAGCTGCTAAAAGATATTTGTTTATATATGCTGCTGAATTAATCCAAGATAGGTATTTTGAAAATACCTTGACTTCAAAGTTGAAGTCAAAAGGTATGTTACTTTGAAGAAGAGATTTTGCTTTTGTTTCCATAGAAATGAAGGACTGTGGATTCATTCTGCATTAAGAAAAATCAGGTTTGACCAAAATAAGACTCCCTGCGAAATCTTGGATAGGAGGAATGGCCCAGATGTCTGAGTTCTACATCCAGAATATTTCAAAGACTGTTGCCTGAGATGATCAAGCCTTACAGGATACTCCAGTCAGGACTTAATCATAATTTTAAATTTTATTTAGGTCCCCATAAGATTAGCAGTGCAGGAAGTAGCCTGCAAAACTATACCCACATTCCCCAAAAAAGTGGATTACAGATGTTTGCCTTTGTTTAGAATGTTGGTTACAAGTTGTTATGAATAATGGTCAGTAGTAAAGCAAAACAAAAAGAGATTCAATTCAGAGTTCTTGCTTTTTGTGTGTGTGGGGGGGTGGTGGAATTGCTGTGGGGACAATGGTCTGTACCCTGTCACTTGTATTTTAAATGAATACTGGTTGGCCAGTAGCTAGGGAGGAAGTATAGTTGGAGCAACCAGGCTGGGAGTAGAGGCAAGGCAACGAGACTTCAGGAAAGAGGAAACAGTCAGTTTGCAGTTGTCACTTACACAGAGAGGAAGCCAGACACAGAGCAAACAAGATGTGATTGCCTCGCTGAAAAAGTACCAAGCCACATGGCTAACACAGACAAGAATTATGGGCTGATATAAGTTATAAGACTTAATTAATAAGAAGTCTGAGCTACAGGGCCATCCAGTTCATAATTAATGTAGACCTCAGTGTATTTCTTTGGGAATGAACAGCTGCAGGATGGGTAGGACAGAAATTAAGACAACACATTATTATCGAAACATATCAATGGAAAGATTCTAGGAATAAATAATTTTTAAGTTTTTAATTGTTTGGCATTTTTGAGCAGTTGATGCTATTTTAAATGGCCCTCCTCCATCCTGTCTGGGGACCTGACTCATCCCTTAATCCAGTGTAACCAGCAGTATCTGCCCCATAATCATTAGCTAGCTGTCTTGTTACTTTGTATGTCCAAGTAGTAATTATTTTTCTTATTGATAGCACCACAGCAGTGATGTGAACATTTCAGACATGCCAGACAAGTGCTTCCTTGAAATGAAAACGTGGAAGCTCTTGATGTACTGAGAACAGAATACATCACGTGCTGAGGCTGCACGATCAACAATGAGGAGAACCGTCTATCTATGAAATTTGGAAAGAAAATTGTGCTAATTTTTCTGTGTCTTGTCAAAAGCAGAAGAAAGGGTTACAGGTCATGATCGGGGCTTAGTCCCAAGTGTTCAGTCATCCAGCTAACTTCATCCCACTAACTGACAAGTACAGTACAATAAGATTTCAAGAGAGCGAGGTCAACTGAGAATTGTCGCATAACTTTCATTACAGCAGATATTTTATAACAGTTCTACTTTATTACATGTTATTGATATCAGTCTTTTACCATGCCTAATTTATAAAGAGTATCACAGGTTTGTCTATATAGGAAACCACAATATGTGTTGCATTCTTGCCATCCTTACTGTCAATCTTATTTAAGCCAACCACTGGGAGATAATAAATCTGCTTCCAAAACTAATTTAGCTAGCTTAAGAGGAGAGTAGCAGAAAAATGATACATGAACACATATAAATATATTGGTATGTATCCTTGAGTGGGTGTATATTTATGTTTTTTATACAAATGCTTATGAACACTGTTTTTTTTTGCAGTATTCAACACCACATTAGCATACAGGAGTTATCATTTTATTTTTAGTCAAGTATCTTGAGATTCAAATGTCACTCATCTGATGTCTTTTACATAGTAAATGAAGACCAGATTTGAAATTTTGGCTTTACACCAAAGGGGGTCATGCCTTTACATAGTATCTCATTTTTTAAAATAGGGACCTTGAGGTAAAAATCATCCCAAGGGTCTGGTGTT
The DNA here is from genome assembly GCF_000317375.1 of Microtus ochrogaster. Lineage (NCBI taxonomy): Eukaryota > Metazoa > Chordata > Mammalia > Rodentia > Cricetidae > Microtus > Microtus ochrogaster. The sequence goes on from NC_022012.1 coordinate 22,630,288, forward strand.
TACAGATTGTTCAATTTTGCTTAAATTAGGCAAATTATTTTGAACTTTGGCTTACTCATTTTTGAAAAGGCAAATGAAGAAGATGTTGACCTTAGAGAACTATGATACATCGGATGAAAATGTCCACATATGCTCCTGCAGCCTATTGGCATGCTCAAAAGATTACGTTGGATTTTATATTAATTACACTTTCTCCATCCTTTTGGACTTGATCCTTTTCTTTTCTTTTCTTGGTAGAAAAAGAAAATTATGTCTCCCACCTCAAAGAAGCAAGCAGACACCTACTGAATATCTTTGATGACATGAAAACAGTTACTGTCACTTCGGAGCACTGATAGAGATAAGGATGCTGACATTTTTCTTTGCAAGGGACAGTGCTTGTTAGCTATTAAGGACATTACATAAATCCCAGATCACTAAATGCCCCCAAGATTTCAAACTGCTCTTGTGTTTGAATTAACTCTGGGGAAACTAAAAATAGCCCCTGACTTTGTATCTCTTCCTGTCTCCTTCCCCACAACTTGAACCAGCTTTCCTCAAGGGCTTTGGAGAGAAACTTCTCTTCCTGTCACTCTCACCTTGACGGTGGCCACAATAGATTGCAATGGCTCTTGTCATGCATCATGTGTCCACATAGGCCTTCAGGGGACAGGCCTGCTACATTACCTGGTCTACAAGGGCAGGTAACTTAATAAGGTTACCGTATTTCCCCTTTCTTCAGTGACTTAAGAATAGCATTCTAAAACAAACTCAGTCAAATGCTGTTCCATTTAAAAACCAGTTCCAGAGCGAGACTGCTCAGAGGTGAATCAGAGGGTACTTCATATAACTCGGGCTCTAGGATGAAAGTTGGCCCTTCAGGCCTTTGTCCTGGATTGGTTTTAGGGGTGTAGGGACTATTGTGACTCACAAGTTGCTATGGGCTCTGAAAAAGGACAATTTCAATATAGACAATCTTAACGAGCCATCTTGACTTCCAATACACTCAACTTTTCAAAAATATTTACTTACATAATTGTGTCATGACTCCTCTAAATTGCTTCCATATGCTAAACTCAGCCTTTCCTACAGTTGATTAATTAACCTTTGGGGGGATCTTATGAAGTGCTGTCTGTGGGCTAACGGCCTAGCTGCAGCCAGGCGTGGATTTCTGTGCAGCAGTGTTTGTACATATAATTATGTCAGTGTTTTATTTCACTCCTCCTCCTCCTTTTTAATGAATGAGGAGCAGAAAATGAAAGAGTTAGTGGTCGGGTTAGGAAACTGCCCTCCAATATTCACTGAGAGCTGAGCCCAGCATCTCCTGAGAAAATGATGTGAATGATTAGGTATGCACCAAACAGTAAACTGGGACAGTATCACAAGCAAGAGACCAGGTACACAAGGAACAGAAACGGCATATAAGGGTAAACATGGCCTCTGAGATGAAAAGTGAAGTGAAAATGTGTTGTCACTGCTCTCAGACATCAGAAGGACAATTTTCAGAAGGCTCCGCTGGCCCAAGCATGGAGCTACAGGAGGACTGGATCCCGGCTCATTCTGGCTGGCATCTCTTCTACTGGGTTCCAGATGCTCTTCTGGAAACTCTCTCAGATACAGAAGATGCCCCCCCATCTCTGAAATACACACAGGTTTCCTCATTACTGGAGGAAGCATCCCAGGATAGCAAGTCTAATCTATACAGCTGCTTATGTTCTGGGAACCAGTCAGTTTAGAGACTGATTTTCTTCTGCTCTGTCCAGACAATTGAAATAAGGGGAAGATTTCCTTTACATGCAACCACCTGCATTAAAAGTCTGGTGATTTGGTATTTCCCCCTTCATCTCTTCAAGCTTGTTACCTGGAGTCCCCAGTGTGCAGATTCAGAGCTAGGCATCCTGTTTGGTGGCTGTGATTGAGTCTTTCCATGTTCCTTTTCTGACTGCTGTCTGCCATTCCCAAACAAGGCACCTGGTTTCCTTTGCCATCACCATCATTATCATCATCATCATGATTATTATTTGAAGGCAAAAAGCAAACATTCCACCTGCTTAATTTCATTTTTCTATTATTATCCTGCAGAAATTCTGAAATAAAATGAAGAAAGCCAACATTTACATTTCAAAGAGAAATTAAAGGAAAGTAAAACACAAGCATTTGACTTGTGTTACTCTCAATTTAAATTAACTAAAGTGTACCAAGTGTAACAAGTACTTGTGTTTCAGAAAACACAGAATACTCTTCTGACCTCTAACTACACATGTAGGAATAATTCTACATAGACTCATTTGTATTTCTGTGCTGTGTTATCCTTGGTCACAGGATGTTTTAGATCATGAAATACTCATAAAGACCCATTATATTTACTAGCAACTATTTACAATGCTAGAGTTTTGTGTCTAAAAACATTTATTCATGGATTTATTTCATAGTGTGACAGGAATTTCTAACTCTTGTATTGTTAATGATAGTGAAGGAAATTGAAGATATTGGCAGAGTTGGGTCTTGGATTTGGATTTCTAAGAGCAGAGCTAATATTCTATGCCTTACCCTAATCAAGGCCAGACATACAAACTGTTTTATCTGAACTGCACAGGAACTCAAAGGTTTTGGGTAGGAAGAGATTTATACCTTCTCCATAAGGATTAGTCATATTGCCCTTAGGTTTTTCCCATCAGAATTTAGCTGGCTGATTTCAAGGGAAACCAGCTAAGTGGTTTGGGGAAGTGGCTGAGAATTGATTACCATTGGTGGGTGTTTCCTCAATCATTCTTATGCAGCGATGTTTCTATAGTAACCCTAAGTGGGAGGATTTGGAGAATTTCCAGGGAATGAACATCCCTGGATGCCAGGACGGTGGTGCTTTCCTACTCCAAGGGCACAGAAACTCAAGAAATAGGGACTTCAGTCTCTACATTTTCTTATCCAGGTGAATCTTTTGAAATATCTCCCATGATAAGATGACAACAAAGAAGCATTTCTCCAGCTTCTATAAGCCACCCTAACAATGACCAAACCTGAGGATGGGGTCATGGAGACACTTGATGGATACCTGAGCAGGCAGGCGCAACAGTCTTGGGATTGGTACCTTGTGGGACCTAGTCTTTATCCTGTGTGACCAGATGATGACTTCATAGGGATACTTTGAACTGAGTTAGAGTGAAGATCACCTAGCTGCTGTCAGCTGGAGAAGTGCTTGGCACATGTGAAGGAAAACACACACACACACACACACACACACACACACACACACACACACAGAAACAACACAAACAAAGCAGCCTGTCAACCCTTCAGAGAAACTGAGGCCCAAATAGACAAACAAAAAAAATTTATTTGGCACTGACCTGAGTTGGAAGTCAGCGAAATTTGACATGGGTTGCAATTAATACAAACTGAGCAGATGATCTGGGATCTTATGGAGTTCAAAGAAGTTTAGAAGATCGAGCTGTAGGGCTGGCAATGGCATGAGTCATTTGTTAAGAATTTACATTGTAGCCGGGCGGTGTTGGCGCACGCCTTTAATCCCAGCACT
>NC_022012.1:22633907-22648291 GCF_000317375.1 Microtus ochrogaster
AAAAAAAAAAAAAAAAAAAAAAAAAGAATTTACATTGTTGCAGGAATGGTGACACTCTTGTAGAAAGGGGTTTGCAAATATGTCTCAGGAATTAGCATCACTTATAGCTCTTGCAGAAGACCTGTGTTCAGTTCTTATAACCCATATCAGTATATCAGGTGACTCACAGCTGCCCATACCTCCAGCTCTGGGGGACCCTCAAAAGTCCTGTACACACAGACACAGGCATAAGCATAGTTCAAAATGAAAATGAATCTTTTTCTTTAAGAAAGTACTTGAGTAATTGAAACACTACATATTAAAACAGTTCTAGAAATGGAGGGGAGAAGCACAAGAGAAAGGGAGCATTAAGTGAGACAGCCCTGCTTTTCTCTACCCTTCAATGTCCCACTATAATGAAAAGCATAGCTCTTGGCGTCTAACCTCCTGGAAGCAGAGTCTGCGGTCCCTGGTGGAGTTTCACTACACGCTGAGAAAATAGTGCACAGCTGCACAGGGTCAGAGGTCTATGGGAACACAAGCTCAACTCTGATCTTGCAGGTGTTTGCTGCCTCCTGTTCTTAAGGCATCTCTTTGTACCCCTGCCTTCAATCTTAATTTCCTCCCCAGATCCCCACACGATTTGTTTACTTGAAGTATAGTCAGAGAGAACACCAGAAACAGCATTTTTCAGGTCTTTCCTCCCTCACCCAGGCAGGGAGAGGATCTGAGTACAGAAACATACTAGAGCATGGATGAGCCCTTCAAAGACTACAGCAAATAAAAGGAGTCACTCACAAAGGACACACACTTGACAGTTCCGTTTGTGTGAACCGTCCAAAGAAGGCAAACTCGTTAACAATAGTGAGGTTAGTGGCTGCCTCCAGCTGCTGACAAGAGAAGCGTCAGTGTGCACAAATGCCAGCTCCTTTGTCACAAGGAAGTGGTGACAGCTGCACAGTCATCTCTATACACATTAGATGACGCAGACTGTGCACTGAAAACTGAATTTTTGTGTTGTAGAAATTCTACTCCAATATGCGCCCACTGGTCCATTTTGTGCTTTGAAAGGATACTTTACCACGTTCTGTTTTGTAAATTCATATACCAGTTATCCAGAAAATAGTGATTCACCATGGCTGTGCAGTGCTCCCAAATATCACCATATTTCATTATGAAATATAAAATTTATTGCTATGACTACCAACCTCACTTTGAAAAGTCTTTGAATATTGGGAAACTGTCAGGATCATAATGACAAAAAGAAGATTTCAAAACTTTCGTTCTTGCTATGAAAGCTTGGATTCCATCACTGTCAATAAATACCTACCTGTGGTTTTCCTTGAAATGATGCTTCCTTCATCCTCGAGAAAATGCCTGCCAGACACCAACACCTTGTGACTTCGGTTTGTCTGTAGTTCATCCAAGGAAAAAGAGAGTTTTATGAAAATGCAGGATCTTCTGTTTGTGATTGAGTTAATCACACATTAGATTTGCTCTTGCTGACAAATTAAAAGCCAGAATGGATCTTCAGGTTTGGGGGTTGCAGAAAATTTGTTTTTGTATGTTCTTTTTCTCTTTAGCATTCCTATAAAAATATGAAAAGCAAGGAAATAAATAAGACCACCAAAAATGACCTGGATTCAGGGCTCTATAAAAGCAACTGGCTTTTAGGTGTGCACGATGGCTACTTTATGGGCATTTATATTCTTTCTTTTAGTGTTGTATATTAATTCCCTGTGAGATACCAATCAGGTACAATGCAGAAATAGTCTCAAACTGTCTCTGCACTAATGGACTAATAGACTTTTAGCCACTATGGGATCAAGGCAGGGGAACTATCTTTGGAAAAGACCTGTTGGACGCTCTTGACAACCTCTGCCAGTCCCCATTTCTGATCATCCACCATCCTTCAACACACAATAGTGATATACATATGCTTCCTTTTGTTTCACCTAGAATAGTCAAGTGTGTAATCAAGCCCAGGCGTGCTCAACATCATCAACTTGTATTGCATTAAGGATAAATGGAAAGCGCGGCTTTCTTTTTCTTTTTTATTGATAAAGCAAGCGTGGTGATGTGATACTCAGTGACTACTCACACCATTTGATGTGACTTCTATTCATGCTCAAGTGCCAGACATTTTGCTACCAATGCTTTGGTGCTTTGGGTGCCAATGTTAACAGAGTTGGAAGGGGAAAATGTTGTCTCCGAATGATTCTAAGGATAGGGTATCATAAGCCTTCCAGAAGAGGCCCGGCCCCCACTGCTTTGCTGAATGTCCTTTAAAAACTATTGTTTTAGGGGAGGCACTATTCTCTCTATTCTCTTAGGTTTTCCAGCTTTAACTGACACAGGTTAACAAGGAAAAAATAGCATAAACACTTCATTCCATAATTTCTATGTACAATAGGAACCTTCTCTAGCACACGCACAGAACAAAAGAGTTGGCTGTGTTCTAAATGTTTTTACAAGAGGTTTAGAAAGAAAGGCTGTTTTGGAGAACAAATTCCTATATAAAGAAGAATAAGCATCAAGAGGCAGGTTAACAAGGGCTGTTTGTGTAGAATCCTCTAGGTAAAATGCCTGTTCACTGATGAGAAGAAAGACTTTTAGCCCTGGCAGAAGGTGGGCATCCTTCTCTCTAGGACTTGATGTTCCTGTTATTAGAAAGAAGAGGGGAGGTCATAGTGGACATGCAATCACTGCTTCTTAAGTGCTTTTCATTCAAAATAATCAATGCTCCAAGATGTCATATTTTGAGGTGACAGGTCTGAACTCCCTCAGTTGTCCATACACTTTTGCTCATCTGTCTTTTTCTTCAGGATTCTCAGCACAGAGGAGAAAAACGCTCAGCATGCAGCCGACTGTAATTCAGAAGGGACCGAATTGATTGCGGTGGGGCAAAAAATAACTAGACTTTCTACATCTAGGTTTTCATCAGTAAAATGGGAAAATAATAGTACTCACCCAGGATTTGAAGACAACAGGAGGTTTTAAGGAAGGTTTCTTAGCATAGTTATCCGAATAGTAACTACTTTATAGGCATTTAGATTCCGTGTGTGTGTCTGTGTGTGTGTGTGTGTCTGTGTGTGTGTGTGTGTGTTATGAATTAATTCCCTGCGAGCCGTTAATTATGTGCAGGGAAGAATTACTCTTGAAGTGACTCTTGCATTGGAAGAATTTCAGGCATTGTTAGAAGCAAGGCAGGGTGCAGACCTGCTGCAGGCCCTTGACCTATGCTGGACCCTCCGGCAGAGCCTCTTCAAGTGACAGCCCCAGGTCCCTGCTGACCTGAAATGCTTTGTCTTCTGTTAGCTCTCCAGCCTTTGACAAGTAGATAGGATTTTGAAGAAAATTAATCATGTTGAAATGAAATTGTAAAAATATTTTTAAATGTGATATGCTTTGTGATTTATGCGTTAAATTAAATCTGACAGTGAGTCTAACAACTAATAAGTTTGAAGCAGGATATTTCAAGATATGGGCAACAAGGACAGCCTGAATTCTGCTGTGAATTTCTGAGCGAGAAGGTCAGAGGTTCCACCAGTTCCTTGCAATCAGTTCTCTGCAGTCATCCATAGGGATGCACTATATTTCAATTAGAGGGTAGCAGAAACCAAAATGCAATTTTCCTCCCCCATTAAAGTGGTCAGACCTCCCTGAATTCTAGTTACAGGCCCCGAGCAAGTGACTATGGCCCCATGTTTATAACTTCTGCTCTGGGTCACTGAGGGACTTTTGTTTAGAAAGGGAATGAAAAGATGTAGGGAGCATGCCAGTTGTCTATGAACGGGAGGAGATGCAACTAGCCAGAATTGCTGATTTTATCTGGCTTACGCATCTAGGATGCATAATTATTTGCTGAGTAACTGCTAGCTTTCCATCTAAATGGAAGCTCAGTTGACAGAGGTTTAGGAGGTAGGAAGGCTGCAATAAGCTTAATTACAAATTACAAAGTTACACATCCAACCCTTTTCTGACTCTTCAAACAATAACCTCCCACTCTGGGTAGTTGTTGCTCCCAATCATGTATTGAATCAAACAGATTGGACACATGACTGATTTTAAATCTGAATCAAAATGTAAACACACACACACGCACACACACACACAAACACACACTTATTTCCCACGATGCAGAACCGTAAGATAAACAAATGGTTTAACTTCCAACACCCTGTCTGGCCCTGATTGATTCTTCTTACCCAACTGTGCATTTTAACATGCTTCGAGTTGGAGAAATCTTGCAGCACTAATTCGATGCTGCAACCGTTTATGAGCCCTTTAATGGGCAGAGAGGGATTGATCTAACGTCTCAGCATGGCTGGGGAGCACCCGGAGTGGTACCTGATTGATGCACAGGGATGTGTGGGAGCCATCATCTGTAACCACCAAGAGTAGGAGAGCTTCTTTTCCTCACAGGGGACAGGAATGCTGATGGAGAGGGAGGTTTCCTGTGAGCACGTTGGACTCTGCCTAGTAAGAAGGATGGTACTTTGGAGGATTATTTATCTAGGGAAGACTAAAGATAGTATTTAATATAGAACCCACATGTTCCAGTTTCAACTTCTTAGCTGGGGTGGAAAGGTTGTTCTCTCATCCTCGGTTTCATGTTACTAAGAAAATTGTTTAGGGGGAGTTCTGACTTTCACAGGTTCCAAGTGTTGGGATGGGAGTGAGTTGGTTGCAAACAACTACCGAGATGTGCGACTTAGGAGATTTGACTGGACCACGGCCATGAAGGATGGACTCCATTTCCTCATGTTTAGCTGTTTGTCTTGGTCAGTCATCAATGGGCCTGCTGTGATCAACCACCTTTGCTGCTGGCACAGATTCTGTTTGCTCCTTTCGTTTTGGGTCTGTGCTTTGCAATCACTGGTCTCTCTAGAAGATCACATTCTTTGATGTGCGCATGGCCTCTGCCTGGCTCCATGCTGGTGTCCTTAGCCAGATGACCTCTTCACGAAGAGATCTCCTCAGCTTGGGATGATAACATCTTCCTCCATCCTGGTCTGCCCAGTTCCTCACTTCATTTATCATGTCACTTCACCTCAATTGGCAAATTATGTCATTCCATGTTTATTTTTCCTATGATTAACCACCGACCTGTAGATTTATTTCCTGTAGGCAACAGCTTTACCCAGTGTCTCATCGGTGCCTAAAAGAATCGTCTGTGACCACCAGGGATAGCAGGGTTTATTCTTAGTATAAGATACAAACCCTAGTAGAGTCAGAGGTTTTCTGTAGACATGTTGCAAAGAGGCATGAAGTAGGGCTCAACAACTTGTACAGAATGAATGAGGAGATAAGACAGATAAACCATCAGATGAGAGAGCTGCATCACTGCAAGTCTGAACCCTGCACTCTTCAATTCTCCTGACATCCAACCGAAGGCCCACAAGTTATTCAACCTTTAACATTAGTTTTCTAGTCTATAAAGCAGGCATGGTTGCCTCGCATGCCTTGACACTGAGAAGGAAAGACCCTGTACGTGGAAGAGCAGCACGACCTAACATAGGCTGAACTTTCTATTTTATTAGAATAGAGCCAATGAGGGAGAGGGTGCCTCCTGGCTTCTTTTGTCATTTTCTCACTCCAATTCCATGGTGCACATAAGCTGTCCAGAGCTGTGACTGTGTGTGACAGCAGGACAAGGAGTACCAAGTTCCCTGGTTTGCCAAGTGATAGGTTCAGACTCCACTTGAAGATTTTGGAAAGTTTGTTCCTGTCACACTCTAGCCCAGTCTTCCTAATTCCTCTGTGAAAGAGGAAGAAACCATACACCAGTAAGGGCAGCTACCGAGGAAACAGAAGTAGGAGGATCATAAGGTCAGGTTCTGCCTGGGCTACACACTGAGTTAAGGTCAGCCTTGGACACTTAAAGAGACCTGGTCTCAATGTAAAAGTCGAAAGAGGACTGGGAATAGAGGAGCCATAGAGGATTTGCTTACAAAGCCTATATGAAGCCCTGTGCTCAGTCCCCAGTACTAAAGGGGAAAAAGACTTCACTGTGTGTCGTCTGCTGAAGGCTGCATACAAACCTTTGGGACTTTGTGATTCTGCTCTATCAGTAGCAAAAATTGTAAGTAGGAATGGGGACCCTTTTTGGTTCTTGTAGTTTTCCCTGGAAATGTTAATGCCATAGCCAACATATGGGTGTCAGATTTAGGGAAAATATCAAATCTTCCATACAGATGTGGACCCCAGGTTAAGCCCCCTGGGGCATTTCCAGAAATAACTTCACTCTTTTCCAAGGTCAGTTGAAAGTGTGTACATACAGGACATGCTTGGAGGGAAATCATCCATCATATCCCCACAACCGTAAAGGCTGTATTCACATGGGAAGGGTATTCCTTAAAGGTGACATCATACCTGTAAAGTAGCAGTACAATTTGTTACAGAAATGAATTCAGGCTCTCACAGGACACCTGCAATCTTGAAACACATGATCTCAGAGAAGAAAATTTGTAAACGTTCTTACTGACAAAATGAGTAGCAAAATAATCCCTGAATCCTGCAGCCCCCTAGAACTCAGTGCCAAATGCTTCACCATTTACTTTTCCACATAATAGGTGTCTGATGCTGCTACCCACACAGCAGGCTAGATGTTCCCTCTAATGAGCGGCGTCAGAATGGGTAGCTTCCCCGTTCCCTTTTACCCCAGCCTGACTCCAGTGGCGCTTTCTGACTGATTAGGGAGCTGGCAGTTGAAGCATCTGGTGCTTATGTACAAAACAAACATAAATAAGAAATCATGTACAAATGTGGCTCTAACAAATCCCCAGCAACAAGAAAAGAAGCAGCCCCAACAAATGAAAGGAGAAAAAAAAATCAATACTAAAAGGGGAAGAAAGAAAGAAACAGAATTCTCCAAAGACTATTCTTCACAAGTTTAATTTCAGGCTCAAATGACTGACCACAAGGCAGTAGTTTTAGTGATGCCTGAGTTTCTTGAAAGAGAATGAGAAACCCACTGCCAGGACCCAATAATGACTCTGCCTTTGCTCTTCCTTCTCCATTAGGGAGTCAGCGGTGATGCTTACCCTGAGCCGGTGTATGAACAGGAAGAAGAGTTAACTATTGAAAACCACGGCACTAATATTTATAACCTAGGGGTAATAGGGACCTTTCAATTCTATTAGGTTCTTCTTAAGAAATGAGGTCACTCTCCAATATTTTTCTTGGTACTGGGGACAGAGCCCAGGACCTTGGGAATCTTACGCAAGTACTGTGCCACCAAGATGCCCATCCAGTCTTTCTGTGCATCCCTGGATGGCTACTAACAGATCCTACTTCTCCTTCCACGTGAGCACAGCCTTGCTGAGCTTAGATCTGTGAACTATAGACAAATTTAGCTGATGCCAGAGTCTTGCTCAAAAGGCATTTAGACAGGAAGATATAGTTCTTAGAATCATGTTATAGACATGGATCTGCCCAAACAAATTACACTTTCCTTGAGCAGGCAGACATCTATGGCTCCGAAGGTGTTCCACGTTATGCACAACCTTCAGGCACCACGTCGGTGCTTTCCCTTGGGTTCCAAGAGACACCGAGGAATAGCACAGCTCTCCAGCTATGTCCTACTGTCTGATGCAGAGGAAAGGAAGAACGTTGTACTTTTCCTTGCCTGGAGCATTTCTATGGCCCACTGTCTGGTGACTGATCAGTGTGGGGAAACTCTCATTGATAACGAGAGAAACTACTGGTTGTCTGAAGAGAGGGAATCAGGCTCAGTGAAGGAAAGCTGAGTGATCTTCCAGGTGGGCATTCTCTGTCCCAGGACTTTAACACATAGAGGAAAGGAGGTGTTAGGAGCCTGGCTCCTCCAGTCCTGTTTGCACTGTGCCTGGATTCTGAGTTCTCAACAGGCATTACTGCCAAGAGACTGGACAGGGACCGCAGGCCTGAATCAGCTCTGATGCACTGAGACCTTAAGTCTCTCATTCTTCTGCAGTGAATGTTGAGCTGCTCAGATAGAAAGTTACCTCTTAAGGCTTCTCTTTTATAACTATTCTTGGGATTTCGAATCATTTTCTTTTATAACATTTATTAGCCAACATGTATTTATAATGGAGAAATGAAAAGTGTTTCACACAAGTCAGTCTGAAATATTTATTTTCCAAATGCTTTTGAACTGTATCTTTTGTATGTAGGCTTAGTTGCCTCATCGGCTTACAGAGACTGTATTACCATCAGTATCACCAGACTACAGTGGGAACTTTTAAGGAGAGGGGTATGTGTGTGTGTGTGTGTGTGTGTGTGTGTGTGTGTGTGTGTTTGTGCTGGAGGGGTTAGCACCATGACTACTGGATTGCGCTGTGTGGCCAAACTTCAATCAACCAAAACGTCAAAACTAGACTGAGGAGTTTCCTTAGACATTTCTAGGGGGTTCCCGTGTTCATGGAAGAAAGACCCTGTATGGGAGTAGCTTGAAAAGAAGCTCAGAATATCTGTCTATCTCAATTTTATAATGCCTCGTGGGAATGTGTTCTGCCCTTCCTTAATGAACTTTTAATTTCTGAGACACTAATAAATGCTAATTTTTTTTTTTCTGGGGTAAGGCTCTCAGCTTGCAAAAGCAGCACAAAGCAAGGTGAAAAGCAAGTATCCATGATGGATCCAGATAGCTTGTCTGGGCTCAGATAGTCAATGTTCCATTCCAGGCAGTAATCGGGTGAGCATCACTGCATGGAACACAGACGGAATGAAGTAAATGAACTTAGAGAAACCAGTAACCAGTTTAGGATTAAAAAAAAAAAAAGTAGCTAGAAGAAAGGGCATGGAGGAGGGAGGGAAAAGGGGAGAGAGAGAGAGAGAGAGAGAGAGAGAGAGAGAGAGAGAGAGGAATGTGAAGGGAGTTTTCTCCTGTCACTAGAGACAGAATAGTAGACAGAGAGCAGAGAGACCTCCGTGTAAATGTCTAAGACATTTTCAGGATGACTTGTTGGATGTAAACAGTTAGAGATCTGGGGATGAGGGCAGTGGAAAACAAATCAGGACCTCACAAGGGTGTTTGAGTTTGAAACATGGTCCTTAGCTCCCCCCTTGCCCCCCTTTTTAAATTTAGCAACTATCGCTGCCTAAGCTGCTGTGAGGGAGGATTTGCCTTGGTTACTGATTAATAGCAGAGATGGTCCAAACACAAGATAGATGGCAATGAAAGACTGTTCATGTGCAGAAACTTCAGTGGCCGCTTTATTAACAGTAAAAGCTCACAGATATATTCAGCATAAATATGAGGCCCTGAGGGCTCAAAATGACAAGGACTCATTTCACATAAGGACCATGAAACAAAGTCGTGACTGCCTACATTGCAATTTCTCCCTGGGTCTTCTCTGTCAGGCTTGGCCTGTTGAAATAAGAGCAGCGGAGCTGCGTCCCCTGCACCCGGCCGCCCACATGGCTAGCTTAGCTTATGTCCCGAAATAATTACACGGAAACTGTATTCTTTTAATCACTGCCTGATCCATTAGTTACAGCCTCTTATTGGCTAGCTCTTACATATTGATCTAACCCATTTCTATTATTCTATGTAGTCCACGAGCCGGCTTACCAGGAATGATCTTAACCTGCATCTGCCTGGAGTGCGACAACCATGGCGACTCACTGACTCAACTTCTTTCTCCCAGCATCCTGTTCTGTTTTCTCCGCCTACCTAAGGGTCGGCCTATGAAATGGGCCTAGGCAGTTTCTTTATTAATAAGAAATCATTCCCACATCATTGGCCCTTTGCACTGAAAGGAGGAAGGGGAAGGATGTATCAGTGTGAGCACAGGTTTGTTTAGTATTCATGTATCTGTCTTTGCTTTCTTTTCTTAACCACTGAGTATCTCTGAAAGTTTCCTATTTTACACCTTACTTCCATCTCTTAATACGTGTAGCTGTAGCCAGCTGTGCAGACCGCGTGTAATATAGGAAGTGTAATTTGGGGGAAGGACCCCTGGTTAAATACCAGGGTTGGCTAAACCTCTCTCAAAGACCAGATCAGGCCTGTTTCGTGGTCAGAGGATTGCTCCAAATTTAGATGTTTCGAAAGTTCCTTTCTCATTACAATAGGCAGAGTTCAGTATTTGCAACAGCAAATATGTACTACAAAGCTTTAAATGTTTACTGACAGTCCTGTTACAGAAAAATAATTGGCAACCTCCACTCTAGATGACAGTTTCTCACCTGAATCAATTACCCAAATTCCTGCATCTTGTCTGATTGGTGATATATTTCTATAGAGATCTTCCTAAATCTTTTGCTAGTTTCTGTGCTGCTACATATCCCACTGGTAGCCAACGACCCACAGTCTTCTCGCCTCCATCAAATGCTGGAATTGGAGGTGTCTGCCACCACAGAGCGTTGCGATCACCCTACAGATTAATCATGATTATGGTGCATTGCCTTCCAGTCTATACATAATTAAAAGCCAGCTCCCTGCCTGATGTCCAAGACAAGACGATATCACAGGAGCCTGCAGCTGCTCTCCATTCCTCTTCTCATGAAAGGGCTCTGCTTCCTTTCCTTCCTGATGAACATTTTGTAACCATGGATTCACTTTTTGAATCCGTATTTGCTTGGGATGTGATTGCTTCTTTCTGTGCCACCCTCCCTTTGAGACCAAGCCCAGATGAACTCCAGCAAGAAAACCCCTTACTTCTTCTTTCTCCTTCCTAGAGCAGTCTGTGACCACCTTTAAGATATAGTTTGTTACAGTTTCTTAGCTTGTTCTTGCCTTTTCACCATTGATGATAAATGCCTTAAGGCTTGCCGTTTCCCGTATTTCTCTACTGGAGTTTCTGTCAGTGCAATATATAAGATAACCAATGACAGCTCTCCCCAACAAACTAGGTATATGCCCAAGAGACTTCTGCTGACTCGTTTGGGCATAGGTTAGGCTGTCTGCACAATGAGTCTGATCTCTATATACCCGAGTATCCTTCATTAAGGCTTCCCTAGGTACCCTCATCTAAAATCTTGACATAAATTCAACAAAGCCTGCATGGGTACGTTCATGGACAGTGTCATTTATGGCAATGCCTCTATCCTGGCTATATGTAGTAGATTCTAATGAGACATATGGTTAAGACCCTATAGCATCAGGAAGTATGGCTGATGGTTTATACAGACTGAGGTATTCTTGCTCCTTATTAGTTCTTTAATAAAACTCAGTTTGTGTATAGTAGAAATAGAAATAATAGAGTCAGTGCCAGCCAACTTGTTTCTATAGTTGAACTGTTAAACACTGCTTTGAGACAGTCTCTCCTCTTGACTGAGGCTGACCTTGAACTTGCGGTTTTTCATGATTCAGCCACACAATGCTGGAATCATAGCATGTGTCACCAGCTCAGCTGTGATTAACTACTGTAAACAATAATGACTGAAATCTAAGTGAGGATGGTTAGAAATCCCATCAGCCTTGGGGAAAGTTGTTTTTGTGGACCATCTTGATGAGGAAGCCATGAAAGAAGAGTGTGGATGTCAAACAAGTAGTTATTCCTATGTAACATAAGAGGAACATGTAAGATGGATGGAGCGTTGTAATAGGAGCAGCGGGGCTGCATCCCCGGCACTCGGCCGCCCACATGGCTAGCTTATGCCCCGAAATAATTACACGGAAACTGTATTCTTTTAAACACTTCCTGGCCCATTAGTTCCAGCCTCTTATTGGCTAGCTCTTACATATCTATCTAACCCATTTCTAATATCCCTGTAACACCGCGAGGTGTCTTACCAGGGAAGATCTTAACCTGCGTCTGTGTCCGGTAGGAGAATCATGGCGACTCCTTGACTCAGCTTCTTTCTCCCAGCATTCTGTTCTGTTTACCCCGCCTATCTAATTTTATGTCCTATTAAAGGGCCAAGGCAGTCTATTTATTTAACCAATGAAATTAACACAAAACAGAAGACTCTCCCCCATCAATGGAACTGTCAGCAATGTATCTGTAGAGAGCCTCTGCCTGTGACCAGGTTGACAAGAACCTTTGAGTCAACATAGTGGGAGATATTACTTCTATTTATATGGCCAAGATTGAGAGGGAGCTTCTCACAAGTAGACATTAAATCACTGAATTGTCTAACAATTGGTTCTTTCTTAAATTATGGTATCATCAGGGTCTTTCCTTGTGGAACAGATGATATTGTTTTTTAAGCCATGTTGAGTAGTAACATGAAAGACTCAAGTCTGCTTCTTTGGTCCTTAAACCAAGTTTGCTCAGCTCTTAAGCCACTGTGGTATTCTGGGAAGAAGAAAACTCTGGACAGAGCTGCTGATCAATGCTGAGGCCACTTCCTGTGAATACACATCTCATGAGCAAGATCCTGAGAAACCTCTTGGAAGAATTAATGAATAATTCATTCAAGGGAAGCACTGCGTGGTCCATGTGGGATGCTCAGCCAGGGCTCTTAACAGGTCTGTAGGTGACTCCCCAGAAATACTGCAGATGAATTTTTAAGGGATTAGACAGTGAGCAGAGTCATAGAAAAACCCATCTCCAGGGTAAGTGGAGGCTGGATGTGTGAATAAAACCGGTTACATCAACAGGAAAACTGGTTGCCAAAATATAAAATGGAAAAAAAAAAAGCACATTCAATAAATGGTGCTGGAATAGCTGGATATCAACATGTAGAAGAATGAAAATAGATCCTCTCTATCACCATGCATAAAACTCAAGTCCAAATGAATTAAAGACCTCAACATAAAACCAACCACACTGAACCTAATAAAAGAGAAGGTGGGAAGTACACTTGAACATATGGGCACAGGAGACCACTTCCTAAATATAATCCCAGTATCACAGACACTGAGAGAAACAATAAATGGGACCCTCTGAAACTGAGAAGCTTCTGTAAAGCTAAGAACACCGTCAACAAGACAAAACGGCAGCCTACAATTCTTGTAATTTTCAATGTATTCCATGACTCTTGAAGAATACCTTGTAAAACATTTTCCTGATTATATTCTTTTGAAAAGAATTCTCTTGCAATAGAAAACTGACAGGTTGGTTTGGGTCAGATGATAATATATTGTCTAATGAAACTTTGATACAAAAAGGACTGATATACACATAGTTAACATGTACATTGTTGTGGAATTATTTTGAGATATATTACATTTGCTTGTGCTGTGGAACATTTGTCTAATGATGCAAAGATGTGTGGCATTCTTTTATGTTGCATTTGTTTAACTCTGTGAGGCTGTGTTACTTTGCTTGTCTAACACACCTGATTGGTCCAATAAAGAGATAAGCAACCAGTAACAAGGCAGGGCTGGTAGGCATAAGAAATGAATAGGAGAAGTCTGGGAAAAGAAAAAAAAAATGAGGAGTGAGAGAAAGAGGAGGACTCCAGGGTCAAGTTACCCAGCTACACAGCAATCCACAGAGTGAGAAGTAAAGAAAGATATGCAGAAACAGAGAAAGGTAAAAGCCCAAAGGCAAAAGACAGACTTGACACTTTAAGTTAAGATAAGATGACTAGAAACTGATGTGGGAGTGATTTCTTTCTTATCTGTTGCTTTCATTGGTTAACTAATAAAGAAACTGCTTGGCCCTCTGATAGGGTAGAATTTAGATAGGTGGAGTAAACAGAACAAAATGCTGGGAGAAAGAAGCTGAGTCAAGGAGTCGCCATGAGTCTCCCACTCCAGGCAGACACAGGTTAAGATCATTCCTGGTAAGCCATCTCTTGGGCTACACAGATTATTAGAAATGTGTTAGGTCAATATGTAAGAGCTAGCCAATAAGAGGCTGAAACTAATGGGCCAGGCAATGTTTAAAAGAATACAGTTTCCATGTAGTTATTTCCGGTAAAGCTAGCCGGGAGGCGGGACGTAGCCCAGCCCACCAATCTTAACACTACAAGAAACAAGCCAAGCTAAGGGCAGGTATTTGTAAGTAATAATAAGCCTCCGTGTGTGATTTATTTGGGAGCTGGGTGGCAGGCCTCCAAAAGAACAAAAACAACCGTGACAATACACATCATCTCTTCATCTTCATGTCCTTTTTGTGTTCTAGGATCATTCCCTCCCCAGTGCACTCTGTCCCCAATAAAAAGGGGGGGGGGAATCCATTGAGGTAGCAAGAGTGCAAATCCAAGCTCTCACAACTGTTCTGCGGCTTCTGATGCAAAAGCACTTTAAACGAGGATACTCCTGAAGATCTTCTAGAAACCAAAAGGAGCTGGACATAAATTATATCTGAACGATGTCACAGCCAAACTGTTCAATAGATACATGAAAATGAGAGATTTTCTTGATACTGTTGACTGAAAAATCTTCAAACCTTTGCAGAAAGAAAAGATTAATTGTATCACTTGAGGAGGGCCAGGAACTCAGTATTAGCTAAGACAATGCCAAAGGTACGCATCTCTCTCTCTCTCTCTCTCTCTCTCTCTCTCTCTCTCTCTCTCTCTCTCTC
>NC_022012.1:22648391-22670769 GCF_000317375.1 Microtus ochrogaster
TCTCTCTCTCTCTCTCTCTCTCTCTCACACACACACACACACACACACACACACACAGAGGTCTTTGATCTGTGACTCTGGTTGCAGCCTCCCTTTCCTCTCTACCGTGCTGAGTTTTCACTATCCTCAGCTCTTCCCTAAAGAAGAGCCCAGCTCTTACCACAGTCCTTTCTGTTTCCTACTGCCATTTAAAAAATAAATTTTTAAGAGTAACCAGAAAAAGATAGACCTATGGAACTCTATGCAACACTTTACAACTCACTGCATGTTCACACACACTGGCACTTTCGGCTGGAGCTGCCCCGGGATAACTTTATTCCAACCTTTCTTGCCGTTCAGAAACAGGTCTGAGACCTTGAATGCTTGCTCCAGATGCTGCCACAATCAGTGGTGAAGGCTGACTTCACACTCATCCCATTTAACTATTCACAACCATCCCATTTAACTCCAAAGAGCCTTGCACCAATAAGGCTTGGAATCCTTCGGCAGTCCTGACATAATGGGAGTGAGCTCAAGAGGCCCTTGGGAAGCTTAAAGCCTCAGAACTCTTCTCTCCCTTCCAGACTCCAAAGTACAGCTGCTTCTGAGCTCCAGTTGGCTGTTGCCGCTGGGGAACGCAGACACAAGACTGCCAGCCGCCCCCACTCCCCTAATATTTCAGTGAAGCAGGAAATCTGCATATTTAAGTAAGATGTCCTGATCTTTAAATGTCAGTTACTACTTGACATATCTGCAGAGTAGCCCCAGAAGGCCAATACAACACACATGCAGGCTGTGGCTGTCTCAGGCCACTTGGTCACAAGTCCTCCAACAGACCCCACGCCTTCCCTGATTCCTACCCCTTCTCCTCCTAGGTATTCTGAATCCATTTCCCTTTCTTTCTCCATGTTCAGACTTTCCTTTTCAGCGAACCATTTTCTGCAGAAGTCCCCTCCTCCCTTTTCCCCAGAGACTTTCTTCTTCCTGCCACATGTCCTCCAGACAACCCAAGATGCTCTATGGTGAGATCATGCCATCAATGACTGTTTACAAAGCAAAAGGAAGTGGTAGGACGAGAAAGCCTCCGTCCACAAGCAGGAATGCCTCCACTCAGGCAGCCCATGTCGGGAAATAGAATTGGAAATGATTTTATTTCAATTAGATTTTAATTAGCTTCTGTCTTGGAACCATTGGATCAGTTGCCGAATAATTGAAAAAGCAATCCTGTTTGCATCTGTTGCTCCTAAGAATAGCAATTTTGCAGCATCTGATCCATATTTTATTCAGAGGGTGAGAAAGAGGAGGGACGTTGGCAGTGAGGAAGGATTTTTAAATTAAATAATCAGTGTGAACACAAGACTATGAGAAGGTCATTGTGGGAAATCTCTGGCGGAGCCCTGGTAGCCTTGTCCTAATTCCACCTGGAGTTACTACGGAATGGATACCAGGAAACATTCAATCAGCAGCCAGCTCCGACTTATTATAGAGTTCACAGCTCTAATTTAAGCATGTAAGAAAATTAAGAGAAACAGTCCTTGGAGCCAACTGCAGGGTGGTGGAAAGAGCTGAGCAAGGGGGCGGGGGGGGGGGGCAGAAGGCAGGAACTTTTTATGGCTCCTGAGGTCCAGCATCAAAGCCAGCAGGTTCTTCCTCATGGTTCTTGGCATTCCTCTGTTTGCTTTTTTTCCTGTACTCTCTGCTGAGACAAAATAAGACACTCACGCCAAGTGGGGGTTCATGTTTGTGTCCAGGGCTCAGACCTGATTTCCCAAGAACATTTTAAGATTCCAGTTACAGCTTTGTAAGACCTAGGATTTTTTTTTCTTTTCCTTGAGAAGACAAACTGAGTTTCCAGGCTATGAAGTTGATGAAAATGCTTTCCCCATGGGAACACATAAGTAGATGTCTCTGAGAATTTTCTCTTGAGGAAAATGTGGTGTTTGCTAGGCTAAGCAGCTTGTGCTCCCATTTCCTCTAGAGACCAGTTTTCCTGTTCATGGGAAAGTGAATGGTGAAGAAACACCTACCCACATTTCTCTGCATTGTTGTGTGAGGTTTGAATAAATGTTTATGGGTCACTCCCAACCTCAAATTAACAGCCATGCCCCTGACTGCTTCTCTGCTCTTCGGAAAGGATGTTCAGGGCCTTGTGTCAAAGATCTCCTGGGATGCTCTTCACAATGCATAGGCTTTTGCTTTTGGAATGCTCTGGTTCGAATTCAGGGACCTAGCATTGGGAAAGAATTCTATCATCGAGTCACCTCTCCATCACTTAGAGTAGTGGTCCTCAACTTCCTAATGCTTCAATCCATTAATACAGTCCATCACGTTGTGGTGACCATCAGTCAGAGAATTATATTGTTGCTACCTCATAACTGTAATTTTGCTACTGTTATGAATCCTGCTTATCAAACCCACAGTTTGAGAATCACTGCCTTAGAGAGTGTGTAACGTCTAAATCCCCGAGGTCTTACTTTGTATAAGTTTGTGGTTTCAGGATATTTTTGCAATGGGAATGCTTTAATGTAATCCTTGCACAATACAATACAAAATTGTAAAAGTCTGTTTTCCTTCTGAAAATAAATTTATTGTAGTAGATTTTGATTGTGTTATTATTACATGCATATGAGAGATCAAACTATGCAAACAACACTGTCTAGGGTTTTGTACAATGGCATTGTTAGTCAATTCTCAGAACTTGTAGCTGTGTTTCTGACATTACCATTCGGTAGGTGATTTTTCAATAAGATTATGTATTATCTACAAGTAAGATCTATGGCTCTAGCGAGGCTAAATACCAGCACGAAATTAAAGTTGCCTCTAAATACCAATCCATGTAACTTAGCAGGTTCTATCACCTTTTACCCCTTTTACTCTATCTCATTAGTTTTATTTTCTTCATTGAATTTATTGGGATTTAAGTTAATCATGTTTATTGTTCATTTATTTCCTGCCTTGTTAATCTTAAATGTTAATACTCTGAGGGTGGGAACCATATTCTCAAAGCTGAGTCTCTATTTATAACAAAGTTGGAAGTATGAGCCCGTTAAATCCATAGCAACACACACACACACAGACGCACAGACACAAACACACATGCACACACAAGTACACACAAACAGAAACACACACACATGGACACACATATGCACATAGCAACACACACACATACACACAAACACAAACACACATGCACAGATAGGCACACTCACTGTGGCAAGCATATGGTCAAACTCACACAGGATTCACGCATACAATTATTAAATAAATAAAATAAAAATATGTATTTGAAGAAAGACTCAGTGAATTTTGGCTTGGGGTTAGTAAAAATTTCCAACCATTTCTGAAAAGTTCCGAAATATACTTCTGCAGTTTAACACTGTGTTTGAAGCAGCGATTTTATTTTTTAAACTTTTTATTTATTTTTTATGTCTTTCCCATAATGCCTACCAATTCTGCCCATCCTTTCCCTACAAATAAAACAAAATAAAATTTAAGAGAAAAAAGAAATAAAAGAAAGGGGGAAAAAATCTCATCATGCAGGTGTTCTTCACAAGGAATCATTTGTCTGGTTCAAGAGCCCTGGTCTCTGTTACACCATTAACGATAGACGCTCAGTAGGGCTCTTCCTGGATATCTCTGCTGTCCTGTTTTGTGGAAATCCTCCAGCCCTGGGTCTGTAGGACTGACTCTTCCCCTCACACTCCCCCATGCTCCAGCAGATCACCCATGGGGTGGGTGTTTAGGGAGGACCAACACAAGACACTAGTTCTAGGACTGGGTAGTTTCTAGGTTGTTTGGTCAGCCAGGGTGAGCCCTGTAGCGTGGCCCAGGCTAGTTCAACCCTTTCAGTAATGATCATGGGGCGGAGTCAGTTCTCCAGCTTTCCTGTCCTTCTTTCCACTGCCCATGATACCACAAGACAGATGCATAATGGGGACAGATCTCCCATGCTGACAGCTTCGGGGCTAGCTCACCCAGACCTCTGCCAAGAAGGTCAGCTCTGCTGTGCTGCCCAGGTAATGTGCAGGGTCCACTTTCCTGAGCGTTAAAGCAGCAGCTTTAGTATTGATGATTATAAAACCAAAATTACCCACCAATTCAAAAATGTTGAAGACGTTCTTCATTCTGCAGTATCAATTAGACAGTATCAATTAACTGTTTAGGTAAAAATAAATCAACACATCCATCTCATTAGCACACAAAACTTTCTGATTTTAATAAGCAGCAACATTATATATATACCAAATTTATTTATTTAAAATAAATTCTTTATGGTTCATCAGTAAATGTTTGCTTTTCATGCCTATTTTATTTATATATGAAATGCTGCCTACCAACGAGTGTGTTGAAGATGTGGCTCCATGGTTGTGGTGTTTTGGAAAGTTGTGGATCCTTTAAGAGGCAAAGTATTTACTGAAGGAAGTAAATACTGAGAATGGACTTGGGGTTTTGTAGCTCAGCCCTTGTTTCTACTTTTCTTCCTGGCTACCATGCCATGTGATCAACTGGCTGCCTTCTCCTGCTGTTGGTTGTTCGTTGTCACAGCAAAGGGAAAAGTGACATCTGGGATTATGCACACGTTCTCGGGAAGAAAAGGGGTCACAAGTGGGAAGTTAAGCAGCCCTGAGCTAGAGAAGCATGAACCCTCTCCAAAGGTGGAAAAGCCATGGCCACCGCTGAGACCTTCCAGGTTCTCTTTGCCAGCACTGGGCCCTCTGCCCAGTGCACTTTCTCACCCTTCTTCCTTGTGGCTGCTACAGTGTCCTCCACTTTGCTCAGAGAGAACTGACCACTTACCATGACCATGATCATACATTGTGATGTGTACTGTCCCTTGTAAACACCGCATGTTCCTACCCTATTTGTGGAGGACAGGCCCTCCCTATGTAGGTAAGCTGGTCTGGAAATCACAGTCTTCCTACACCCTGAGTGCTGGTACTTCAGGTCAGGAGTGTGTCACAGCATCAGACTACAGGTTCCGATGAGCCTCCTCCTCCTCCTTCTCCTCCTCTCTGCCTCCTCCTTTTTCTGAGTTTAGGACAGAAAACTCTGGATTTTTCAGAATGATTTCTTAGACTGAATTCTCGGTTGGTCCCAGCAGTAAAGGCTAGAAGTATAAACAAAGCAAAAAAAGTATGCTAGTACCAGAACCTTATGGTACCTTCTCTAAAATTTCCCAGTTTTCTTTTACTTTGTTCCACAACTTTATGGCCACAACCACTGGCTTCATTTCTTGTAGTCCCTTTGGCTTTAATGTCAGCTCTAGGGTCCAAAGTCACCACACAATAAATTTTAAGATGACCTTGGATTCACTTGTGATTTCCATATTTTAGTGAGACCTCCTTCCACCTCCTGCTGTCCTGACCCTGTTCTTTTTGGAAGTCTAGGTTGTCCTTACTCCTTGTTTTGTTTTGTTTTGTTTTGTTGGTGGTGGTTTTTTTTTCTTTGTTCAAGACAGGCTTTCTCTGTGACTCCTGGATTTTCTTGTTGGAGCTTAAATAAATTCTGAGTCTCACTCAGTCATGCGCTACACATCTCTGCTTCCAGTTCTCATGGTTAGATTTATCTGTCCTTTGATGTGTGTATTAATATAGAACAAATATTAGCAGTTAATGTATTAGTGGCCAAAAGATAAAAAGAAGACTCGTGTGTGTGTGTGATATTCATAAAACTTCTGATTCGAGCTGCCACAATCCAATGAGGCTAAATTTATCCTCAAACAAATGAAATAATACCAGCGGTCCCCCTCAAAGTTATAATATTTTAATTACCGCCATTAAAATCTCATATGCATGTGTCATATGCATCTTGAACTTCAGACTTGAAACAGAGCTGTTATTTCTCAGGGACTCCTAAGGGGACAGAAGCACACAGCGTTGCTGGAGCCAGCGCTTGTACTGTACAAATAATTCTCGGCAGAGCACTTGGTCTAGTCTAATAGTTCTGAGCAGGCGGGATGTTAGCTTTTCTAGCCCTGATGAGCCTCTACACAGTGTTTTCCTTTGTGTATTTTTACTATTTGGAAAAGGCCAACATAATATTTATCTGTGGATTAGACACCATGGATACAGGCTTTAAGCCTTTAGATATGTCCGCTTAAGTTCCCTGTCAAATATGTAGCCTAAGTCTGTTCTCACTGTTTAATTTGCCTCTTGCCGTACACCCTTCATTTCCCACCCACCCCCAGCCCTGTTCGAGCAGTGATAT
Source organism: Microtus ochrogaster (assembly GCF_000317375.1). NCBI lineage: Eukaryota > Metazoa > Chordata > Mammalia > Rodentia > Cricetidae > Microtus > Microtus ochrogaster. The sequence goes on from NC_022012.1 coordinate 22,654,581, forward strand.
GAAGACACATTTATAGTCATGTGTTGGAGAGCAAGTTCTACCTTCCACTCTATTAGTTTTGGACAATAGATATTAATTGCCGACTGTGTACACAATATCCAATCTCTTGTTTAGTTATTATCTTCATCAAATGGAGGTGGCGGTTCAGTTGCTGTCTCTTATTGTTTGTTTTCGAGACAGGATCTCACTGTGTATGTCAGACTAACCTGAGACTCGCAAGGCTCCCGCCTCAGCCTCAAAGGTGCTGTGGTCATGGCATGCTCAACCACACCCAGTCATCAGCTTTTTCTTTAAATATATATTTTAACTCTTTTGTATAACCCCACACTAACTAGCAGCCTGATGATCTTCAGTTCGTTCTTTTGAATGCATTTTTCTAGACAAAGGGCATGCCCTGTTCACACAAAGTCCCATCTCCTGTGCGAGCAAAATCCCTGGCTGGTAATGAACACACCTTCATGTTGGTTTACAAATCTGATTTTTGTCAGCTATGTGGGCATGAATCAATTCTTTGCAGCCGAACCACCTTTGTTGAGCTGATGTATTTGATTGATTTTATGATCCTAACGGAATGGAGGCTTGGGCCCTGGCAAGGTAGCTGCCCCTTTCTTGCCCTCTTATAAAGTGCCTGTACCCTGGGGATTCTGCCGGAAATAGCTAATTGACCTCTCCTTCTAATTACGAGCTTCTCTACAGCACAGAGCCAACCCCAAATTCATCTTTGGGTTGTTAATGTCATCTCAGTAAGAAAATTTCAAGCTAACAAGGCGTTATGGGTTGTATATGTCTCCCCCAAAAGAGACATTGAAATGTCGTTTTAACCTCTGGTACTTGTGGATGTGACCCACTTTGGAAATGGTGTGCATGAATTAAAATGAAGGCAATAGGGTGCCTACTAATTCAATATGATTAGTGACTGTGTGAGAAGCAGGAAATTGGGACAGGTGTGTGGAGAGAGGAGAGTGTTATGTGAAGCTACAAAGGAAGATTAGCATGTGACACCAACAGCAGAGGTCAGTGTTGTGGGGACACATGCTAAAGATGGCCAGGGTCTTCCAGCCACTCGAGGATCAAGGGAGCATCCTCCCCTAGGCTTTCCCAAGGTTAGGGATAACTTCCTACCACACTCGAATTTACTCTTCTGCCTGCGGCACTGTAGCATGACAAATTTCTGCTGTATTAAGTGATTCCAGAATCTAGGAAAATTTTGGGCAGCAACCACTGAAAGGGAGGATCACTTTCAAACTGGACTTGGGGTTCTGTGGCCATTCCTCCCATCTTCAGGAGTTATTCACTTTGTTTGTTTGTTTGTTTGTTTGTGAGATAGTCTCTCTAAATCCTGAGCTCATTGAGTCAGCTAGGCTGGCTAACTATTCAGGAAACCCCAAAATCTTCCTGTTACCACCTCCCCAACACTGGAATTAAAAAAGATCAACCCCATGCTTGACTTTTGAAATAGACACTGAGGGTCAAACTTAATTCCTCAGGTTTGTATGCAACGTTAGCAATTGCCTTCCCAGCCTCTGCTTGTTTGAATTTTAAAAATAGCTCTTTGAGAAAGGTGATTAAAGACATTGTTGTGTATGATTGTATATATAAGAGGAATATAATTTCAGAATCCTGTCTTTGGATCATGTGGTACATCCATGGGAATGATATCCTATCCAAAGGATAAATACTCTGTGGCCATCAAAACAGGCTAGCTTTCCTGTGGCTGGGAATGAGAAGTCAAGGAGAAACGCATGGGCTGTCTCTTACAATTCTGGTTGAAATTTAGGCTTCCAGCTTTAAAGGTTGTTGGGTTGATCTTCCTTTCCTTCATTTTTACAATTCTTTTTAGAAGCTTAAATTGAGTTGATCATTTTTCCCTCATTACAATCAGAGAGAGAGAGAGAGAGAGGGAGAAAGAGAGAGAGGGAGAGAGAGATTGAGAATGAACATGCAATTAGATGCTTAATTGGACTTTGATGAGGCTGAGGGCTGCAGAATTAGAGCATGTGACTAGAGGTTCTTTAGGTACCGAAAGCCTTGCAGTAGAAGGCTGGGGCTCTACAGGACCACTAAATCCACAGGCATTTTCTGAGCTGCAAAGGTTCCCCAGAGAGGTAAGCATCATGGACAGGACTTGAAGTATGCTTGCTTCTCCTCAAAGTGAGAACAATAGTTTGTTGGAGGCCAAGAGGTGGCAGAAGTGAGAAGGGAAAAGGAAGGGGGAAGCTGGGTGCTGAGCTAAGAACAGGAAAGCAGGTTCAGTTTGCTCCCCACAGTTATAGGACAGTGCAGAAGAAGAAGGAGAAATGTTAAATAAATGACCTCGGTGCTCACCATAGCCACAGGGGGTCTGCAGGACGTTCTGTGCTCATACAAATTTGACAAATTAAGCCTTCATTATCTGAGTCTGTGAGTTTCTGCTAACTTTGAAATGTTGGCAACGTAGAGGGAAAAATAGAGAGAAGGGGCAGTTAGAGGGACATATGAATGGGTGAGGGAGAGTCGGGAGAGAGGGCTAGGAGGAAATTCCTCTGGTGGTCATTTCTAGCCCTGTTCCCAGTCCTGATGGATGGGTTTGAAGAGGTAGGAGAAGAAGTAGCTATTTTAAGCTGGCAATTAGAGAAAATATGCCTCAGTAGAGGGAAAATGGCAGCGTAGATTCGTTGTTGATGTGTCTGATGAAGCAAGCTTGATTCACCTACAAACTGACAGCTGCATTAATGTGTCTGGAAATAGCAGTGTGCGTCCTGCAGTGGCGCGCCCATCCTCTGTGGGCTGCGAATAGAGGGAGACTAGTCCCCTTTGCCTGAGAATCATTTCTACCTGCTTTCTTCCAAGGGTTGCTGAATCATTGCCCTTCTATTGTCTGCTAAAAGAGCATTTAAATGCCAATTTGTTGTTTTGAGTTTGGCCCTCTGCTCATTGGGCAACAGTGAGGTAGATTAACTTTATGCTTGTAAAATTTCCTCTTGTATTTTGTGTGGGGATTTTTTTTTTAATGCCAAATGTAATTGCCGTGATTTGCCCAATGGCTTTCATGTACATGCAGTGAGACAGGTTTATGATACTGGGATATACGAGTCACTGAGCAAAATTAAGCCTTCATTATCTGAATCTATGACTACAGCTCAGTTCTAGGAGAAGAAATGCAGGTGGGAGAAATTTTATTTTGAACTTAAAGAGACCTTGCCTTACACAGACTTCTCCTAAAAATATCCCATTACATCAAAACTATTGAGTTTACTTATGCTTCCTCTGCATTTTCTTTCACTGATATTGCTGAACATTGAGATTGTTCAGTGTGAAGAAATGCATTCTCTTTTAGGTTTAAAATTAAAATACATTTCCAGCTTTTACTTTGAAGAAAGCAAAGCCAAAACCCAGTGTTTCTTGTCTTTAGGAAGACAAGACACATGGGCATTTGAAAAATAAGTAGAGAGCTCAAACTCATTAAATAAACACGACACACAAACACACACACACACACACACACATACACACACACACACAACACTGCTCCTTCAGGGTTGTATTCTGCAAATGAATATCTTTAGAAATCTTCAGAAATCTCTTTGGGTCTAGTCATGAGTTGTCAACTCCTGGTGTTTTGTCTGTAAATGGGCAGTATTTGGATTCTTAAGGAGAGGGACAAACACAAAGGGGCTGATGAGGAGTGAAGGTCGCCTGAGGGCCAACACCCCAAGATCAGGTGTTTGAGAACAAGAATAGGTTCAGGTTGAATGATGAAACCAAGATGTCTATTTGGTATTTCATAATCTACATCAAGACAGGGGGAATTCTAGTTACTGAGAAGTAGAGTCCATGTAGGCTGAAGTGGAATAATAAATTAGCCACTTACAACATGGGAAGATCTTAAAGTTCCCAGAAGTTGGCATAGATCAATTTTGGTCCCCATAGTAAATAGAGGAAATACTACATTAGTATTTCACATATTTCATTTAAAATATAATTAATATTTTAATACAGTAACATGCTAAAACATGATAAAGCCTAAAGTGAGTAATAAGAGTGGGGTTATGAACTTACAAATGTAGCACATGCATATAAAAATAGCACAAATTTTGGAAAAACTATGGTCTAATGGGTTCTATTCTGTTGTTGTCAAATTGAGATTCCCTATACTTTGACATGTCAAGATTCCCTGTGTTACTGTAAATATTAAAGTGAAATCTTTGATTTCTCTACATGGCCTAAGCTTAGATCTGTATCATCAATTCAGAGTTGATAAAAGCAGTACAGAACTTACTAAAGGTGCACCATCAATACATAAATAATAGAAAGACGGCACTCAAACTGTAAAGATGTGGGCCCTTTCTGAGGAGGAGACCAGAGAAATATGATGTGTGATCTTTAATACTAGAAAAAGATTGTTTGACCTGGCAGCCTTTGACTAGCACCAAAAAAAGCCAAAGAGCATCCCCTAGAATTCTGTGCTCAGTGAAACAGGCAGATGAAGATGTTGGTCAATGGTAAACTATGCCACTCCGTGCAGATCAACATTGGACAGAGGTTTGGGAGAACAATCTTTTCCCTGTTCTTTTTTGCCTTTCCCTGGGAGATGAATTGACAGGGGATGCCAACATCCCTTCTCAACCACTATCTGCTCAGCCTGGCTGCCTTGGAAGTCATGATTCTTCTACTTCTTTCTGTTTTCCCTCTTTCTTTCTTTCTTTCTTTCTTTCTTTCTTTCTTTCTTTCTTTCTTTCTTTCTTTCTTTCTTTCTTTGCCTTAAAACATGCTTTTAATTAAGATAGAAACACATCATGTGGCCTCCTCCCATTCCTCCCTCCAGTTCCAATCATACTTGCCCTCAAGTTGGTTGTCTCTTTTTCTTTGTGTGTGCACAAACTCACCTGCTGAATCTGTTTCTGTTCTTTGTGTGCATATGATGTAAGGGCTGACCACTTGCACTGAACAACCAATAAGGGGGGGTTATTATTGGAGGAAGTACCAAACACAGTGTCTGATGGTGAGTGAGACCTGCAGAAGGAATCCAGTGAACTAGTACCCCAAGATTGGATATTTGAGGGCAAGGAATTGTCGTCTTCTCTGTGACTTCTGGTCTTTTATCTTTCACCAAGTCTCACAAAAATCTGGGCTGGCTAAGAAATTTCATGGGACTAATGCTCTGAGAAAGAAAGTTTGGCTGTAACCAGACAGGTGGACGGTGGTCCACTGAGATGTGCAAGGTCACTTTGAAATTGCTCTGGCCAGTCCTACTTTTTAAGTAGGCCTCTCTGATCTATCAACAATAATGAGATAAACATGAAGGGAGAACGCAGGACCACATACTGCTGGCTGTGCCTATAAGGGCCACAGATATGCTGTTTGCATTCTTCTGCCCCACTTCGCATTTTCTCGCTGCCTTGCCATTCACCAGGGTGGCTTCTCTGCTTGCCTTTGAAGGAAGGAAGCTGTCACTACTCCCTCAGCCTGGCAAACAGAAAGTTCAGAAGATAAGAGACTCCTCCTGCTTTTAAATGCACTGTGAAACATGTTTGAGAATCAAGTTGTTAATGACAATTGTCATCAAAAACTTTGCTCCCTCAGATGCATTTTCATAGTTTTCCAGCCAACAAGAGCTTGTCTTGTGTTGAAATTTCAGACGGTTGGCTAACTGTGTGACAGACAAGCAGGAATGCTTGGTGTGTACACCCACACTTGAAAGCACACCTTCCCATACAATGGCCTGTAGAGAGACTGTATCTGCACACTAGCCACAGAGATAGACAGGACCTGCTGTCTGCGGCTGCTGTATCTCAACAAATAGTGGCCACATCTTTGAGCTTCGGACATTTGTGAAAAGTGTCCTTCTAAGGGAGTCTGAAATAAAAGAAAACAAAGATGAAATCTTTAGTTCTAGGACTGGGAGTATGGATCAATAATAAGGGGCTTGCTTAGCAAGCATGAGTCTCTCGATTCAATACCTATTACCACAAAAATCATAAATAGTAAGCAAGCAAGCAAACAAACAAATAACAAACTCCCAAACCTTTAGTTCTTAGGGACTAAAGACAAATACACAAAGAGAAAAACAAAATAAACACAATAGCACACACACACACACACACACACACACACACACACACACACACACAGTAAGAGCAGTTGCCTGGCAATTACCCTATAGGTCCATTGGCTGTGCCTTAGAGTGAGGCCCCTCCTTACTGTGAGGCCCCTCCTGACTCTTAGCCCAAAGATGTATTCCCTTCTATCCTTTTCACTTTGGTTAGGTAGAAGCAGCCCTGCAATTAGTAATGCATTTAGGTTAATAAGCTTCCTCTGGGAAGGCTAAAGGGCTAAGAATAATTCGCACATTGATACAAATTTGTTTAAGCAGAGGCTCCTGGCCTCCATTCCTTGCTTCTTTGCCAAATAAGGCCATGGTCACTGAGGAGAGAAGAAACTGCCATTTCTTGAGAGCTGGTTATGTGCTGGCCCCAGTGGCTTCATAAACTTTATCCTATTAACCTTCACGATAAGTTTGCAGAGTAGATGCCATCCTATTGTGCCCAAGAGAAGATTCAGGAGTGGAATGGTTTCAGAACTTGTCTAATGTTCTCCCAAGCAGAAGCGGTGTGTTCAAATCTGGAGCTGTCTTAGGGCTTTAGTGGGGGGAGGAATGAAGGATTCAGCAGACATACTTGAGAGTTCTCAACGTGAACTCTAGAATTCCTTTGATTGTTGGTGTCTAGAGGCCTACCCATCCTCAAAAGTTAGACAGTAAGCATTCTATTCATCCACTTAATAACACCTTGGCATAGAGCACACCCTATGCATTCTGTTGTTTCTATAAATGTATACTTATTATAAAACTTAATTTGCAAATTACTCACAGTGAGAGACTGACAAAAGTGACGAACGAAAACAGAATAATCAAACCATAAAGGCTGAATGACTGTAGTCTCTCTGAAGATAATTTATGGTACATCTCCTTCTTCACTGAAGGAAACACTCTATGACTTCTCATTGGCATGTTCAAATTGCCAGCATCAGTGCTCCTGTGTTTCAGCCATTACTAACTAAAGCAGGGTTCCCTGAGCACAACTGGCTGCTCACGACTAGTTCTGTATAGAAGACAGAACTAGTGACAGGAGGTATCTGTATAGAAGACAAAGATCACTTGCCTTCCGGGTTGGATGATGTGGGACGGTGCACAAGTTTATTATGCTTCTCAGGGTGGCACACAAATCAAAAGTCATGTATTATTTACATTGTTTCTGGAACTTTCTATTGAATGTGGAGCACAGTTAGCATAGACTGACAAAGGGAAATGTGATCAGGTAGATCAATGCTAGTGTCCAATAGAAAGCTGATATGAAGAATGGGGAAATAAAGTAATAAGGACTATTTTTCACGGAGCAGCCATCTCCGAACTGAGACTTCACAAAGAGAGGACATTACCCGTGAAAAGGTACTGGTTACATAATGTGAACAGAAGACCAATGTAAAGAATCCCAGGAAAAGGTTTGGACAGGAGCTTGTACAAGTGGAATTTGACATTTTAGGACAGATGTTTGATTATTTTTTTTTCTACTTGGAAGTAGAGCCCACTGGATGACTTTTCTAGAAAGGAAACACTCTCTGATATTAGCGTTAGGAAGGTCATTATTATGGAGCTGTGAGTGTGCACTAGTTGCCTTATTGCAGTGTCAAATGCATATTGGAGAGGCACATAGCCTAGGAAGTGATAAAGATTCTCCATACATGTTAGTGCTGAAATGGACTGATGTACTGACTGAAGCTAGCTGGATGGAGAATGGAGAAATTAAGAGTGATGGTTAATTGGAGTCTGAGATTGCTAAAGGAATGGTTGTTATTTCAAGTCAGAGGTGGACCTCAGTATGTTTGAAAAGTGGAAGTGATGGTTCAGAACACAAGCTTTAAGATAAAACTAGCTAAGTAGGCAGCTTCAGTAAGTTTCAGGGCTGTCCTTTTAGCTGGGGAGACTCCAACACATAGAATGCTTGGAACGAGCACCAAATAAGATCATTAAGGAACGGCTGGGAAGAGCTGCAGGATTTAGCTTCAGAAACCCAACAATTGGATAGTGTCCAGCAGGAAGGAAGGGGTCAGTGAAGAACACTGTTGGAGCTGGAAAGAAATAGCAGACCAAAAAAAAAGCGTGCCTAGCATGAAACAGAAGAGTGTCAGGAGAACGGGCATGGCCATCTGTACAGGATCCTGATTCCCCTGTTAAAAGAAACAGATTCACACATGCACAGATTCTACTCTAGGGAGGTAGCTCGTACCCCCGAGTCATTTCAGTAGAGCGAGAGAGAGCAGGGGCTTGCTGGACCGTGTCCTAGGAAAACACATTGAATCTGAATGGAGGCAACGAAAGGGTAAATGTTTTATGATGCTCTGCCAAGACATAACAAAGAAATGAAGTGGTACCTGGAGAAAGCATTCAGCTAAAGAGGTGGCTTTTGATTTGTGTTTCTGTTGTTTGTAAGGCGAGGCTCCCTAAACAGTGTTTGCTGAGATGGAGGGGCCCACGAACAGGAGAAGCACGAGACAGTTTGAGGCAGTGGCTTAATTGGTATAGCCCTGCACCACTGGGCAAGACAGTGGACTCTACCATTCCCCGTGGATGCGACAGGGGAATGAGGTGCACAGCAGTTTTTGACAGTGAAGTGCTTAATTGGAGTAAGAGGATAATATAGGAACCAATGTGGAGGCAGGGCGAGCAAGCAAATATGTCACTAGGATTACCTCGAAGAATTAGATAGCAGCAGAAATTTAAAATCAAGGCAAGGTATTCTCTTGAAACAGTAGACATAAGATATAGTCTATGAAGAAATACAATCCAGAGATTAAAAACTGGCTCTCTACTTACATATATTGTGATATAATAATCATGAATATTCATTAAGTACACTTTGCATGCATTATATTTTATTTAATCCATAAGGTTTCATGAGGTAGATCCTATTACAGCCTCCATTTACACGCGAGGTAGTTTGGAGTTGGAGAAGGGAAATGACCTAAAGAAGACCCTAAAGCTAGTAAATTAGAGCAGCTGAAAAAAAAAAAAAAGGCAGCTCCCTTCTTGGAGCTCAGCATAACTGTGGATATGAACTTGTGCTTGTGACCTTTTAAAACCACACATCCCAAGTAACATTCGGGAAAGGAAAGGAATATCTGAGGTTTTTATCTGTTTTCTTCTGCCATCCATGGTCTTGAGGTGACCAGAAAATAGTAGGAGGTTGGCTGGATCATCCCTTGGGCAGAATTGCATCCGTATGTGACAACCCACTCTCATGTCAACTGCTGGATAAAAGCTTTTGTCTTGTTCCTCTTTGAAATTTATTCTCAGCCCCAGGGACTCTAGATTGCTCAAGGGCTCAGCACCAATCATCTCAGGGGCTTGCTTTCATTGATAGAGCTTTCCCCTGTGTTTATAAGAGGCTGGGAAACCACTTCTCGCTATGCTATGTAGAGACCCGGATGTGTAGCTGGCTCAGAGAAGAAAAGGACAGGGATGGGAATGACAGATGCCCCGTGGGACCATAGAAGTGGCCTTTGAACAGACCCTGTGCCACTCCCACATCGGAAGGCAGCTCTGTACACTATCTGTGAAGTGTTGGCTTTAGTGAAGTCCCAGAAAGTTATGAACAATGCTATCATGGGGTCTCTAATCGCTATCCCAAGCCAGGCTGCAGGTCTGAGGATAGAAGGTAAACAAGGGAAGGCAGATAAATAGCAAAGCCCCCTGTGTTTACTCTCTTTTAATAATTGGCTGATTATGTTCCATTTCTCTTTGGCTTCACTGGCAATCAGATAGAGAGCTGGAACACCACTGTCACCTTGTAATTACCATTAATTCTTTCCCTCTGCTCCATGTAGTCCAGACAAGGCTGACATAGTCAGGGAAGCCATGGGAGAGAATCCGACTAGAATAGTATGCATATGCATGAAGCTAGCCAAGGCTCTGAGCAGAGATGTTTGGTGGGGAGGGGCAGGAACAGGAGGAAAGGAAGAGGCCCGAAAGAGGGAAAGAGAAGGAAAATACCTTGAATTGGAGACAAAGGCAAATGGAGGAAAGTGTTGAAGTCAGCACAACAGCCCCGCTAGCTTAATTAGCATAATGATGTAAAATAGTCCAATCAGCAATCTGGGGCTAATCTTTCATGTATTACAGGTCTCTCCTTTGCAGAGCTTCACAGCTTAAATGCATTTTTAATGAAGATATTTGAGGCAAGCAGATAATTTCCCAGTCTTTCCAGGAGGGAATCAGAGCACTTTAAATGGGCTGTTCCTCTTCCCGGTAGCTGTCCAGAGTTCTTGCTTTGTCTGGCACACGGAAACCAATCATTATCCGAATTGGGTGGCTCTATTCTGTACGCTCTTGTTCTCCTTTCAAGGTAGCGAGGGAATGTACAAACTTTGGAATGGCAGCCAGGGAGAACTGTGGCTAATCACAGAATCTTTGCTTTGCCCTGCCTGGTGCCGGAGGGGTGCCTGGATCCCCTCAGTGGGAGGAGAAGAGGGACTTGGGGGACTTGACCTTATGTTGTCTCAGTCTGACTTGATGCTATCTCATCTAGACAGAGAAGCTCTGGTTCTTGCCGGCTTCACACTAGCAGATACCGCAAGGAATGCGCTGTGATTCATCTGTGATCCTGATACATTTATTTGTATGGTAGAGGGGCCCAAACCAGCCTCTCCTGTAGTTCTGACCCAGGAGAGGCCATTATCATGCTTCTAGCGCCCAGGGATTCATTTTAGTTTCTCTCTCTCTCTCTCTCTCTCTCTCTCTCTCTCTCTCTCTCTCTCTCTTTCTCTCTCTGTATGTTTTGTGTGTGTGTGTGTGCATGTTTGTGAGTGTACATATACACAATGCTCAATTTGACACACACACACACACACATTGGTTTTTTAAGTTTGTATGGTTTAAATGTCTAAAACAACTGGATTGAACAATCCAAGTTGGATACCATAACAATATCCCTCACAAGGACAGAGTTAAGTGAGTAAGTTAAAGGAAAGAAAGCACACTATGCAGATGTATGTACCCGATTGGCCACCACAGCTTCCAAATGGCCTCTTAATTCACAGTGTCAGAAGCTTTGATTGTTGCATTGTGGCTGCCCCTGAGCTGCGGGAAGCGCAATTGACTGTTCGGAGGTGTGCAGCAAGATCAGCAATTCTACCCTCCACTCTTGCCTCTCCCCACTAAACTGCCTGGCTTCCGATGGCACACATCTCATTAGTGGAATAATGTAAGACAAAGAAGCACTCAACAGTTATTTTCTTTCAAAAATAGATGACACACACATACCTGATACTAAGTCTTAGGCCTCCTTGAAGCCAGACATTTACTGGTTTTCTTCTAGGTGTTTTCAAGACACTTGTCCACGCTCTGAATACTCACTGGAGCCTAATTAGATTTAACATCAAATATTCCATGTGAAATAAAAATGCCTTTTCTCCTTCTCCCCTTTCTGTGGTTGGCAGAATGATGACAATGTAAGTACCAAGACTTTATGATAATAGGATATCAGAGGCTGTAGGTGGAGTAGGGCCCTCATTATCTAGGAGTTAAAGACTGCCTTTGTTCACCCTACAAACTCAAACTTTCCGGTGGGAACCTTTTATTCCACACTTCATTTTCTCTAGTTCATCTTTTGTTTCATTCAACTCCTCATCCATTCATTCATTCATTCATTCATTCATTCTAGTTTCAGTTCTCCACCTGCTACAAGAATCTCCTGTCTTTCCTAGCAATAGTGGAGAGAGTATCTGAACTGGTCTTCCCCTAAAAATCAGATTAGTGAGGTAGTGGGACCTCACAGACTCTGGGCTGACATCTGGGGATCCTTCAGGGGACCTAGTCAAGCCCTCTAAATGTGGGTAACAGTTATGTGGTTTGATCTGTTGCGGAGGTGTGGGCTTTCAGTGGGACCATGTTTTATTCTGGGCGCGTGAATTGGTTTTTTAGAGCCTATTCCCTATGGTAGGATACATTGCTCAGCCTTGATACGGTGTGGAGGGACTTGGTTCTACCTCAGCTTGGTATACCAGACTTTGTTGACTCTCCAAGGGAGGTCTAAACGTCTTCTGAGGGGTGGATGGTGAGTGGGATGGGGGGAGGTAGGGGGGGAGAGGGGGAAGGAGGCATCACTGGGGTTAGTAAGTAAAATTTTTAAAAATTCAATAGAAAAGAACTTTTCTATAATTATGTGCCCTCGATGCATTGAAAATAAGTGTATTTTGCTCTGTAATAAATGTCAAAGTATTAGCAAAAAAGAAAAAAAGAGAAGAATCCATCTTTCCTGAGGCATGCACACTGGAAACACTGGAGTAAAAGGTGAAATGCTAGTGCTCCTAACAACTTTTAATGTCTGCGTCTTAGGGGTTGGCACATATTCTAAAGGAACCCTGGTCTTTCTCCTGGCTCTGTGGACAATACTGCATTCCCTAGTGTCTTAGAGTTTCTAGGGCTATGATAAAACACCATGACCAAAAGCAACTTGAGGAGAAAAAGGCTTATTTCATCTTACACTTCCAGGTAACGGTCATTCAGACAGGGAATAAAGAACAAGAACTCAGGCAGGTCAGGAACCTGAAGGCAGGAATGAAAGGAGATGCTGCTGATTGGCTTGCTCTCTCAGGGCTTGCCCAGCCTCCTTTGTTATCCAACAAAAGATCACCTTCCCAGGAGGAGCACTGGTCATAGTGTTCTGGGCTCTTCCACTCAGTCATTAGGTAAGAAAATGCCCTGAAGATTCTTCTACAGGCCAAACTTTTGGAAATGTCCTCAGCTAAGATTGTCCCTTCCCAGATATGTGTAGGTTAGTTTTGTGGCATGTTGACAAAAACAATCCGAATATCCACTTACAGTCAGCTGCTGGGTTTGTGGAAATCAAACACACTTAAGCTCTCTTGTGGATGATGAGCTTTATATTTCTTGAGCAAAGCATAAAAATATAAAATCATTTATTTTATAATCCAATGATAAACCTACTATATATGCGTCCATATATACGCTATGTCTTAACATCAGTGAAAGAGTGCTGTGTGTAAGCGTACCTGTGGAACAATGCTATGAAGATCTTGCTTTGGGTTTTCAATTTGATGGTTTTATTCTGGTTAATCTTTCAGGTTGCTAATTCTATGTTAAGCATTGAATCTGTCTATTGAGTTTTTAGATATTTTTTAGATATTAGATGTACAGTTACAGGCTTCCTGTACATTTCTCATAGTTTTATGTAGTCTTAAAATTCTCCTTTCCTTGTTTATTTCATCTCTCTTTCTGCCACATGAAAAACTAAACTAATTGCTGATACTCAAAATCTTTGTCTACTGATAGAAGTGTCTCCTTTAGACCTGTGTGTGTGTGTGTGTGTGCGCACGCGCGCGTGCGCGCACGTGTGCACTCACACACACATTTCTCTTAGTTATTAATTGTATTTCCTTTTCTCTAGTGTCCTCGTGGTACGTGCCTGATGTTGCACACGAAAAGATCATAAGTTTACAAGTATTTTTCTTGAAAGGTTTTCTATTCCTTTTATACACAAAATATCTGAGGTTAAAAATTTACTAGATATATGGAAAGGCAAGAGAAATTCACTGGTAATAAATGAAATAAATATAATAGGACTAAATCCACATATGATTCCCATATTTAATTCAGCAAGCAAAGACTTGAACGTAATTATGATTATCTTACTTGTTAAAGTATTTTTAGAGTACAATTTCTCTTTATAATATAGAATATGTAGCAACAAGATGTTAGAAACTATACATGACAAGATCATGATATGAACTGATACAAAATTATACTTCGGAAATGAACTTTGTCAGGAGAGATTCCCTTAAACTGTGAGGTAGGGCCCTTGACCTGGCCTTGAGGTCAGAGAACATTATGACGGACAATACATCATACCAGAGTCAGCATGGTTGGGACTTGAAGTAGGAGAGCAATAAAGAGGGACAGAGCATCGTTTTAGAGACAACACAACATGGGTTTAAACAGTGGTTCTTAACCTTCCTAATGCTGTGACCCTTTAAGACAGTTCCTCATGTTGTGGTGACCAACAACCATCAAATTATTTTCACTGCTACCTTATAACTGTAATTCCATTACCATTATGAATTATAATGTAAGTATCTGTGTTTTCTGATGGTCTTAGGTGATCTTGTGAAAGGGTTGTTTTGCCATCAGGGGGTCACGCTTCACGTGTTGATAACCACTGCTTTAAAGGGAAAGAGGGATTTTCTTTAAAACCAGGATAAAGGAAGGCTTCATTTAGAGAGACAGCTTAGGACTAGAAAGATGGCACCATGGTATATAGCGTTTGTCACTTACACCAGACCTGGGTTTGTTCTCAGCACTGACATGGTGGCTCACAGCCATCAGTAACTCCATCTAAGGTATCCTATACCATCAACTGGCCTCTGTGGGTGCAAGTTAAGTGTGTGGTGTGCATACATATATGTGGATAAAACACTCAAGCATACAAATTAAAATAATCTAAAAATATTTTAAGAAAGAACAAGAGCATAAAGAAAAAAGTAAAAGTGATAGGGATAGGTATAGATCAACAGATAATGTAACACATAGCACATATATTTTATCTTAAAAAAGTTCATTAGGCAAACTAGTATAAAATTTTATTGAAAATCAAATTAGAAAAGATAATAAAATGCAAATGTAAAGAAAATGGTATCATACCCAAAATTACTTTTAATAAATTTTTAAATGCAGCAGTAAATTAGTTTTTATAGGTAATTTTTAATCAGCATTTTGTGTGTGTGTGCATATGTGTTACTGAATTTCCAAGTCTGAGTGTGCATGCATGTCTGTGTTCGTATACACATGTGATCAGGTAGAGTCAATGTGACCTGCCTTCCTCAGCTGCTCTCCATATTGTTTCAGTGACAGGGTCTCTCTCTGAATCTAGAGCTTACCAGTTTGGGTCGGCAGGTCATCAGCTAGCTCCAGCAATTCTCCTCTACCTGCCTCCCCAGGGCTGGGATTATAGTCATGCACTGACATACAATCTTTTTACATGGATGCTGCGGACCCGAACCCTGGTCCTTGTGCATAGCAAGCACTATGACTTTGCACCTCTGTCAGCACATGTCCTGCCATGTGTTTAAATTCCATTTCGCTTCCACTTAGACACTAGCATGAGGGGACTTCTTGAAGAGCCATGATGACCAAGCGTGGCTCACAGCACAGATCCTCTGACACCTCTTGGGCCTGCTGTTCAGGGATTCCTTTTACGAGTTTCAGTCGTTACTTAACTGAGTGCTGTAGCCTCCAGGGTAACAGCAAAAGTATGACCATCAAATATGTGGCATCTGCCAAGTATGGACTGATGAAAGAGCAGTAAATTGGTGCACGTATTTGTATCTTTTACATCTGACCAGCAGTCAAGATTGTAATTATATTCAATTTGGCAGCCACAGGTTACTTGATAATGGCTTGTTTGCAGACTTATCTCTCAACCTGCTGTCCTTCTTGGATTTTAACATGTTGCAAGCCCTTCCTGGTGTTCACCATGAGGTCTTGAAAAGTTCTGACGGTCTTTCTCAGACTTATAGGCAGCATCGCAATCCAGATGTGAGCTATCCTCTTCTGGAAATGGGACTCCACCTTCTATTCTTGTGGGTTGCTCTGGTACAATCACCTGGTCTTTCTTTGGTGTTAACTGGACCCATGTCTGAGGTGACTGAGCTCAAGGCAATGAATGGTGGCTGAGTCAGGGCCATGGTTTCTGGGTGTGTGATAGTCATTCTAGGCATTAAAGGCTGGAAGATCTTCCTGTGGTGAGTCCCAGCCTGGCCTGACATTGCATGGATGATCCCCAAAGGGAGGGACCTTCTAAGATTAAGGATGTTTCAGAAGTCCCTATGACATTACTGGACAACTTTGTTCTCTGCACATTCAATCCGTGTGTAATGCTGTGTCTCAGATCCAGTTTCCATACCCTGCCAATGGGCAGTCAGGATCCTCTTTTTAAGGTTGGATGCTGGCCACATGGGCTTAGTTTCTTGTCCTTACAGAGATACAGCCCCCTGCCAGACTGAAGTCACTGAAGGACCTGGAAGGAAGAAGGGAAAGGCCTGACTTCCCTGTTAGAGGGACCTCATTGAGTAGCTACATAGAGTATATTTATTATATAATAACAAAATAATATATAATGTGATAAATAATATGACATCA
>NC_022012.1:22670869-22775629 GCF_000317375.1 Microtus ochrogaster
AGAGAGAGAGAGAGAGAGAGAGAGAGAGAGAGAGAGAGAGAGAGAGACAGGCCAAGAGAGAGAGAGAGAGAAAGAGACCCAGTATAGGAAATTTGCTGACATGTGCATGGAGAATGACATCATAAAACCCACAGGGGAAGCCATGTGACTGGAGCCCTCATGGATCATTCAGTGCTGGGTTCAAGTCTAAAGGTCTTCTGCTGACAGAAGCCCTTCTTATTCTGGGAAATCAGAGCAAGACTCACAGCGCTGACTATGCAAAGGCTATCATTTTATATAGAGAGTGTGGCCCCCAAACACCCTTTAAAAACACCCCGAAGACTGTTTTTCCAAAAATCCAGACATTGTGGCCCTGCCGTCACGTCATCTAAAATTAACACTGAAACTTGTTTAACAGAGGATATGATTGACAGAGAGATGAAGGCTAGAGTATTCCAGGATAAACAAGCTACTCCTGGCTCAGCACAACCTGCAGTCCATCCTCCTGGTGACAGAGCTGCTCAGTCGGGTCAGGGTGACATGTGTGACATGTGACGTGTGTGGGAGGGGGAGCAGAAGCTGCTCCTGGCCCAGGGTCACCTGCAGTCCATTCACCTGGTGGCCAAGGTGCTCAGTGGGGACAAGGTGACGTCATGGGTGACGTGTGTGCTGTGTGTATGTGTGTGATGTGTGGGGCATGTGTATAAAATGAGTCAAAGACATTTGTCCGCACAGGGTCATTGTTTCTGCAGTTGTTTCCTCTGGTAAGAGCTGGCCCTGGGAACATCCTTTCCAGTCTGCATCATGGCCTGGACCTGGGGTGGCCTCTTAGATCTGTGTAGCTCTACCTCAGTCTATGGCTTCCTCCACAAACTAGCGTTCTTGTCTGGAATTATTTAGAACGAACCCCAGAGGGCTGCTACAGTATACTCACTGTTTTCTAATGTCTAGTTGCTACACACATTACTATCTTCACCATAAAGCTTAATGTTCACTTTGTATACTACAAAGACTCCTGGTATTTATCTGTATATTTAGTAACCATGGTCTTTTCTCCTGGTAATTGCTAGGCACCTCTTTCATTATACTTTTCTTTTAATTAGATGACATTTTTTTTTATTTTATTACCTCCTCAAATATGGATCTATCCAATGTCCCCTCTTTTTTTACCTCTGAAATTGAAATGCAAATATGTCTTGGTAAAAGCTGAGTCACCTTTTGACAACTTCATTGCTCTGTTTCAGAGGTTCTTGGGGTGTTCTCTTCCTGCTATGAGACTGATCTCTGATCATTGAGGTTTTTTTTACAAATCTGAATCCTGATTTCTTTAGGCTCATCCTTCCAGTCAGCTTCACAGATCCTCTTTATTTTCCAAAGAGAAAAATAAACAGATAAGTAAATAAAATAGGAAGAAGCAACAGAGAAAGCACCACTTTGGGGCCCAAGTTCTTCAATTCTTTGCCAAGCACACTGGACAGGAGAGTTCCGAAGAGTGTTCCTTCAGAATGCAACCCATTGTGTGTGCAGATCTCCCCTGCTCTGGGAGATTTGAGTTGTAGAGAAATACTTGATTTTCATAGTGTTCTGTCCTCAATATCCCAGCCATCACCCCAGTCATCTGAAGCTCCCACTGTATGATGACATGATGCTTTGTAAGATTGAATATGAAAGCCTCGACCATTGCACCAAGCCGCAGATCAATCACAGCCACCACACAGAGAAAATTGCCATTTGGCAACATCCATCAACTTTATAAGTGCTACCCACATCTAATGCCACCTGAGCCGACTGCCCTGGTTGCTTGCTTATTCCTTCCTTTCTTGAGTTTGCTAATCAACTAAAGGTTTTGTTTCTTGCATTTGGGAAAGACAGGAGGAGCACAGCAATATGCTCACAAAGGCAAGTCATTGCTTTTCTTGCCTGGTGTCTCCTAAAGCCGGCTCCCAGCTCACCTTTGATTTTATGACATCAACAAAGAACTAAACCTTTTCTTGGTTATTTGTCAATTCACTACATCTCTCTTCCTGTGCACCACTGATTTTAAAAAAGGAAGATATAGTCATGCAGAGTGGAAGCTGTTATCTGTCATGTAAGATGAAGTAAAATAAATACAGCTGCACATCTGTATTATACCTGGGTCACAGAACCTTTACAGTGCCGTCCCGCAGCAAACTGGTAACTCATTTGGGCTCCTGAACTTGCTCTGCGACTCTTGGTTTTGTCTGCCTCCAGTGAGTGACTGTCTTGATCTCCATCATGCAGGTGTCAGATGCCCTTCCTGCTCTATGCAGGAAGTCTCATCTGCAGTTGAAGTGAATGAATACATCTTTTGTTTTAAAGCCTGGATATTTTATAAACAAGCAAGAAAGGGATGCACTGTTCCTAATCAGTGTGAAAGTTAAATAACATTTCAAACAAATAGAAGTATTTCTGATTTCTAGACTAAGGAAAGCAAACAGGTTCATGGACCAATTCAACCCACTTTCAGTTTTGTTGTTGTTGTTGTTTCTTTCTTTGTTTTGTTTTTATAATGGCCCTTGAAGTAATATGTGTTACATTTTAAATGATTGAAAATAGGCCAAAATATGAATATTTTCAAATCACATGAAATTTAAGTTTAGTTGCCCTCAAATAAAGTTTTATTGGTACACAATCACAGTCATTCATTTCATATTGTCTATGACTGCTTTGAAGTAGCAAAACTGAGTATTGACAGCAGATTATATGGGCAGTAAAGCTTAGAGGGGCCATTGTTTTCCAACCAGTGTTCTAATGTAGAAGCTGGCCTACGACCTGCTGCTTATTGGCAATTGGGCTAAGTCATACCACTACGCAAACTGGTACTGCTTGACATGATTTCTCAGGGACGTTAGCCATCTGAGCCTTAGGCCCGTCCTCAGATGGAGGAAAGTCATTGGTTAATTAAATATAGAACCTGCTTGCCCTGATAGGTTAGAACATAGGTGGGTGGAGTAAACAGAACAGAATGCTGGGAGGAAGAGGAAGTGAGCTCAGAGACTCCATGCTTCCCTCTCCCGGGCAGACGTGATAGCTCTGCTCTCTGAGGCAGATGCACGCGAAGAAGCAAGCTGCCAGGTCAGACATGCTGAATCTTTCCCGGTAAGACCAGTGTTACACAGTTTATTAGAAATGGGTTGATCGGGATATCAGAATTAGCCAGTAAGGGCTAGAGCTAATGGGCCAAGCAGTGTTTAAAAGAATACAATTTGTATGTTGTTATTTCAGGGCATAAGCTACTTGCCAGGCTGCCGGTGTGCTGGGGACGCAGCCCCGCCACTCCTATTACTACATTCACCAGTTTCTCACTCTTTACTTTATTCTGGTGTAGCTTTTCTTAAGCTTCATGCTTCAGTCTTGCCCTGGCACCTCCCACATTTTCACCAGCTGACTTCTTGTTTTGTTTCATGTGAAAAAAAAATTAGACCACCATGCCTGAGCTCTTTTAAGGGATCGCCTTTGTTGTTGTTTTCCCTACACCTAATATCACTTTTCCTCCTTTCAGAATATCTCCACTCGGCATTTATGTCGTGTCCTTCCCTCTAGCACTGTTTCTCTTTAAGGGTTCTGTTCCACCCAAAGCTCTTGCTTCTTCTAGACCACCACACTACACTACCATATTTCCCCCTAACGTAGAAATGTCCCTTTAGCTAGAAAATGCTAATTGCACAAAAAATGGGTTTCATAGGACATTTTCCTCAATGTATATACTGTATTGTGACCATGTTTTTTCCATATCCATGCTTTTTCTTCATTTACATTCTCATAGGTGCTTCTCAAATGGTCTCCCTTTGCACGCATGTCTCTTTTGTTTAGTGTATAGATTCTGTATATCAGAGAAGATGTGTGGTGTTTGCTTTTCAGAGTCTGGTTTATTTCCTTTTACTTGATGAGCTCCAGCTCTATTCATTTTCTTGCAAAGAACATGACTCATTTTTTTGTGGCTCTATTATGCCGCATTGTACACACACACACACACACACATTTATGTCCATTGTCCATTCATAGTGGATATAACTGGAATAAACATATATGTACATTTCTCTACTATTTGTTGACTTAGAGTCCTTTGGGCATATATTCAGACATGGCATAGATTTTATAGCTTCATCTTTTTAGGCTTTTGAGAAACTTCTGTAGTGATTTCAGTATTTGATGAACTAACTCACATTCTTATGTAAGTCAATCATCAGTGAATAAAGAATCATTTTACCCCACATCCTCACTGAAAATGTGCTGTTTTGTAAACATGATTTTTGAAGACTGCTAATGAAAAAAAATTAAAAATTATCTCAACCCTGTGTCCTCTTTTAACCGCATCTATCCCATTCTCCTTATACCTATCCTTTTAAAAATCCTTCCCTTCATGACTTAGCCCATGCAAATCTTAGTGACTTATAAAGGAGCATAATTTTTTTTTTGAATCTGCAAGATTTAATATAAGAGATGAGAGTCTGCCTCAAGGGGACCTTAAATTCCTTTGCCTGGCACTTTGAACTTGATCTAAGAGTGAAAGGCACTGAATGAAACAGCTCAACCTTCATCTACTATCTACTATCCCCTCCCAAAATATGGCATGTTTATATCCGTCCTTCATCCTTCCGTTCATTCTGGCCATCTAAATTCCAGCAGCAGGAGGTCCCAAAGAATGCCGCAAGCTGCCGAGCCCTGCAGTCTTGCAGAAAGACATTAAAATCTTATTGCATCATCAAAAGGAGATCTGATTGATATTTTGTAAAGATAGCTAGTGAGAGAACAAGGAACAAATTTAATCTTGTGAGGCTGAATGCAAAGATGTGAGTTAAAAAGTTGATAGAATTGTCCAGATAGGGCATAGGCTTCACTCTTATAATAAAGGGTTTCTTAGGGGTCACTAAAATCAGCTAAGAAATGAAACGGAGCTCTTCGGAGAGAGATGCTTTTAAGTTCACAATAAATTAAATATAACCTTTTCAACTCTAACAGTGTCATTTTCCATTTAATTCAGAACAGTTATGACTAATTAGGCTGTCTATTTAGGATCTAATTCATGCAATGAGAATCTTGCTTTTTGTGGAACTGTGACCACAAGGATCTTTTAGTCCATTTGAGGCTGAATCCCAAATCCTATAATTTGTCCATAGTAAATCTCAACTTTTAATAAACTCTATCAGGCTGCATGTTCGTTTCCCTGGTTCATGGGAAATCCAGATTATCTTAGGGTGTGACTGTGAAGGTGTTTTAGCCCAAGGTTGCTACAGGAATGAATGGGCTCGGTAAAGTAGTTCAGGTCTATGAAAGGGACCACCCATTCCAGAGAGCCCAAACAACAGTAACAGCAACAAAATGGATGGATAGCGCAACAATTTACTCCCTGTTTCTTTTTTCCGGCCTTACTGCTTAATCTGCAACATCTTGTCTCCTTTGTTTGGCCAGCCTGAGGCTTTATGATTGACTTCCCCAGTTCTCAGGCCTTGAAGCACAAAATGAGTTATACCATTGATTTCTTGGGCATCTGGCTTACAAATAGCAGATCATGAATTTTTTCACAATACATATATCTCTGTTTATGTTTACATCCCTATCCATCTGTACATGCATCTGTAAGTATACCTGTATCTGTGTCTCGTCTCCCATTGATTGTTTCTCTGGAGATCCCCAACTAGTGAGCTGTAAATGACGTTAATCCATCTGTCTCCAGTTCAGTATACATTACTAGGTGTATAGTAGTGTTACCAGAATAAATGAGGTACCCTTTTGAGGTTCTTAGTCTCATTAATAAATTGATTTAGAAATGTTTTCAAAGAGAAGCTGAAGGACGATTTTGTTAGGCTTTAAAAAAATAGAATATGAAATCCTTTTATGTTAATCAAGAAACAGGTAGTTTATTAAGGAAGGAAAAGAGGTCTGAAACGGTGTTGGATACCTTTAAGTTCAGTGTTCAAGAGACAAAAGGATTGCTGTGAATTACAGGGCAGTCTACATAGCGAGTTCTAGCCTAGCCAGAGCTACAGAGTGAAATCAAAATACATACATAGATACATAATAGAAAATAAAGAAATAACGGGGGATGAATAAGCATTCCCAAGATGGAAATCAGCTACTGAGCTCCAAAAAGCATGAATGGTCTTTTCTACAGCCCACTTCCACACTTATATTGACATGGGCTTTGTTTGGCACATGCTCTGTTCCTTAGATGAAGCCAGGAGAAGGAAGGGATCCCAGTCTTTCTCTGTAAACAAGCTTCTTTCCCATGTTCGTTTTGATGCAGCTTTTTTCTTTTTTTGTTTCTGCTCTCCCATCTCAGCAGGATTCCATTGTATTTTGAATGAATGAATAAACAAAGAAACCTGTGAACGTGGAGGTAGCTGCTGGCTTCTATCCAGAATTTGTTAGTTATCTGTTAAATAATTCCTTTGTAGCCAGAATTGTTCTAGACACTTGAATTTCTATGCGTGGCAGGTGATTTTTTTTTCTGTAGTCATAAAGTTAGAATCTATTATAAAACCATCAGAAAGATAATGTGTATAAAGTGGACACATCTTTTGCCATGGTCCCACTGGTACATATAATACCTACTTGCTAGTTGGTTTTCAGGTACTGTAGCTAAATAGCTGAGGTAGTTAGCCTGAAAAGAAGACAGGTCATTCTAGATCAGTTTGGGGCATTCTCTCTATGGTCAGCTGATGCAGTGCTTTTCAGTCTATTGGCTAGGCAATGCCTCATTGTGGGAGCAAGCCCTCACATGATGATAAGAAGTGAAAGGAAGAAAGAGGAGAATCTGGTATGCTAATGTTCCCATTAAGAACCCCTCATATCAGAAGATTTCCCATGACAATCTATCTTTTAATGTCCTGGCCAACTCCTAATAGCACTGAGAATATAGGACTAAGCATTTAACTCATGAGCCTTTGGGAACATTTCACAGAGTCACAGCATCTACAGTAGGTAAGTACGGCAGAGACACCCTGTATTATAGGGAGACTATGATTCATCATGTTTGGAGGTGGCATAGTGTCTTTAAAGGGAAGTAGGGAAGGAGGAAAACAGGTTAATAGGGGAAGTGGTCCAGAAGTGAGAGCAAATGGAGGGTGTTTATCAGCCAAGGTGGCTCAGTTGCTTGAAGAAGAGTGTAAGAGCAATGCAATGGTGAGAGATAGACTTCACTGGACAAGAATAGATCTTGAAGAGTTTCCATACCAAGAGGCTGGTAGTTGGACTTGACATGATGGTGGACAATGGAGGATTTTTAAAGAGGTTTTGTCAAATTAGAGTTCTGATAAGAGTGAGACCCCAGATAAGGATGCAGAAGAGAAGAGGGCCCATGGCAGGTAGGCAGTGCCATGATATTCTCAGACAAGGGTCCTAATGTTGGGTTACTACTTCCACAGTGTAATTGAAGAGATGGCTATAGATGGCTAGAGTTGTCACTCCACTGAAAATTGCGAGTGACTGAAGGGGCATCTGAGGATGGACTAGTAAAAAAAAATCAACCCTCTTCATATTTTTCTGTGGGCCAACTATACAGAGTCATCAATAGCACCAAAAAAAGATCTAAAGACCAACTGGAAAGAAGTCAAGAAAGAAACAGACAGGCCTATCCTCCTTGTTTTGTAAACAAAATAGGAACCAATCATGTAAGGGATGGTGCTGGAAGACAGAGACTTCTGGACACTTGTCATCCATTTTCGGCTGGAAAGGTTACAGACCTGCTTTATCAAGAAGGGAGGACCTTGTGGGGTGTGAAGAATACTTCCCTGCATGGGCCAGTTTGTGCAACTGGTCACAATGTTCCCAGTTCAATAAAAGTCATACCAAAATCTTATGACTCATCATAAGTATTAATAAAGATTTTTCCAGAGTATTTTGTTTGCAGGTTCTCACTTTTAAAAATGTTTATGTAATATTTTTCCACTCCCCTCCTATCCTAGTTCTTGTGGATTAATTTATATTGAGCCAATGTGCTCTCTCTCTTTCTTTCTCTTTCTCTCTCTCTCTCTCTCTCTCTCTCTCTCTCTCTCTCTTTCATTTTTCAAGACATGGTTTCTCTGTAGCTTTGGAGACTATCCTAGAACTTGCTCTGTAGACAAGGTTGGCCTCAAACTCACAGAGATCCGCTTGTCTCTCTCTCTGGAGTGCAGGGATTAAAGCTGTGTGCTACCACTGCCCGATTGAACGAATGCTTTCTCAATGTTCCAATTTCTTATATATACATTCTTATCAGATGTATTAAGCAGACAAAACTATTCAAAGAAAAAAGTCAGGAGTCAAGATTTTCTTAAGATACCAGCAAAATGTGAGATTATCTAAAATGAAACATTGCAAAATTCACAGAAATTAAATTTAAAAAGCAATGAAATTATATAGGAGAACCAGTGGGGTGTTTTATTGTTTCCTATGACACTTGTGTCTTAACGTGAATATTTACAACTTATGTAGACTTACTTCCTCAGTATTTTTATGGCAGACTTGTTTGCTAAGTCATTGATGGTCAGAACTCTCATTGTAGGACTTGCCCATAGATGGAATCCATCATGCTTTCAACAAATAGTGTTTTGAGCACATTCAATGTGGAAATCACTCTATTAACTGCTAGAGAACTATGGGCAAGTAGTAGTGAAGGCACTCCTGCCCTCAGGGAGAATTCCAATTAGTGAGCAAGATACACACAAAAAGATAACTAATAACACATTCTTTCTAATAGCAGAGAGTAGGAGACAAGTTTGTGATCAGATAATCAAGATCATTGTAGTTCCAAGGAAGAGGCAATTAAACTTAGCTGGAAGTGGGATATGAGCTGCCTTCCAGATTTTAGATCTACTTTTAATAGGCAAATAAAAGAAAAGAGAGGACCATCTGGTTTTGCACTCCATCATGCCATTGAAACTATATGCTGAAGCATTTCCAATAACCTCTAATTGCTATCTCTAATAGGCTTTCCTCTGCTTTTCGTCCTTACTCACTTTGCAGGAATTGACTTGAAAACTTTTTCTCTTTCTGGTTTCTCTTATAGTGTTCTGAATGTTGATGTTATTTCTGTGGTTGGCTTTTCCTCCTTCTGCAGCTTGAATCTGGGAGATTTAGTGCAGCGGGCTGTGTTCTGCCCTTTCCCAGCCCTTTCTTGCCTCCTGTTGCTCAGGTTCAGTTTTCACATATAGGTAGCGCAACCAAGGACATTGACCTGCAGTTTGCAGTGGGCAAGGTGAGGATCAGCCTCTTTAGCTGGGAAGGTGGAGTAAGTCAGTGGCCTTCAGCTTCGGGCACTACAGGGAATGCTGGGAGTATAAACTCATGAGGTTCTTCACCATCCCCTTTGCCCCTTAAGGGGCTGACTCTCTAAGGCTGGGTTAAGTAGTTACTATTGAGGCTAGTACTAAATGAGCAAGCAGAAGTCAGGCATTAGAGGGGAGTCTAATACAGATAGTTAATGCTGCAAACCATTATCTATGGGTTGCAAAAAACATATTAAGAACTAGCAGATTGCTCTTTGGGCTGACGAGGGAGGGGGACTTGATTGGGGGAGGGGGAGGGAAATGGGAGGCAGTGGCGGGGAAGAGACAGAAATCTTTAATAAATAAATAAATTTAAAAAAGAACTAGCAGAGATAGAAACATGGTGTCCAGTCAAACGTGAAGAGAGCAGCTAGTGGTGTCATTTCATCCCTTCAGTGCTGAGTTGAGATGATGCTTCATCTGCTTGCCTGTGGGCGCAGTATTCTTCTTTTAACACCGATGGGTGGTGGGTGTCAGCTTTTAAAATAGGTGTGATGGTGCTGCTGTCTCTGCATTTGAACCCTTAGCAGGCACTGACCTTTCCAATCTCTGAGTGATTAAAGCTCTTATTAATTTCCTGGGGGCAGAGTAGTAGGGGTTCATTAACACGTGGGGCTCTAATTAGCCTGAAAGAAGACTGCCTCTTCCTTACACTTCTGTGGAACCAAACGATAAATATAGACACATAAGAAAAAAATGCACAGAGCCGTCACCGAAAGAAAGAGATGTTGACACCCTGCTTCCCTGCCCCCTGCTCTCCTGGGATCCAATCAAAGTTCTCCGGAAAACTGTATCTGGAAGGGATTGGCCCAGTGTGAAAGAAATCCTGAGGGGGTCTAGAACAACCTTAGAAATAATTATTGTCTGGGCCATACTGCGAAGTCTCTTCTGAACCTGCACTTCTATGAATAGCAATGGTGAGGAACAGCAAAAAAGAATTAAAGTCCCTTGGTGTCAAGAGAAGAAGAAGGGAGGATTTAATAAGAGCTTTATGCCTGGGCAGGATTTTAATGAAGGGTCTAATGACCACATTCTCCATTTCTCACCCTAATAAGAACTGAATGCACAGGGTGACTGAGAGTAGTTGGGTTGGTTAATGTTTGGGCTTCCTCACAAGGCAGTCAACGGTGTGGGCAGAGCTGGTGAGCAGGCCGGGCTTACATCTAGGATACTGGCAAATGGGCTAGGTGCTGCCCATAAAACTCTCCGGTGGCCACACTGACTACATCGGTTCAAGTTTCTGAAGTACTTGAAGATTATCAAATCCTGCAATGAATGCCCAGGAAGGGAGTCATTATTTGCACCCTTTGTCCCCCAGACCTCTGCAAACACGAGGGAAATCAAGCAAACGGAAGCAAGGCATTGACGAGGTTAGTTGTCCAAGACCAACCATTTGTGGCCCTCCTCCTACTACTACCATGAGGTGCCCGGGATTTGAAACCCGAGGACATACATTTTGAAGGTGGGGGCATGAGATTCCGTCTTCAACATTGCTCTTTGGTGTTTTTCGTCCGGTCCAAGCCTAGCTATGATGCTGCTGCCCGGAAGTCTCAATCACTAGAACCCTACCTTTTTCCCATCTGTGTATCTACCTACACAAGGTTTGCCTGATAGGTCCAGTTTCTGAACATGTAACAGAAAGAGTTTGCAGGACAGAATGTCCATGAAGTCCGAAACTGTTCTTTCATTCTTGGTGTGGCCTCATGTCACTCAAGCCTAGCACCAGAGATAAGGCATTGGCCGGCCAGAGCGTACTGAGAAGGTGCAGGGAGAGGAGCCTGAATACCTCCTGCCACAGCCTAAGGAACTCTCAGCCAGTCCCATTCAGAATCTGTGTGTATATTCCCAAGAGCGGTATTGCTGGGTCCAGGGGTAGGTTGATCCCGAATTTCCTGAGAAACCGCCACACTGCTTTCCAGAGTGGTTGCACAAGTTTGCATTCCCACCAGCAATGGAAGAGTGTACCCCTTTCTCCACACCCTCTCCAACAAAGGCTATCATTGGTGTTTTTTATTTTAGCCATTCTGACAGGTGTAAGATGGTATCTTAAATTTGTCTTGATTTGCATTTCCCTGATCGCTAAGGAAGTTGAGCATGACCTTAAGTGTCTTTTGGCCATTTGAACTTCTTCTGTTGAGAATTCTCTGTTCAGCTCAATGCGCATTTTATAATTGGGTTGATTAACCTTTTACAGTCTAGTTTCTTGAGATCTTTATATATTTTGGAGATCAGACCTTTGTCAGTTGCGGGGTTGGTGAAGATCTTCTCCCAGTCAGTGGGTTGCCTTTGTGTCTTAGCGACAGTGTTCTTTGCTTTACAGAAGCTTCTCAGTCTCAGGAGGTCCCATTTATTCAATGAGGCCCTTAATGTCTGTGCTGCTGGGGTTATACGTAGGAAGTAGTCTCCTGTGCCCATGTGTTTGTTGTAGAGTACTTCCCACTTTCTCTTCTATCAGGTTCAGTGTGTTCGGACTGATATTGAGGTCTTTAATCCATTTGGACTTGAGTTTTGTGCATGGTGATAGATATGGATCTATTTTCATTCTTCTACAGGTTGACATCCAGTTTTGCCAGCACAATTTGTTGAGGATGCTCTCTTTTTCCATTGTATACTTTTAGTTCCTTTATCGAAAATCAGGTGTTCATAGGTTTGTGGCAGAATCTGTGTGTAGTAAACGGAGACACACATGTGCTCTAAGGAGACTGAAACTCATGGATCCCAGCTATAAATCATAAATAAATACCTAGAGATGGCACTTTTTTTAATTAAACTTTTTATTTTTTTTAAGATGGCATTTTAAATAAATGGTCCCTTAGTATAGTATGCTTATCAGATGCTCAAGCTTCTTATTAACCCCGGGGGTCATTGAGAGATATAGTATTAAAATGTTGCTAAGATTTATAATCTATGGTAAGAAACATTAAAAATTAACTCTATGTGCCCGGATGAGTCTACGTGAAATGATCCTAGAGGGGCACTTAGCAGAGTGCTAGACAAGCGGGGGGGGGGGGGGCGGGAGAGGTGCACAGTCCAGCAGAGGACAACCAGCCACTGTCACCTGCCACTGCTGGGCTTACATAAGTTCCTCGTTCAGTCCTTTGGACACTGAAGCAATATTGGAGTGGGAGACTGGAGCTTGCATTTTCTAAGTGTCTAATCCTTGACTACTTCCTTCTGTTTTCCTGCCTCACTTGACCATTTTCCGGCCTCTCGTGGCCATGATTGCAGGAGAAAAGCACGTTTAATTAGTTACGTGTGCTGCTGTTTCTGCAACGCTGGGAAGTAGTGCCCTGAGAAGGAAAGTTCAGAGCTACTGACTCAATGCATTGCTATACTTAAAAATTTTACTGCTACTTCTGTTTCCCAAACTCCCTGGAGGGAGCTCCTTTTTGGAGAGTAGCCTTTCAGAGACTGCCAGTTGAAAAAAAAAAAAAACAATAAGAAAAGCACCTCCAGCCCACCAAACACAAGGAAACCAAGCTTTTCTCCTTGGCCACTGAATGTAATAACTTTAAGACTAAGTTGCCCTGAAACTCACAGAGATCTACCCATTTCTGACTCCCACGTATAAGAAGTACAGACTTGTGATACCAGGCTAGGCTCTGGCTTATGAATGACGTTCATTTAATACAAGGAAGATTTTCACATCTACCCACAATCCTGGCTTGTTTCCATTGACTTATAAACTAGAAACTGAATTATTTGGGATTGACAATGATAGCTTTGTTGATTTTAAAAAATGCAATGGGAAGAGTTTTCTATTTTCTGAATGTTTGTATAAGATGAAATAGAGTTCTTCCTTCATTGAGTACAGAATTACCCAAAACCAATGGGTTTCATCCCCTTAATTTATATGGAGTTTTGAGATTTACATGAAAGACATTTTTTAAAGAAAACTAAAAATTTTCATGAAACTGTCACATGTATGGAATAATGTCATGAAGTTCTTTCTGTTACTCTCCCCTTATTGCTAATGCTGGCACTGTGGTCTACCTTTTGCCATAGTTTTCCTTTGTAAAGAATGTTGTCAATCTGATTTGTATCGTTAGGAATTCAACGCTCCAGTTAATCCATGTCCTGGTTAGTTTTTATCCACTTAACACAAACTAGAGTCATTGGGAAAAGGGCACCTCAACTGAGAAAATGTGCCCACCGGACTGGCCTGTAAGGCGTTTTCGTAATTAGTGTTTGATCTTGGGGATCCCAGCCTTCTGTGGATGCTGCTACCCCTTGTTGGGTGGTCCAGAGTTTTATAAGAAAGCAGGTTGAGCAAGCTAAGAAGAACAAGCTGGTAAGCAACACCCTTTTATAGCCTCTAATTCAGTTCCTGACTCTAGGTTCCTGCCTTGAGTTCCTGATCTAACTTCCTTATATGACAGAGTGTGATCCGAGTGTAAGGTGAAATGAAACCTTGCCTCCCCTTGCTGTTTTTGGTCATAGCATTTTATCACAACAATAGAAACCTTCTCCTAGCTGTCACTGCAAACTCATCCACCTATGATTGCTTTGTCCTTGGAGTTAAGATTATTTTTACCTGCTCAAAGCAGAAATATAGATGTCTGCGCTGGGTGTCCTCCACTAGTGTGTAGGTGTCCCAGAGCTGCTGGCTCCTTTGTGAACACGGCTGTAGTTGCACCCTAAGCTTTTGCTCTATTTTTATTATTATTCATAGCTAAATACTTCATATAGTTTATCTGTGACTTCTTTGATTCAGGGTTTTGGGTGTGGTTTAATTATTTATTTATTGAAATCTGAGGGGTTTTATGTGTATTTTTTGCTTCCTATCCAGGCCCAGAGATTCCCCCAGACTTATCTGTGGTACATCTATTCTTAATGAAAAGATTTACCATGGTAACTACCTTGGTAACTATCCACATCCATGTGAAAAAAATGTTCAGTGTGACACTGTGGGATTTGGTTTTCTGGTACTGTCAACTAGATCAGACTGGTTGATAGTTTTGTGGCAATCTTCTTCCAGCTTAGTCTTTCCTAGTAATTGTCGAGTTTGTTAGTTGTTACCTCACAAACTTGTTTGACACTAAAGAAGCCAAGCTCCTCTCCAGTGCTGGCTGTGTCTACGATGCAACCTTTTCCTGTTTTACTCTTGGCCTGTACAGCTTTCTATATAAAATGTACATCCTGTATACAGTCACATCGTGGGTTTTGCTTTGCTATCGAACCTTGGACTAAATCTAATGTTGGGAGGTTTAAAATCCATTTCCATTTCATGCAATTATGACTTGGGTTTGACTTCAATCTACCTTGTAGCTTGTTTTCATGTGTACTTTCTGCTTTGGTTTCATTCCATATCCTCCTTTTATGCTAACCCAGTATTTCTAGGCTATCAGCTTGTTTCTTCCATTAACATCTCAGCTATAATTGGATTATTATAATTTCTAGCGGTCTGTTTGTTGCAAACGGTATGCGTCCTCACCTCTCTCGCTCACCGTCTCATGTGTGCGGATGCTCACTTCCTCAGTTCTCATTCCATTGATCTGGCCCCGTGTCTGTGAGATTAGTTCCTTTTGGACTCTTCTCTCACTGTTATGCCTTGGTTTTTTAACAGTCCTCTCTTCAAAAGGAAATTATAAGAAGTAAGCAAACACAGTCGTTTATATTTACCCATGTATTTACTGTTTCTACCTGTAGATGTGAGCTTCCATCTGGCGTCATTTTCCTTTGAATTGAAAACATCTTTTAACATTTCTCCTCGAGCAAGCCTGCTGACAACACATTTCTAGTCTTTCGTTTATAGAAGAGGTCTCTGTTTCACTCATGCCTGTGAAATCTCAGCTGCAACTGCTGGCTTGAATTTTCCCTTTCCTTCTTCAGCAGATTAGAGAGGCTGTTGTGGTGTTTCCATCCCCTATCTTGGGAAGGACAAGTCTTGTTGGTGATGTAACTCTCTTCAGTGGGCTCTTTTAATTTGGCTTGCAGTATTTTGACTATTCTGTGCCCACTGGCACCTCTCTTTGTATCTCTCCTCTTTGATGCTTCCTGAATGTCATAAATCAATAGATTGGTGATTTAAAAAAATAATAAAAATTGAGAAATCCTTATCATGTATCCTCAAATGCTTGCCTAATACCAATCTCTTCTTTTTCTTTGGTACCAGTTACACAGAATTAGCTCATTTGGCAGTGTTCTGTATGTGTTTGAAGCTATATTTAATCTATGCAATTTTTTTTCTGTTCTTAAAGTTGGATAATGTCTATTTATCAGACTTCAGATTCAGTGAACATTAAAATGGCACGGTGGGTATGCTAATGAATTCGTACTGTGGGCTTTCTATTTCAGTGGGACCTCTCAGCTCCACATTTCCATTTGGCCCTTTTAGTGTTTCCTTTCTTATATTGAAACTTCATTTATAGCTCTATATCGTTTTTATGAATGCATTTTTGATGTAATTATTTGAATAACTTGTAATTTTTACAAAAGCTGGTTGAATGCTGTAGGCTAAGTCCAGCAACCTTTATTGTGGACTCGGTCACTAGCCACTTTTGTTCTTAGAAAGAGAATGCCATTTTATCTTTCTTGTCCATGCTCTTCCTCGCAGCTTGTGCAGATAGTCACTAGATTCTGTCGTCTTCTCTGAGGTCTTGGTGTTAGCTTAGTAGACAGCTCAGTTGCAAGCCGATGGCCTTGGCATCACTTGCTAGGACTTAGCCTCTGAGCTCTGCCTTCATGGGATGCTGTCAAGAGTTCATTTTAGACTTTGCTAGAGAGGACAGAAACAGCTTGCATCTTTTTTTTCCTCTGTGGTGTCCTCTTGTTTGTGGGACCCTCTGTTAAAGGCCTCCTGTTTGCTGTCTCAGCTAGAGAGCCCAGTGTGGTAAGGAGAAGAGCCATTTTTTTTTTTTCTGCAACAGGCCAGACACCCAGCACTCTAGGCGTTGTTTTTCCCCAGTCAGGCTCTCAGTGCACAGGCTGCCCAGCTCGGCTTCCAGGCAGCTGCCATTCGATAAACTCCTGGTGTCTCTCCCTGTGGGGACTCAAGCAGCTATCCCTTGTGAAAAACCAGCCTGCCTCCATCTTTTAAAAGTCATCTTAGAGTAAAGACAAACTAGGTTCATTCCTGTTCATGATTACACCTCTGTTTCTCAAGGATTGGATTATGCCCCCACCTGTAACCTTAGCTACAAATAGTTCCATGCTGCCTGTTCTAGCAATGGCAATCATGTCTTTGTTTCAGGAGGTCATTGCAACTATCTTGTTTTGCTTATATTCTACTCCTGGAATCTCCGCCTATTTTGCCTGCCAAGTCTCTCAACTGAAAACCCCCTACCCCTGAGATCTATAAACCTTGTATTTTTTTTTTTTCACATCTGGGGCTCCTCTCAAAAATTTCAATTTAGGGTGAAAGCACTGCCTGGCCAGCCCCAGGTGCACCTCTGAAATTAAGCTTGCTCCAATTAGTCAACCATGGAGCTGGTCTTTCTCCTTGCAGATCTCAGGTTTAACTCTGGCTTCCTTGGTGCAATGGTTCCCCTCTTCAGTTCACCAGCCCCTCCAGCTGCTTTGCACTAGGTTGGCTGCCAAATCTGCTGAGCAGGAATTAGGCTGTGCTCTGGCTGAAGACAGATTTCTGAATGGTGGTTGGGACATCATCTTTTATAGAGTCCTAGACAGTTGTGGCTCAGTTTCTTGACCATTTCAGTCTGGGGCTAGCTGTTCGGTATGGCCGGAAAACAGTTGCATATGCTGTTCTGTGCCTGCTTTTAGCTACACACACCTACTCTAATACAGGTACTCCATAAGGCCAGAAGAGGGCGTTATTGATATTATCCGTGTGATCATAGGGGAGTGATAATTTCTTCTTAGTATGCACACTAGATAATAGGAGTTTATGTTCAGTGAGGCTTTGTGTATACCAACCATTGTTTTGAATATCATACTTAATAACATCATTTAATTCTTAAAATTCCTCTTAAGGTCGGGCGTTGTCCATTGAGAAATTATCACAGAGCAATGAAGTATCTGCCTAAATTGGTCCATTTGCAAAGTTACTGGCTCACTCACTAGTTACAGCTCTTACCTCTAGGAATTGTAGAGAGAGTGAGAAGCCAGGGTAAACGGCGAGAAGAGGGAGTGTTTCTAGACTCACCATTAATGGATGAGTATTAGAAATGGTACCATAATGAGTCTGAGCTTTGGCTCGTCAGTACCCTGTGGCACCACGTTTACCCCATCTTCCAAATTGTCCCATATTCACCACTAAGCATTGCGGGGTCACGGGGACAACCCTTGGGGTCATTGGTGTTTTCCTCCCTAGACTTACCCATTGTCTTTCTTTGCTTTAGTTTGCATGAGAGCTCATAAAACGTCCCGAGAAAAGCAGCTTGTTTAAAACACAAAGCTTTGGCTGGAGTAATGTATACTAGATTGGCTGTTTGATCTATTGGTGACAACTGCTAAAACACATGTGCATTGATTTTCTTGAGGAGTGTATTTCTAAGGGTAATTTAATAGTAGTATTGAGCATAGCTTTTACTGGTGGGGAGGAGGAGGGGAGCAGAGGGGACAAGAAGGAACTGCTAATGGTGTTTTCCTAATGCAATTGCTTGGGTCAGTAGAGAGCTGTCACGGCTTAATGCACTAGCTTTTTGAGGATGTTATCACGTACAGGATTAGGCCATTCCACAACATGAAAACAACAGCCACTTGTTAGAGGGGGAGCTTTTTTAAAGACCTTCTATCAAGCAGTTATGATCATTTGAAGAAAGTGGTTATGGTTCTTATTTCTCTACCTTTAATTCTAAGTCAAATCTAAGTGCTGGGGAGAAAAAGCATTTAACTCCCACTAGCAGGTGGGAAATGGCAGCATAAACGGCTTAAAAACCCTTTTGTTCCTTTCCCCGTCCACCCATGGAAATTATACCTTATTTCTAGAGGAGATTAAGGGAGTTTTGGTGGGCTGTATTTGTGGGGGAAATGGGAAGTAAAATCTCTGAAGTGTCTTTGACATGATGCTCTGTTCTTTTGTTCAGGATAGGAATATGGAGCTGACACTGGAACCACAGCTTCTGATGTTCAAGAAGATCCACTCATAAGTTTTGTGCTATATGCTAAGTTTCTGTTTGCCTCCTACTTTTGGTTGTAACGGTGTTCAAGATGCATAGATCAAAACTGTGCTATAACAGAGATATGCAGAAGATTTTGCGATTGAATTGCAAAGGAATTCTTAGGGATCAGTTAATGCAGTCCTTGGACAAATGTTTATTGTGTACTAGGAAACATGCATAGAGTGTGGGGAAGCTGGAGAGCCAGTCAGGGACGAGGAAGCCCAATCTATGTAGGCCAAGGACTTCAAAATGAATTTTACGTAAAACTGAAAGACCCTCAGAGAGGACCTTTTTCTCCGATGAAGACCCCAGAACCAGGACACTCCGAGACCAGGCCACAGGATGCAATTAGCAAGAAGTTTATTGAGTAAACACAGGTACCTGTTGGCAGCAAAGCCTTTCGGAGGACTTTGCGCACCTGCTAACTGGAGGGCGGGCTTTTTATAGGGAAGAGCAAACAACAAGTTTACAGAAGCAAAACAAAAGCGTGGTTATTGGTCAATCGGAATGAGGCGGGGGCATGAATGGTTTCCTCTCTCAGCATGGATGTTTGGCAATAGTCATCCTGTTCCTATCTTTATAGATATCCTGTTTTGCAGTCAACCTGCTTTGTTGATGTGCTATCTTATTGACATTCTGCCTTGCAGTTTCCCTATCTCAAGACATCCTGCTCCCTCAAGCACATGGGATGTTCTTACGAGAGCAGGCTGGCTGCTGATCCGGAGAATTTTTTTAAAGCAAACAGGACTTTCCCCTGGGAGCATGCTAGCTGCGGGTTTTGAGGAGGGGGTCTGTAGGATCTTTCAAAACAAGAAGCCATAGATAGGCTTTTGGTGAGGATAAGGGACAAATGAGTTAATTCATGTTAAGAAAATGGCATATGGATTCCCAGTAGAGAATGGTTTGCAGGTAAGAGGTGAAGGAGGAGAAAGAATACAGCCTGTAGATACGGTGATAGCTTGGACTACAGAAGGTAAGGAGAACAGATCTCACTCCAGATGTGTCAGGAAGAAGGCACAAGATTTTTTGATGATCATGAAAGCTGGTTAGCCACAAGTGATTTTATCTTGAACTTGATATTGTTTATATTAAAGTAGTGAAGGCTGAGTTCAAAGTGAGTAGGAGTGGTTGATAGATTTGCAGGGAGAGAAATGCAGGAACAGCCCCTGGGAGCTGTTGGCTTTGAAATGCCTTAGAACACTGCAGGAAAACAGCCAAGGTTGGAAATTCGATTTGGTTAAGAATGTAATTGCTTTAAGGACAAGAGTTTATGATCTGCGTTGCATAAAAATACAAAGAACAGTATTTTGGTTCTCAGTAAATATTCCCAGATATCATTAGATTACACTTCAGAGAATTAGCTGAAGACAAAACCTGAGAAACATCAACACTGTGACTCTATCTAAAAGCTTGAGACCAGGAACAGTGTCTGTACGCCTGCTTGCCACTGTAAAAATTTCAAATTCTTTATTAGATCAACTTCTATAATAGTAAATTCTATATTATCAACGTC
Source organism: Microtus ochrogaster (assembly GCF_000317375.1). Lineage (NCBI taxonomy): Eukaryota > Metazoa > Chordata > Mammalia > Rodentia > Cricetidae > Microtus > Microtus ochrogaster. The sequence continues at coordinate 22,690,693 of NC_022012.1, forward strand.
AGCTGCTAATAATAACCCTGCTTATTTTTTTGGGTCTGTATGTTTGTAAGAATGATGGGTAAAAACCAAGGAACTCAGTATATATTCCTTTTACATTGAGTTAAACACGGAATTGGTACTATCCTCTCCCTCTCCACAATGGGCACGAATGGAAGCTAGTTTACTCACACCAAGAAATCAAGTATTTTTTTATAAGCCTGTGTCATTGCGATCTCTCTCAGTTCTAGTTTTAAAGTGTTGAAATTTAAGTCTCTCAGAAACTTACCAAAAAGCTAAAATGGTGCTGGACCTGGTGGCACACATTTTTAATCCCAGCACTAGGCAGGCAGATCCCTATGAGTTTGAGAGCAGCCTGGTCTGCATAGTGAGGTTTTCCATATATATATATCCATTTTATGGACTTTACAAAGACCAAACACACTGACAAACTTTCTGCTACTAAGATTAAGACAAAAAGAGGCTAAGTTGCAGATTCACATAGTCAGAACTGTAAGCGGGTACCTTCCCATTGATCCTCTAGAAAGAAAAACACAGTCACAAAAGAATACAGTTACAACTTGCTCTAGCTTGGTTTCTGTTGCTGTTGTGAACAGGATGGTCAAAAACAAACTTGGGAATGAAAGGGTTTATTTCATCTCACAGCGTATATAGTCTGTCATCAAGGAAACTAGAACAGGAGTTCAAGACAACAACAGCCTAGAGACAAGAACTGAAACAAAGACCATGGAAGAAAGCTGCTTCCTGGTTTGTTCCCAGGCTCAGGTTCAGCTGCCTTTCTGAGATAGCCCAGGCCTAGGGTGATACTGCCTACAGTGTGCTGGACCATTCTAGATCAATTAGTAAGTGAGAAAATTCCTCCATAGATGTGTTTACAGACCAATCTGATGGAGATGGGTACAATGGGGTCCTTGGGTACTAGGGGTCTTTCTTCGCAGGTGTGTCAAGGTGACAGCCAAAATTGACCATCACACAACTGTCAGTATATGAAACAGATGAACTTCATTTAACAGGAAAATTTCCAGGATAGATACCACTAAAATTGAGTCATGAAGAAATTGGAAATATGGGTAGGCCTGTAAAAGGTAAATATATTAATTTATATGATGAAAAAAACCATATAGAGAAAATCCCTGCTCCAGATATCTTCACGGATGAATTCCTTCACACACTGAAAGAAGAAACAAGACCAATTCTTCACCAAAATAGAGAACAAGGTAAATTGTGGAATATTCTTCTTTCCATCCTATAATATTATCATTACTTTAATAACCAAAGCAAACAATACTGCCACATTAAAGGAAGTGACAAACCAAAGTCTCTTATGGACGTAGTCTTAGAAATTCTCAAAATACAAACCGCAAACTAAATATTGCATATGCCACCGTAGCACAAGATTGTCTCAAGAATCCAAGGTTTGCTTGAGCACTAAAATCAGTTAATATAATTTGTGGTATTAGAGAGCAATGAACAAAACCACACGGTCAATTCACTGATTAAAAAAGATAAAACCCAACTTCTTTGTGGGGGAAAAAAAGCTAAGCAAGCTTCCCTAAAATATTGGAATAGGAGGAAACTTTCTCAAAATTGAGGAAGGACACATACAGTAAAGAGAAATCCTGACAGATGATAGCCCCTGCCAGTGCGTAGCCACAGACTGAGCTGATTTTTAGGAGAAACCCAACTTTCCACGGGAATGTGTTTGGGATTGTAGCCGTCACCCAAGAGCTCGTTCTGCCTTGCTTTCATGGATGTCTCAGGTATTCCAAAGTTCCTGGACAGCAGGAGATATTTTCACTTGTGACTTAAGATGCTCCGTGGCATACCTTAACTGTGATTTCTTAGTTACTTGTCCTCAACATCCAGGGCAGACATATTCTCTCCTTCTTTTGGGTTGTTGACTTGAGTTCTTCAGTTCCTCTCCCTCCCACCCCCATTATTCTGAAAGAATGATCAGAATGGGGGTCTTGGCTTTCCTTTGTAAGTATGTCTCCATACTGAAGCCTCATCTTTCAGTCCCAAATGCTTAAGAAGGTTCAGCTACCCCTGTGTATAGTGGCATACCTGTGTTTGTTGACTAAGGAGTTTTACATTTTTCTCCTTGTAATCATGTAATCAATTATTTTTGTCATACTTTATTTTTTCTAGCATTTTTATGTGTTTACACAGTTGCCTTAAGTAAGTTTTTTATGATACTAAAACTTAGGCCTCTTTTCATTACTTTTTAATCATTTAATTTACTGAACTTCAGCAATCAGTGGTTGGGTGGTAAATAACCATCTATTACTCAATTCTGAGCTAGTGTGGGATTTCTTTTAAGCGTCCTTCCACAGTTGGGATATTGTACTAACCCTACCGTCTACAGTACATAAATTCTTCTATGGGATTTACAGGGGGGTGGGGTAGGGGGTGTTACCTGCCAGGTCCAAGATGAAATGGTCAACTTACCTTTTCAAAGTATAGAGTTGTTATAGCTCCCTCTGGGCAGATAAAAAAAACTAAGGCTCGTAAGGTTGAAGAACATGGGTTTTACAGCTTTTTTTTCTTTTGTATCATCTTACGGAACACTAACTGAACAAAACCCTTAGCTTGTCAACTAAAGGAACAGAAAAGTTTATGATGACACCAGTGTGTGCCTTCTTTCTACACTCAATTGTCCATATTATTTTCACTCCGCCTATTGCTGCCCTGTGTGGTACAATTTCCTATGTGATTTGTAATAACTGCTTCTTCATTTTATTTGGTTATTCATCCCATTGTTGAATTTCTTTTGGATAGTAGTGGTTGGCTAGGGGGAACTGAGAGCAGCATTGTCCTGACCTACCACGATCTTCCCTCTGCTATCGCTGTGCTGTGCCTGTTCCTTTAGAGGTACATGACCTGTCCAGCAGCTCCAGTTATTCAGGGTCTGAAGAGGCTCTACCTGTAAGAATCATGGGTGAGAGAAAAGAAGGAGACCAAGCAGAAGTCAATTGTCAAGGTCTTCGTTTATTAGGGTAATGGTTACAGCTTATATAGCCCTTGAATGAGGAAGTTGGCTTTGGGTGGGGGGTAGGGGGTAGCAAAGGTCACCAGTTGGCACACCTGGTGTTTTTTGTGTAAGCGGACACATTCTTTTTGTGGTTCCGTTAACAAACAGTTCTCAAGATAGTTGGGTTGTGGGGCTCTCTGCTAACATCCTTAGGACAATGGCCCCTGCTATCATCTTTAGGACAATGGTCCCTGACAGGTACAAATAAAAGATCTAACAGGAAGCACCACTTAGAGCCTTTGGGCTCTTCTTTGCAATGTCCTTTGGGTCTGCAATCACCAGATAGCTCCCTGACCAAACTATTCCAAGTCCAAGTCTGTGACTGGCACTGCCTCTTCCACAAAACCCTCCTTTAGCCTCTAGAAGTGTCTGTTTCCAGTGGTTGACGCCTGAGAACACATTCTGGTCCTCTACCCACTAATAAACTAGCAGAGGGAGGGGAGATTAGAGGATAGCTAGGTACCAGGTTACTTCTGGTACATTCCATTCTGGTGATGAGGCATGGGGGAACAACCCAAGGGCTCTAAGTTTGAAGCTAGCTCTATAAACTGGTTTGATGGAATATTTATCAAGGTGGAAATAGAAAATGCATTTTAATTAGCAGTTTTCTGTCTTGGTTTTTATCTTTAAATCTTTAGACTTGGCAGCTGTGCCTCCATTTGAACTCTTGCCCTGGGCACTGCAGATGTTAGGGATCTGCAGTCTTCAGGCCTCGAATCAAAAGCAGATTCCTAAAGAGAGTGCCATAATAAAACTTGATGAGAACCACTGCATGATGGGGAATGAGGACGAAACATGAATCTAGCTACAGCTTCCAATTTAAGGCACCTTTCTGGAATGAACACTAGAGATACGTGAGGGACATGGGATTACAAATGGAGCCATGTTTTATGTTTATTCAGTCAAAATATTTAAAAATCCATTAGTCAAAGATAGACGATGAAGCTCGATGAGAACTGCTTCCTCCTCAGGGCCATGGGTGTGTCTGGTCCAGCATCTATGATCTTAAAATACTATAGAACTTGAGGCAGCTACCGATGTGGACAAAGTCGTTGCAATTGCGAGAGCCAAAGCTTGGTTGATAAAGTCTAAGGCCTGGAGATTTTAATAGGAAATTACAGTCTCGAACCACATAACCATGTTCTGTTTAATGGTAAATTGCACATATGACTAATCTCCCCCCATCAGAATGGAGGAAAAACTCCCATTACTTAATAGTAGCATGGCTTTCCGAACAGTGAAGTCCAATACATAGTTTATGAGTTTTGGGTGTTGCCTATCTAAACACACCCACTGTGACAAGAGTAGTGTGAAAGGGTAGCAAGTATAACTGAGCAAGACACAGTATTTGCTAAGAAGCTACTCTGTGGTGCTTGTTAATACACTTACTACACTACAGTCTACCTCTTATGTTATAATGTTCATTGACTCATATGGGAAAGGTTGCTGTAGTCAGTAAGTCATTTGCTCCTGGCAGCAGCCTCTGACATCTCATGTTCTCCATGCTTCTGCACTGTATCAAGAAGTCAGATGCATTGGAAGCTCTGTATCATCTAGGCTTGTGTGAGGGCATCCTGGGATGTTGGCCCAACATCACAACTGCCAAACTGATGTAGCTCATCCTACTACCAAGCAATATGTATCTTATTACAAACTGGACAAAAGGTGAGGAAGACCTGACCAAGGCCAGGGAAACCACTGATAATACGGAGGGCAGAAGAATATTTAGGACACTGATGTTCTAGGTGTGTGCTGGTAATTGACACAGAGGTATCAATCACTTGTAGATTAAGTCTAAGAAAAGTAGAATTGGTCTCAATTGCAAAGAGCATTCAACACCCACAAATAATTTGGATCAGTTGTATCACCTTGGTCACGTTCCTTCTGCTCCCATCATAGAATATGTTTAATAATTCAGGTGCGTCAGCTTATTCTCTTTGACTTTGAGGGTGAGGGAACAGAATCAGAGTCCTTAAGAGGTTCCTGTCCTTGCTTATCTGCCTTTTAATGTTTAGTAAGGAAACTAGGTAAATGTTTTCTTAGGCAATGGAATATATGTATATGTAAGACAATGAACTGGTTGTAAAGGATATTTGATTTCTGTGAGTGGATTTTGAGTTAGAGGAAGGAACAATGATATGTCCCCATTTCCCTCTGCCTGAGGGCTGCCTGTTCCTGTTGCTTATGTGGTTGTTTCTAACTGTGGGGATTTAAAATACATTACAGGAGGCTGTGGGTTCTAATAGATCCTTTTATCAGGCTCCAATGGGTCCTCTCAAAGCTCATCATGGGGTCAATCATGCGTGTGTTCCATTCTATTAAAACAGAAGGAAGCTGTTATCATTCTCCCAAGGAATCAGGGAAAGCAAGTTTCCTGTCAGGGAAGCAGCCACATCTCCAACATGAGGTCTTAGAACTGAGGAGGAGGCTGAGCTTCAAGGGATGGAGAGGGAGCAGGTTCCCCTCAGCCTTAACTCCTAAGTTCTCAGAATGGAGCAATGAACACAACCAGGGCTCCGTTCCCTCTTCACTCTTTAGTTCCTTAATCCTGGTAATACATAACAAAATTTTTGGCTGCCCACCGATTGTTTTTTTTTTTTTTCTTTTCTATACTGCCCCTTACAAAGGAAAATCATGTTGAAATTCCCAGCCTGCTTTTTGTGTTTTGTTTCTGTCTTTTGTTACTCTCCTTTGTCTATGGAAACAATCTCTTTTTCTCAACCCATCAGAACACTTATTCTGCTTTGTGGAACAAAGCATTGTCTCATTCCAGAATCAAAAATCAAGCCAACCAGGACCTTTAAACTAAATTGCAGCTTTGTCCTATGCTAGTGGTCTCAGGTAAAGGGCACTGAACAAGGGTAGGAGGGCCAGGGAAGGGTTCTTGATTTCTATCAATCTGAAACTCTTGGCAGCCTTTCGAGTGGCCTACATATGTCCCTGGGTGGGTGGCAGAGTGACGGAGCTGGAGGATCCCTAGACCCCAGTGGACCCTCACTGACACAATATGGTGGAGTCTGAGGCCACCTTATCACGGCAATCTGAATTCCCAGTGCCTCCTTCATGTAAATGGCACTTTATCCGGCTGGCAATGTGACGCCTGTCAGGAGTGCTGGCTCCGTCATGCTTATCAGAAATACATTATCAGGTGGGGATTAGACTGAGCTGCTGCTCCTGCGCTGCCCAGGCCCAGCGAATAATGAATAATGAAAATTCCATGGACTGGAGACAAACACAATTGACAGGCCATGCTGCAGCTCCAGGCTTTCACTCGGCTGAATGTGACACACGCAGCTCAGAAAGGTTTTCCACTTCATTCACCAGGGCCTGTTCTGTTCCTGGGGTGGGGGGGGGGCGCTAGGCTGGGCTGCCGATCTCCTCCTTCTACCTCCTCCACATGCTGTCCACCTTTCTATCTAGGTCTACATCCCTTTTACACCTCAGGCACACACCCATATAACCTCAAAGGAGCCCAGGGAAATGACCTAGAAAAAGGAAGAGAGTCTACACACACCCAGTTCCTTTATGACAGAAATGGAGGCCTGTGGGGTGAGGGGTAATCAACTCAGAGATGGGAGGACCTTCCTAGAAGCCTTAATTACTTTGATTTTAAAGTCATTACTTTCTCATCAAATGAAGTTGGCTTGGAAGGAGTGGTTAAAGTTCTCCGTATAATGAAGTGTTTACAATAAGTGGATCAAAGTTCACTTTAATTGTCTCTTTCCCATACCCTCTTGTCACCATTGTGTTGTTTTGTTTTTCTGGCCCTGAAGACCAAAGAGTAGGAGAATGATAGCAACACAGAAACTAAGTCGCAATAATGATGCCTACCCCTCCTCTAAGAGAATAACCTTTTTGGTTTTCTTCTTCTTCTTTTTAATACCATAAAAGTCTAATACACAAGAACCATAAGCCCCAATTTTAAAGAAATTGAGGAGAAAAGGTAGAGAAATAAGGGGCTTCCCATCTTCTGGTTTTTATACCCCAGCAGAGGACCCAAGGAAGCAGCTCTGTCTTATGCAGAGATGTGGTTTCAGAATGCACAGCTCAGGTTTTTACTCGGGGCTCATGTGCTCACCCATTTCCTTTGCTTACATGGCGATTGCCCAGTGTCAGTGCCAAGGGGTCCCTGGACGCTTCACCTGATGCTAGATCTGAGCACAACTGAGCGGAGGTCACTGAGTGGCAAGTGCAGGCCAGTGACAGGGAGCAGGAGATGGGAAAGTGGCTATTAGGTTCCAGTGAGCTGCTTGACAGAAGACCTGGCCCCGCCTTCTCTAAGAGAAACAAGTGAGCATGGACAAGTATGGGGGCTGCGCTGCAGTCTTCTTGAGACATAAACCGTTGTGCATAGGGTGTGGCTTACCTCTGGGAACCACCATCTCTGCCTTGTGCTGGACCTTCACGCCCACGGGAGATGATCATAGGAATGAGGGTGCTGAAGCCAGTGTGCCAGGTGAAGAGAAGGGCAGATGGAGAACTCAAAGTTGCCCCCACTGTTTATGTTTCTCTCTCCCTGAAGGAAGACCATGGGGTCTTCAGGATGTGTTCACAGGACAGCTTCAAACTAAATCTTTTTTTTCCAACAATAAAGGTGGAAATTCCAAAGATGAACAGGGCACCAGGGGACACCGGCAGAACTTAGTCTATTTGAGCTTTAAGCTTCATTTTCTCCAAGAGAACATGCTTAGAAAAGTCCAACTTACATATTTGGGAAGGATGGTCACTATGTTTACGACCTGTAAAGGTAGGCCTCCCTTATCTGCTTTCTTATACTCTTAGGTCTAGGTCACAGGGAGAGGTATGACACATCCCCAGATGCTTCTTACCCATCATCCCTTTAATAAAGATTCTTCATTCCTGTGTCATCCATGTGTCTTTGAACTGATCATTGTAAAAGACACATAAGAACCTAAATTCAGCATCTAGCTTCTAGACTCATCCATACCTGTAAAATTATTGCCCTACTTTATTGCTTGTGGTGAATAATATTTTTTCTCTCTCGATTCCTTTCTCTTTTCCTTTCCTGACATTTATTTTTTACTGGGTAAAATACCATTCTTCTGTTATCACCCAATTGGGAATATTGTACTTCCTGCTTCGCTGTGTTTGTTCTCTAGTTTGGGTTCAAATTACTTTGTTAAATCGCTGTAAAAATAGTTTGTGCATCCCCCCACCCCGCCCCGCCCCAGCCAGGTCTTTAGCTAAGGACTGCATCAAATTCTATCTCCTTTCACTTTTGTCCACTCCAATATGACTGACTCGTAAATGCTACCTCTGCTCAGGTTCAACCATTTAAAATAAGCTTCCATCACCTCCCCCATTGCTGTCCCCCCAGCCCAATATATTCACAGCCTATTCATACTTCTAGTTCTCTGTTAACACATTCATATTCATATTGCACCTGCTTTGTTGGAGGTTGCATAGACAGTGGCAAACAAGGCAGCCTTGCTCTCTGCTCTCCTGAAGCCAGAGATGAAACAAACAGTTACAGATATATATGTAAATGTTTTGTTTTGTTGCATGCTACCAAAAAGAGCCCATAATATGTATAACAAGAAGAAAGCCCAATTTAGATTTGTAGGGTCAGGGAAAACCTCCCCCAGGCACTGAGATCCTGGCTACAGAACAGCATATTCAAAGGCCCTGAAGGAGAAGAAAACTTGACACTACACATAAATAAATAAAACTGGCAGAGCTGGCAGACAGGTGGAATGGGAAGGTGGAGAATAGTGCCAAGCTAAGGCTTTACAAAACCCTAAGAGCCCTGGTAAAGACAGATGCTTTGGTTCTGAAAACAATGGGAAGCCATTACTGGGTATTACCCGGGCACAGACATGCCGAAGTGGGTTGGAGACACATTAGAATAGAACATGGATGGAGCCCACTGGAATACATGGAGCTGCTTTGTAGCTGAGCCATTTCCAAGCTGTGTAACTTTGAACAAGTCACTCAAACTCACGTTGGTTCTTATCCTCAAAGGAGGTGCGATACTAATGCTGTTTTATGAGTTATTGGATGCAATGTTCTTAGTAAAGTTCCTGCTTTGTCGAAAGTGTTGAGTGAGGGTCAGATGATCACCATGATGCCGAGGGGACAGTAGTTGATGGCGACTATTTATCCAAGACCCTCAAGTATCTGCTAGTTGGAGCTATTCTTGTAAGGATAATGGGTCAAGTAAAGAGGGGTAGTGATGTAACTCACGAAGGACAACTGATTTCTCATTGTTCAAGAGACAGATCACAGGTGTTAATACTGAACCCGCGTGACCGTGAAAGGGATGGAGAGAAGTAAATAGGTTAGACCTATTTGGGAGACAGAATCAATGGGCTTGGTGATTGATTGAATGTAAGGTTGAGGGTGGGACATCTGTCAACCGTAACTTCCTGGTTCCTGGCAAGAGTCACTAGATGTAGAGAGAGCAAGGGAGAGGAAGGTGGCTTTTCAGATAAAAGAAGTAGGAGCTCATTTTCACAGAACTCAATGAATATGCCGGTCTAAAGAATGCAAAGCCCCGTTCGGAGACAGAAGTATATTTGATCTATTTTAGCAGTGAGATCAACTCTTTAGTTATAATCAGAAGACAAGAGGGCCTACGATTAAGGGCTAAGAAGATTGGATATTTAGGAGTTGAGCACAGTATAAAAAGACATAAATAAGAGAGGGACATTTCTTGGTTAGTTGTGAATAGGCACATAAAAAAGAAATAACTGGGTTATACAAAGCATGCGAAGTCCCTGTGATATTCGAGATCGATGTTAATGGGAGCTTATCTCGTCTCCGTAATGACTCCATTCAATAAGCCAGTCTAGGTGTAGTGGTCCCATTTCACAAGGGTGAAGAAAGAACCAGCCTATAGGATTTGCTTTCATTTAGCAAACACAAAATTGCTTGTAGAAAATATTCATAATGTAGTTTTTTGGCTTACTATAAAATAGATTTGGTCATATCTATTCATTATTTAGGTAGAGTTTTTTGTTGTTTATGATAAGGAAATATAAGCTAAGAGAAGTTATTCACAGGCATCAAGTCAAACAATTGAATTTTTATCACTAATGTGCACATTGACTTTTGGAGGTGACTTGTTTATTAGGCAGTGGGCTCTAGAGTATGTAATAAGAACTTATTTCCTGACCCAGGTCCAGCTGCTTACCACTCAAAAGCCATTGCGTAGGAGAAGTTAGTGGGAAGGAAATCAATTTTCTATAAAGGCTGTCCCTATAGATAAAGGCCTTTGCCCTCTAGCCTTTCTCTTAGGGAATTCAGAGAAACAACGGGCTCCTACCGGAGGGAAAGAAAGAGCCAGGAGGAACAGGGGTAAGACAAAGGAAATCTTCTTTATCCAGGGCACCCCACACCCTCTTCTCCGGCTAGATTGTTACATCAGGATGGATTTGGACCACCTAAGGCCGACTTTCTTCAGACAGATATGTTGTTTCCCTTGCAAGTTAAACATTACAGCTGTTTGGCATGCTTTGTGTAGATACAGAATCGGAAAGTAAGGTGAGATGTTGTGCCATCTGATGTCATTTGAAAGTCCCCAGATGTTTTGGTGTCCATAAATATAAAGAACTGTTTAACAGTTAATATGTTAATCATATAGGTGTGGCTTCCTATTAGAGTTTAGAATGCTGAGCAAATGGTGGGTAATTAACCTTGCAAAGGACATCTCACTATTAATCTTCAGTTACCAGGGAACACTTGAATTTGACATCCCTCTAGATCATCATTGGCTCTCAACGTTAGTCCACAGGCTGATACATATCATCGGGATCACTTTTGAACTTTTCAAATGGAAGCAAATATCTTGGCTTTACCTTTAGTGTATTGACTCAGAACCCTTAGTGTGTGCCTGCAATGCCTTCTCTGTGATTATATTGGAGTCTATACTAATTTGGATTAGAACTTCACTCTTGTGGCCACCTGATTCCTGTCTCTCAGGCCTCACTCCTACCTATCTGGGAGGAGCACAGGATTTCAAAGGGTTTGAAGTTTACCTTGCAGCTCTAAGTTTAAATTTTGAATAATGATAAATATTCATTTTAGCAGGCACCGCTTAAATGCCTACTATCCACAACTATGATGACTAGACAAAAAAAAAAAAGACCTACTTGAGCAATTGGAGGAACCTAATTTTTATATTGTCATAACTGTCTTCACCCTAATGTATCTCTCACATAGTGATCTCAAAGTCCTATAATATTCCCATTCCTAAAAAGCACACACGATAAATCTTATCTGTATCTGTCAGGTGGGAAAGTGAAGGAAAGGGGGAGCTGTACAAGAAATTCCAGATGTCAGAACTGCAGCTGTTCATTCATCCTCCTTGGTGACAGTGAAATTGCTTACTCTGTCTGAGTTATTCAAGAAATTTGTAATTTAATACCACCCCCACTCCCTTTTATTTTAGTTATCACCTTAGGTTTGTACTATTGTGTGTAATTTTCAATTAATCGTTTTACTCAAATGCTTAATTTTGGTTAGCACTTTAATTATGAAGTCAGTTTGGCTTTTAGATGACTTACAGCTGAAGTAATGAACAGTATTTACTTTCATTAATGACAAGTTTCATTCTTCTTCCTTTCCATGATAACCATAGGGAAAGCTTTCAAAATGGGGGAAAATCTAATAAAGAGAAAACTCTCTAAGCCTTGCAGGTGTAGAAGGAGAAGAGAAGAGTTGGAACAGCCTAGGTGATAGGAAGAGAGGTGTGCGGGCAGGAGAGCCTTTGCGATTCTTTCCCACAGGTAGTCTCTAGTGTCTTCTGGAATGAGGGCTGTTCCCTTTGATCAGCTCTGACCCTAAAATAATAGTGCTTAAAATATCAACTGATCAAGGACCGGGGCGATGGCTCAGAGGATAAGAGTTCTTTCTGCATAAACACGAGGACCTAAATTCAGCATAATCAGTGGAGCTTTTTCTATAAGACACTTCTGCCTGCCTCACATACTTTAAGGGAAGCCAAGATCCTATAGGTCTGAAGCATGTGTCGCAAATTGTTAAGTCCCCCAAACTAGAACAAATGATTTGGTGTCTATTAACATATCAAAGCAGATTTTAGCCAGCTCTCCCAGTATCACTCAGGACCTGTAACTCCTCCCAGCTCTCCCAGTATCACTCAGGACCTGTGGCTCATCCCAGCTCTCCCAGCATCAGTCAGTATCTATGGCTCCTCCCAGCACATCTCACCCTGCCCCCTTTCCTAAACTTCTCCCTCACAGGGCTTGGGCCTCTGCTCCCCACCCCACCTGATCCTATACAACTCAGCCATATTGACTACACTGGTCTCTTGTCCTTTTGGCCCAGGCTACCCCTTGGTCAGCGGCTCCACACTTGCTTCCCTTCCCCCTCTCCCTTCTCATGGTCCAGTTTAGTCTGCCAGCCATGTTCAGCCTGGCCTCTTCCCTCTGCCTGCTTTCTCTCTTATATCTAGAATTAAAATCTTCTTCATACTTTAGGAATAGTCGTATCCTTTTCCTTTTATTTCATTTTTTTTCATTCACAAATCTCCTATGTACTTCTGCCCATTAAAGATGGGGATAGTAGGTAGGGTATTTGCAACATCACTTACTTTGTTCCTTTATAAATGTTTTATGTTCTGTAGGTACTTTTGAATTGTTACATATTCAATAGAAAATACTGCATTGTATTTGTTTGATTTTTATTGTTTGTTTGTCTTTGATAGCTATTAAAATAGCCTCATTTCTAGTAAAGGCTAGCCTTGAACTTCCGATCCCTCTGCCTCACTGTTCCAAAGAAATCCTAAGATAATAGATGTGTATCACCATGCTGGGCTATGGGAAATTACTTCTGTTGTTGTTTAAATAAGGGAAAGTATATTTCAGTGAAGCTGAATTTTCATTGTGCATCTCCTCTTATGCAGTGCATTAAAGTGGACCTTGTGTGCATGTGGGTCCATGGCACGGATCCTGGGGCAGTGTCCTTTTACAAAGGCTACCACTGCCCCTTACAGGCAGGTGAGACTTGGCCCCTTCGGTCTTGCCTGTATTAAACAGCGCTAATAGCAGCCCCGGTCTCATGGGGCTGTGCTAAATGAATGCTATGATATATCCTGTGTCAGAATGGGTTGTTTATTGCTGTGTTCCTCAGCATTACAACATCATCACCGTCCTTATTACTCATGAAATTGCTACGTGAACTCTATATCAGTTTCTTTTGGTGAAATAGAAGAAGACATTTTCTAAGCAAATACATTATGCATACATGATGTCAAGACTGGTGTGTAACCTATCTAAAAGAAAATACACTTTGAAAGAATTATCATTGTGTGAATAAACACAGACCAATTGAAAACAAGCAAAACCTGTTTATTTAGATCTTGCTGAACACGGAGGTCAGTACTGTTGCTTGCATTTCCACAAGAGGTCCAAGGCAGGCAGAGGAAGGAAAGCTTGATAGAGGAGAAAGGGAAAGTTTCAGCTGTGGCCCTGGGTGGAATTTGTTGTCCTGGAAGAGGTTGGGGATTGAGGATTGGCTCACTTGAAAGGGGCCTTCTATGTGGTCCAGTAGGGGGCACATTTGATCTCTTTTGTTCTGTCTCTAAGAAGTAAATACAAACTAGGAGAGCTCTCAGTAATATATTGAGTGCTTTCCACATTGAGCCAGTTGTTTCCAAGACTGCCTGGTTCATAGATTGTTGGTACATATAGTAACCAACCTTACTGCGATCTCATTGACAGCATTTGAACTCTCCGTCTGGTCAGTATAAATGATGGGGTGATTTACTGGGCTGTTGCTATGAGTCTGAAGTCATCTTCAGTTCTGCTTATCCTCTATTTATGTTAGGTTCATGTTTTACTAATTTTTAGAACATGAGTTTGACTAACAGGGCCTATGTGATCACTAAATCAGAAGGGCTGACATTTGTACTTAGCATTTCTGCTAGTTACAACAAGGAAGGAGGTGTTTCAAGCCTGTGGATCCCAGCTGTTCAGGAGGCTGAGTCAGGAGGTACACAAGTGCAAGGCCAGACTGGACTACATAGCAGAATATAATGTCTATGTAAATAATAAATAAATAAGTGTAAATTGAAATATTTTTCCTAGAAGTTTTAGAATTGTCTTGATTTTACAAATGCATTCTGATAGTAGTTGCTAAGTTAGAATTTCATATGGAATTGATTTCGGGCCTCATTTTAATGGGTATTGTTTTCCTTTCTTCCCTGTAGATAGATAGTAAGAGTTTCCCTAGTTTCACATACAATTTTAATAAATTTAACTAATAATTCTATGTTCTTAATGTGAAGGGGTTGTGAATGAGATCATTGCAAAGGACAGATTGTGTGGGAATGATTTCCTAATGGCTTTGGGGGTGAAGTGTATATTTTTCTCTTTGTTTATTTTACTTAAGGTGGGTAGTTGGACTCTGTAACTATATTAGACCAACTGTAGACTGGAAATACATAAAGATTGTATCTGTACTGAGCATTTGGGGGATTGTACCTCCACACTTCTCTAAAGAAGTGTGATGATACTGATGAACATTATGGGATCTTTTTTTTTTCATTGCATTATATATTTGAAATAATCTAGTGGTGATGCAAAATGTATAGGAAAATGTGCATTGGTTTCTTGCAGGCAATATGCCATTTTCTATAAAGGTCTTGAGCATCCACAAATTTTTGTATCCATGAGGGGAAGAAGGGGATTCCTTGTTAATTGTGGATTCTGAAGGAAGAAAGTATTTATAATTTTTCTAAGTATGATTTTATGATCGAACTGTATTCCTGTTAGGCTCTGCTCTATGATAAGACATTTCCCATAGAGATGCCACACGTACACATCTACTCACCCCTAGCCTAGAGCTTGCAACAGACCAAAGTATAGGTAGTAGACAAAAGTCCAACATGGTCAACCAGTGAGTTTTAATAGGGTTACTTACTGGATTAAGTAAGTAACCCTATTAAACGGGATTGATTACAAGAGTAGAAATGATAACTGCATTACCAAGGCCCACTAATGGGCAATAGTTCACAAAAAGCTGGAAATATAGAACACACGGCACTGCCAAAAGACAGATCAAAAGTTTGGAGTGTGTCCCTTTTAAGTGACTCTATCTGATTGGTTCCAGAGCAGATGGGATATTTTCTGTTTCTTCCAGGTAGCTGATATGCTCACAGAGTCTTCTTCACTACTTGGTTTGTCTGAGAGTGACTCTCAGCCGTCTTTATTGTTTACTCTCGAAGGGAAGAACCTAGTGAAACTGTTCTGAGATGTTTACCTTATGTTTTTAGGAACTTCCCTAGGAGATGGAATGTTTTAACCTCTGAGG
This sequence comes from Microtus ochrogaster, assembly GCF_000317375.1. NCBI lineage: Eukaryota > Metazoa > Chordata > Mammalia > Rodentia > Cricetidae > Microtus > Microtus ochrogaster. The sequence continues at coordinate 22,706,012 of NC_022012.1, forward strand.
AAACTGCTATGTAACATACTCTGATAGAGAGGTTTCCAAAACATATTAATTGATGGAGATTAACTTGTAAAGGAGTGAAATTTGACAAGGAACAAGCCACCAAGGAAAACTAAGAGTTAATTGTTTCCATGTAATGATTCATTATGGAATTGTTTTGATGAGGCATTTAAATCTGTCCTCTTCTGGTGCATCTCTTGCCTTAGGGGTATAAGTCTGTTGTGCAAATGACTTAACATTGCTATGGCGGAACATTTGATATACTGAAGGAGTAAAGAGGTCTTGTTACTTAGAATAACTTAGGAAATTTTTGCCTCTGGATGTCATGAAGATAAATAAGGCTAGGTTGAGTACTCAGTTTTCATATTATAGCCTCTCTGCCCCAAATCTTCCACCTGGCTCTTTTGTGCAAACTTGCTTTACTTAAGAAATCAGGGAACTCAATACTTTAAAATAGGAAAGAGATTGGAGGGACAAACTCTTCCACATTTTTCCAGTTACAGGTGAAAAACTCTGGACGCATAAAAGTCAATTGTGCTTTTTGTGGTCACACACTGAGCTATCAGTAAATGGTTTTATGTTCTGCACTGCGAAGTTGCTATGCTTTATATCATATATATATACATATATATATATATATATAATTTATATATATTTATCAAATAATATGTTTTTAAAACAATTATTCCTTTGAGTCTCTACCTATAAAATGCTATAAAGAAATGACAGCTAGCCTGGGTCTGAAAAAGCATGGGATAAAACCGGACTTACATAGCAGACAATGAGGACTACTGAGAACTCAAGAACAATGGCAATGGGTTTTTGATCCTACTGCACATACTGGCTTTGGGGGAGTCTAGGCAGTTTGGATGCTCAACTTACTAAACCTGGATGGAGGTGGGCGGTCCTTGGACTTCCCACAGGTCAGGGAACCTTGATTGCTCTTCAAGCTGATGAGGGAGAGGGACTTGATTGGGGGAGGGGGAGGGAAATGGGAGGCGATGGCGGGGAGGAGGCAGAAATCCTTAATAAATAAATAAATTAAAAAAAAAGAAATGACAAAAACTTTCTTTCCTGAAGAGGAAGACTCCTCACTGAAAACCCTTTAGTCTTCTGAAATATGGCAGGCTTGGCAAGCCATATGTATGTGATTGCCATAGTGATCTCAAAGAAAGAAAGAAAGAAACAAAACAACAGCAAGAAAAAAAAAAGAGTGCAGAAGTCAGTTCATGATCTCATGTAAAAGTGAGGTCAAATTAACATTTCTGTATCTGAAGTTACTCAAATCTTTTGTCTTGTAGTTGTAGCAAAAAGGAAAACAAAACCTGTGAAAACTTCCCAAAATTTGGCCCTCATTTGGATTGTCCATCTCCATTGGTGAGTGTGCAGATGCTGATAGTGTGAGGGGCTGATAGACTGACCTGAGTACCAGTGTGCCTTGCTGTCTCCATGGAAACCCAGTCAGCATCTGTGGGTGATGGTTCATTGAGGAGACACACCTGCAGCTCTTAAGTCTAAGCACATTTCCTGCCTCCCCCTCACTTCATTCACGTCTTTTTATTAAATGAGTCAATCTGTCACCACTGACTCTCGGCAGAAGCCCAAGGTTCTGATCTGAAGGAAAAATAAAACTTCCATTTTAAAAATTTGCAGAGACTCGGAGTAGTACAGAGATGCTACAGAGGAAGCTAAAACAGGGCAGCACTATCAGAATCGAATGACTTGATTATTTCGGCTACTTCTGCTCTCTCTCTCTCTCTCTCTCTCTCTCTCTCTCTCTCTCTCTCTCTCTCTCTCTGTGTGTGTGTAAGATATTTTGACTATTTCTGTCACTTAAGTCACTGACAGAAGACAGCATCTGATACTTTCATGTATGTCTGTGATCCCTGGGGATATGAAATGTGTACTGAGAGATACTTTTATGGACTGAATATGAAATACTCTCTGTAGGCTCATGTGTTACCAGTTTGGTCCCCATTTTGTGTGGCTCCTTTAAAAGGTTCTGGGGAGTTAGGAGGTGTGAGCTACCTAGAGTAAATAGATCGCCGGAGGCGTGTCCTCTGTGGTATGTGTCCCTGGCCCCGTCTTAATATTACTCTGCTCCCTGTTTACAGTTAAGTAAAAACAAAAACAAAACAAAACAAAATCTCCTTTGTCACATCTACCTGCCATTCTATCTTTCTTTCCAATTTCCTGAGGCCAGTGACCATGGGCTGAACTGTGGCTAACTGTGAGCTTAGCATAAAACCTTCCTCACTTAGGTTACCCTCTCAGGAATTGTGGTCATAGCAACAATAAAACTTAATAAAGCATATGACTTAAAAGTTCATTTAATCTAAAGATTATTTTCCTTCTGATTAAAATAAAAAGTCCCCCAAATGACTTCTCTTTCATGGAGGCCTCCTATATTATGCTCTGCAGGGCTAATGGCTGCTCCGGCACATAGTCATCTGGGTGTAGGCCCTAACTATCGTATAATGTGGGGTTCTCTGGAGAAACAGAACCAATAATACACTCACACAGGGAATTGGTTCACGCGATTCTAGAAGCTGAGAAATCTCAAAATCATCAGGTGGCGAGCTGGAGACTCAGTTTTGTGTGGAGTTTCAGTTGCATCCTAACAGTTAGTAGGCTGAGGCAGAGCTGATCTGCTAGTTGGGGTCCAAGGCATGCAAAGACCAAGGGTGAGAGTCACAGACCAGGTAGGAGAAGTTCCCAAGTGACTCTTTTGGTTTCCTCAGAACTTGTGTTGATTGGATGAGACTTGCCCTGGTCAGAGAGGATAGACGGCTTTGCTCAGTCTACCGATTCCAATGTAGACACCATCAGGTACTCCTAATACAATAATACTCAACCAAATGTCTTGGTGCTCTGTGGCCATGTCCCTCTGACATAAGAAACAAGCCATCGCAGTGCCCTTCCGCATCCTTACTGGACAGTTTTGATGATGTCATCTAAAATCGTCTTTACTAATAATTCAGGCCTAATCAGCTGCCACAAAGCCTTTCTATAAAAGGACAGGGCATACACAAATAGGGAAAAGGTCAAATATAAACAGTTAATCTTCTTATGTTTCACAATGTGGTTTTACATCCTGTGTTACAGTTTCCAGCGAGCCCTTGTTTAGAAGCTTTTGTACTCAGTATTTTAAAATAAATGCATTTATCTTTGTTTCTTGGGGAAGATGATGTTTTGTAATTAATTGGTTATTAATAGCTTCTTTTAAAAAGATGAACCTTGCCAGTCCCTCCAGTACTTGCCCACCTGTGGTAAAAACCAAATTGCTGCAAAACCAACATTAATTTAGTCTTATCATCTCCCTCTTCCTCAGGGGCCTTGCTTGTTTATAGGTGTTCCCTGAAACCCTCTGTGCTTCCGTTTGCAGCCAACCCAAACCTCGCCAGCACTGTACTCAGGCAAGAGCAGATTCATGATTTTTAATCTCACATTTTCTCGTTATGTGCTTCTAAATACCTCACAGCGTCAAGCAGTGGCCATAGCTGTTTACCCACATATCCAGCCTGGAGAGGATATAAAAAGGGTATTTACAAAAAAAAAAAAAAAGTCTGAAGGGGAGATAAACAAGCCATTGTTAATATACTAGGGTGAAAAGCCCTTGAATTCTCCATCAAAAAGCTTCTGTCCATGGTCCTTCTACTGTTGGCACCTGCTGATCCTCCTTGTAACCCCTCACATTCATTAGAGCTAGCAAATCCCTCTCGCTGTCTTATGAACAATACGAGGCAGAGATCTACATCGTTAATTAATGTTGCAAACTGCAGCAAGCGAATGGACTCATGTCCACGGTGCAGGAGGTCAGGAGAGGTTCCTGCCCTTGTTTGTTTACTGAGCTCCACTGTGATTAGCTAAGACCAGATAATGTGTTTTGATGGGCATTGTGATGACAAATTTGAATTTCAGAAGCATTTACACTTCTTTCCTAGATGTCAACACACACACACACACACACACACACACACACACACACACTGGCTTCAAAGTCAGAGGAGCAGTTTCTGAATGTTAAACTTAACTAATAAAAAATAAAATAAGAAAGAAGGAAACAGAAAAAAAGAGTCGAGCCGACAAGCATGGACATGAACTGCAAAGGTTAAGAACAGAAGGAGAATCAGAGAACAGTTCTGGTCTGTCAGGAATGAATTAATCAGACCATTAAACACATCTTTTAATCTAAAGTATCCCTTTCATTTCCGTACGTGTAAAACAAAGTGATGGAGCGCTGATGGCGGTGTCTGCCGTGGCTTCTTATTTGTGTTGCTGGGGCTGGAGCTCTGGCTTCATTAGCATTCCGGCAGGCAAAGGCAACACAGGCAGACTGAATTGAAGCTCTAATGGAGAGGACAGGGAAGCCCCACAGCCTCTCTCCCTCTCTCAGTTTGGTAGAAACACCACAAAAATTCATCTGTTATCGCATCTAATCAATCCATCATCTATACTCACTCAATGTAGAAAATAATACTAAATCTCTAAAAGCTCTCCTTGCCCTGCTAATCCCATCCCCCACAAACAGTAACAGACCCCCCATTCATACATGGTGTTATTTTCATATATAATGATTACATATTACTACTCATATATTATCTTTTGTTATTATTCACATATTATTCATATATAATTTCTGGATGTGCAAGGATCCCCAGGAGCCAATGTGTAGGCTTGAAAGCTAATGCTATCTCCAAGTGCACACAAATCTTAGAAAACAAGGGTCCTCAGATTCTTGCAAGGGCCTTGTATCATATGCATTAGAAGTTAAAAAAAATGTGCACATTTCAGAGTTAAGAATCGTATATCTGGCCGGGCGGTGGTGGCGCACGCCTTTAATCCCAGCACTCCGGAGGCAGAGGCAGGCGGATCTCTGTGAGTTCAAGGCCAGCCTGGTCTACAAGAGCTAGTTCTAGGACAGGAACCAAAAGCTACAGAGAAACCCTGTCTTGAAAAATCCAAAAAAAAAAAAAAAAAAAAAAAGAATCGTATATTTGAATCAGATAAAAGGAAGATTTAATTAAATGCCATTTTGTACCTAGAAGTACACTGTCACTGAAAGCAGAGGTGTGGAGTTGAGGAAGGAGTACTCCAGTCTGCCTCCTGTAGCTCTCTGGGAATTATGGCTCAACAGCCCACTTCCTTTCTTTGGCCTTTGATTTTTCCCATCTGTGAAATGGATTCCATGACCTTAAAGACTCCTCTGTGTTCTGGCTTGCAGGGTTTTATTTGTTGGTGATACCCTAAAGAGAGACTCAGAGCAGCATGGACAAATACAATTAAAGCACAGGAAAATAATTGCCATAACAATACTGAAGAATTCTAGAGAAAAACAAGAATGAAAAAAATCACATTTGCTGATGTGCAAATAATTTTTCTATTTAGATAATAGGTGCTACTTTTCTTATCTTACCTTTGTGCTAAATTTTATAGTCCTCCAACTCATGACTTTTAACTTGATTCTTTTTTCCCTCCTTATTTCTTAATGCCTTATGCCTCTTAGTAAGAAGTAGATAGTTAAGAAATACTCTTGGTTGAATAAAGCCATATGTACCATGGCAGGCAGAGGGAGGGTAGGATGACCACTTCAGCCAGTGGGTACCCAGATCCAGCACAATCTGCCTAAAGCCCAATGTCGCAGCGTTTTTGGAAACGGTCGTTTTCAGGAGCCATGTGATTAATGCGGACGCAGAACACTTGGCAAGCCTGTGGGAAAAAGACACTTTATGGGAAGCTGTCAGACACATCATGCTTCCTCTCCCTGCTTATCTAATCATGCCTGCATTTCAGTACTGCTAGAGCTGCTGCCCCGCAGATCTCCTAAATTACTGCTGGTCAGTCTTCGGAGAGAACATAAACCTTTTCTCCCAGGAAACAAAGAGAGACAGTTGGCTTGAGTCTCTCCTGGAATTTACTGCCCTTCATGCTGATCCAGAGATGAGGCATGCCAGATGGAAGGAGCTGGACTTTCCATGTCCCTCCCCGACCCCAGTATAGCTGAAAGGAAGATGGGGAGGGTTGCGTCATTACAGAGCCAGAAGAGAACCAAACTCTTTCCAAGGTGGCCTGTGGTCTATCTTTAGACATTTTATAAAGCACTGGTTTGGGACCACATTCAAAAGCCCTCATCTCCATGAATTGGCTTCCATCCCCCTTCTCTTTCTCTCTCTATCTTCTCTCCCACTCTTTGCCACCCCTTTTGGGGATCTTGCAAGATTAAGTGGCCAATTTGTCTCCCCAGCACTGAATTTTAAATGGAACAGCTTAACTGTGTGATCACATTATTAATATTTATGCCCTGTGACAGAATGTTGACAGATTAATTATGCAACATAGTATCAAAGTCAGCAGGCACCATGGATGAAGAGGGCGTGAACGAAGTTCATGTATTAATAGCTCAATCCTGGGAGGTCTCATACGTGTCCCAGGATAGTTATGTACTCTTGGGAGCTCCACACCCTACCCCTTCAGATGAGACCCGTGGCCTTATCTCCATCATTTAGTGTGCACATCTTGTTGCTTTCAAAGCCTTTGTCCATGCTGGACCTCGCTGGGAGTTGACTCACTGAGCAAATGCTTGCAATGCAGTGTGTCGGGATGGAAATGAATGGCATTTAAGAGTGTGCACGCCCAGAAAGGAGCTCACCATGGGTAGGCTCCCTTATTGTTATTTTTTTTTTCTCGAAAACAGTCATCATTGATTGGTAAGGATGTAAACACAGAAAGAGAAGGAGCAAAGTAGGGTCCAGTCCTTCAGGAGCTATCCCTCAGCTGAAAAAAACAAAGTGCGCATTTGGTGCTGGAGTGAGATCAAGGGTAATGGGAAGTCTTCCAGCTGCATAGCTCTGGATGGCCCCACCTTGTCAGTTTGTTTCTTAGGACTTTGTCCTTTGGGGACGATGGGGCTAATGAGAGGACCTCCCTAGCATCCAGACTCAGCTGAGTGAAGTAATGAGTACAGTTGCTCTCTAGACCCTGCCCTCAGTGCGGAGTCTTTGTTTGGTCTTGGTCACGTTATGCAAGTTTCTAAGGCACTGAGCCATTGTTTATGAAATGGAAGGGTGTTCTTACCGCTAGAGGTCCTCATGTAGATGGTGTATATAGACACAGAATGCTGAGGCATAATATTATTAACTTACCCATAAAATGTTAAATAACGTATTCCGACATGTCCTGGGGAGAAAGACAATGAATGTGAGCAGAATTACGTGACTGTGCTGTCTTGTGTTCTTTTGGTTGTTATTTCTCTATTTTTCTGGCACGTGATGATTTTCTGTACTCAATAGAGCACCATCCCATGGTTAACCTGGGGAGCTGCACTTCTGTACGGGGGTAAGTATCCCTCCAGTGAATCACATCTAGTGTCTTTTGAAAGAGGCTATAATGGTTAATCTTGATGGCCGACTTGGTCATATTGGGGGCTGCCAGGAGACTACCTAAGGGTATGATTGTGATGGCATTTGCAGAGGATTATGCCTTATGGAAAATATCGTAGTGAGTGGTTTAATCCATTCTTGAACTCAAAATTTGCATAGATCACATGGAATTGTGGAAGATAAGATGGAGGAAGCAGACCATTTGGGGCCTTGTCCAGGAGACTGTATCCTATACTGGTCTCTTTTGTCATTGGTCCACACAGCTTCCTGGCCTTGATAATATGAACTATGGGGCTTCACCTCCTTCCCACTACTATGAATTGATGCTGAGAAACTGTAAGCATGACTAAATGAGTTGCTTTTTATCAGGACTGTCAATATCAGACACTACTGTATTCTCTGAGCCTCTGCACGGTTGCTAGGCTCTGGCATCCTATAACATCTGTGATGAATGCTGACTGGGAAGCAGTCACACAGGTGCTGGTGAGATGACTCATCACCACCTTGCCCCAAAGGCACTTGCCCCAAAGCCTGGCAACTTGAGTTTGACCCCCAAGATCCACACAGTGAAAGGAGAACTGAGTCCCCTAAGTTTCACACACCATGAAATGCACACACAAATGCACACACACAAATGCATGCACACAAATGCACGCACACAAATGCATGCACACAAATGCATGCACAAAGAAAAAAAACGTTATATGAAAACAACAACAACAAAACCATCTACATCATCGGGAGTAGAAGACTTAGCGGTAGAATGTCACTGTCCTCTTCACAGGTGACCATGCAGCAAGTGGCACGTCTGTGTGGTGATCACCTCAGAGCGGGAAAGCTTGGGTTATAAGTGTTGTGTGTGTATATTTCTTCATTGTTCCTCTCTGTCAATTTGTATGTGTGCATTTTTGTGGTTATTCAAAGATGGTGAGGTAATTCTGTAGAGACAGTCACTTGAATCATTCAGTTGCCAAGTCACATAACAAAAAGCTGTTGCAATCACAACACATCAAATCAATTCCGGGAACGATATACCTTGTAATCACGCAATGCAAATAATCAACCCCAAATAAGCAAGCAAACCTTTGATGTCATCAAGCAGAACTCAAGCTACAAGTAGCTATGATAGCCTTAAATGAGCTATGATAGTCACTGATGCACTTCCCAAGCCTAACTGACACTTAACGCCCAGAATAATGCTGCTCCAATACATGGGAAGTTGACTGATTAAATTAACTATTGAGTAATATTTGAAAAATCATCAGTGGATTAAAAGAAAATGTATCAAGTGCATGAGCAAAGGCAACTGCTCTCATATTCCTCTTGACAGTGGTGTTTGCTCCGGACTCACCTGTCATCAGCCATATTTGTGGGGGTGGATGGAGATCTGGGTGAGAGGAGTCACTTGAGAGTGATGACTGGCTATATTAAAAATGTATTACTTTTTAATAACAACTTCCAATGAATATATCTCTAATACAACTCCTATGCCTAAGGCTCAAGGACTATTGTGGAAGTGGGAACAGAAGTATTGTAAGAACCAGAGAACATGAAGTTTACTATAAGATTATATCTCCTAGGAAGGTTAGAAGCTATACCCATAAAATTTTACCCATATGACTGCCTAAACATTAGTTGAACAAGGACAATGACAACAGACACACTAATATGGACATGGACAAGAAAGCCCATGAATGAACCCTACACAAAGAACTATAGACAACTAAGTAATGCTGGGGGCAGGGGAAACAGTCTTCTCTAGGAAAGATCCCACCAATTGCTATCCAATACAAAATAGTCAGCCCTGAAAACATAGATACAAGTAACTTTATAGAGGCTGTGTAGGTTGTACTTCAATATTAAAAATATATACATAAATTGCTAATGAAAAAAGAGGTCACAAATTAGAAAAAGAGAAAGGAAAGGAGGTGTATATGGGAAGGTTTAGAAGGAGGGAAGATATAAATGGCATGGTTATATTATAATCTCAAAAAATGAAAGGAATATTTTTTAAATCTTCCTTCCTAGTCACTTGCTACTTGCTGATCACTGCTGATGTACACAGTCATGGAGACACAGAAGCAACAGCCCTTGTGTGAAGCAGCTGCTGTGGGATAATGCTTTTATATACTGTAAAGATTTGTCACTCAAATTGTTTCAAGAAAATACTGGCCAGTAGCCAGGCAGGGAGTATAGGTGGGATGATCAGGCTAAGAGAATTCTGGGAAGAGGAAATACAGAGGCACAGTTGCCAGCCAGACACAGAGAAAGCAAGATGAGAATGCCTTACTGAGAAAAGGTGCTAAGTCAAGTGGCTAAAAATAGAAACGAACTTTGGGTTAGTAGCAAACTTGAGCTAATAGGCCAATGGATTTATAATTAATATAAGCCTGTCTTTGTTTCATTGGGGCTGAATGGCTGCAGGACCAGGTGGGACAGAAAATTCCAACTACAGCAACACAGGCTTTGGAGTAGTAGGGCATGAAGAAAGTAGTAAGGACAGGGTCTTTTTTTTTTTTTTCTAGACAGGGTTTCTCTGTGGGTTTTTTTTGGAGCCTGTCCTGGAACTAGCTCTTTAGCTCTTGTAGACCAGGCTGGTCTCGAACTCAGAGATCCGCCTGCCTCTGCCTCCCAAGTGCTGGGATTAAAGGTGTGTGCCACCACCGCCTGGCTAAGGACAGGGTCTTATTTTCATTTCTTGGTCCTGTGCTAAAATATCCTGGCAAAAGCAATTGAAGGGAAACCCAGCTTACTCTGTCTCTTGGTTCAAGGTACAGTCGTCACAGTCATGTTACCCCTGGGAAATACAGGCAGGGGTAGCATGAAGCAGTTTGCCATGTCACACTCACACTCAACAAGCAAAGAGAAAATGAATGAATGCAAGCTAGTGCCTAGCTTCCTTTTTCCATTGTATACGGACCAGAAACTCCTGCACCGGAAATGGTCCTGCCTATAATGAAGATGGGTTTACCCTATCAATGAACACAATCAAGATAATTTTCTATAGGCAAGACCAGAAGCTCTATCCCAAGGTGATTCTAGATACTATCCAGTTGACAATTAATACTAAATAATATAGACACAAATACACATAGACACAATGGGTGTGTGGCTTATGGAACTAAGACCAGTTAATTCTACCTTCTAGGTGGATGTGGTGACGTATCTGTAATTGCAGCACTTAAAAGATGGAGTAAGAAAAGTGACAATTTTGAATCCATCCTAGGTTTTAGGCACTAAGGCTCAAATAAAAAATGAAATCCTTTTCCTGGAAATAGACTTTTTATTAGCTGAAATTATTATCTAACATGCTTTTGTGGAGAACTCCCTTTTCACATTTTGGGGGAATTTAGCTTCATTCTACAAGAATCCCCAAAGCTTTGGGTGTGGGTGTCCAGCTAAAGGATCAGATTTTTTTTTTTTTTTTGGTACCAAGCTCTGGATGTCAAGCTTAATGTCCTACCTCATCATCTGTTTGTCACATTGTCATTTCTTGTTGGTCATAGCTTGTGTGATACACTGATCAACGTGTAGGATAATGTAATGTGTCTTGAGAGGTAATTCAGTGTTCATCAGCTAATACATACTGCTTAGTGCGTTAGAAAACATTAATAGAGCTAAGGAGTGGCGTTTATAACAACGCATGCATTACATCAGCAGGAGGAACAGACTGGACCACATATTTTTAAATTTTTAGAGCTGCATTTATGTCAGACAACCTTTTAGGACAGTGGTTCTCAACCTTCCTAATGCTGTGACCCTTTAGTGCAGTTTCTCATGTGGCAGTGGCCTCCAACCATATAATCATTTTGTGGCTACTTCTTAACTGTAATTTTTGCTGCTGTTATAAATCATAATGTAAATATTTTTTGGAGATAGACGTTTGGCAAAGGGTCGCGACCCACAGATTGAGAACCACTGTTTCGGGAGTTTTCTTGTTAGCTTTGGGACCTGGAGAAACTTAACATGTGAGTACAACCTGCTCAACGTGAGCCACACTCTGGGTAAAATATGACAGCACCATGCATGATCTACCCAGGCAGGCTGTGTCATAGGACACAATCATTGAAAGTCAAATCTTTGCAGTTCAACAAGAACTATGGATTAGTGGGCGCTGCGTACAAGAGTCTCCCTTCCTCTCTATTCATGAAAGTCAATTAAAATGTGCATGGCAAGACTCTGCCTGGTTAGAGCACCTATGAAATTGATAGAACTATTTTTAAGCTCAGTGGAGTCTCTTACACCTGTTTGCCACAGGCGCAGTCGTGAGAAAGAAAGAGGGAACTCAAAAATTAAAAAAAAAAAAAAGTAGAAGCAGCAGCACATCCAGAAGAAAGTGGATATAGACAAGGACTGAATCATATTACCCAAAGAGAGAGGAGCAAAGTGTGTCCCCTGTGACTTGGGCACGAAGCCCATTTTTCAAAAGTGAAGAAACCTCTAGAATCTGGGTGCAGAGCGGTTTCTCCACCGAGTGGGCTCACCAATGTGAAGGTTAATTATGAGGCAAGAAAATGTCCCCATGAAGTGAGGTTTTCTGTTGCTGCTTTTTGTTGGCATCTCCAGGAGCCTGCAAATACAGAAGAGGCCCTTTGATAGCCACATTGGCAGCCGTCGACTCTTCCTGTGATCCAGCAGGTTAATGTACCGCTGCCAACCCTCTAGAGTGAGGCAATCAGAAGCGCGGCTTGAGAGAAATAAAATGCAGTGTGGGGATGAGGAAGGGAGTCTGCGGTTGGTAGCTCAGCTCCTGGCAAAGCCCTCCTCCAATCAAGCCCTCCCTGGAAGGCGGTATTAGCGGAGTGGCTTAGGAGCACCTGTGATGCGGAGATTAATCGCCCCTTTTTGTTTTCTTTCGGGTCTCTCTAGGTACCGCTGAGTGTAAGAATTTATGTTGGCTTCCTTCCTAGAAGGGAGCTACAGGCTGCTGAAAGAGGATGTGTCATCAGATGTCACCTCTCAGGGTGTCTCCGTGGCTGTCTGTCTGTCGCCCTGACCCTTCTTACCCATCAGCCCTCTTTCCCATGCTCTTCTGTGATGTGATACTGTGCCCAGAATCTTTGTCTCCCCGACAGAGAAATAGTAACAGCTCTGATACCCGACCCACAAGGACGCTCTCTTTCCTGGTCTGTCAGACTTTCTAGAGAATAAAGGGAAAGGGAGCTGGGCTCTGATCACATGTCACTGTGGGACCAAAGCTTCTTCCTGCCGGATTGCAGACATCTGTGGCAAGTTATCTAATGTCATGAGGACTATCTTTGGGGATCATTTTGAAATGTTGAATAACCACTATCCCACAGTGCCTTGCAGCGTTTAAGACGTGGAGTAATTTTTCTGGAAAATAAAAACAACTAGTGGATAGGCTTCTGTTGTCTGGGAGGTGGGGGTAAAGAAGCTCAGAGCCAGTGCACCTTACGCGGGTCACCTTGCACATGCGCAAACACAGGGGCGGGGGGGGGGGGTAGGAGAGGGACACAGGGGTGGAGTGGCAGAGGTTGCCTAGCCCCGGAAAGTGGGTTTTTCAGCAGAAGTCTATGGTAGTTTGCTAAATTGTCAGAGTGGCTCTCTTTCCCAGCACCTATCTGACTATTAATCACCATGACACGCTGAACACCACTTGTGAATTTTTTTCATGTTCTTTCCAGGCTGGTTGCAATTAGGTTATGCTTTTAGATCTTCGAGCTTTGATAATAAGGTTCTTAGTATTCTGGAGAAGGGCTCAGGCAAAAAAAAAAATAGGGCTTGTAATTTCTTCCTATATCTGCTGGGTCCAGCGATAGAGGAGCGACTTCACGGCAGCATCGTATCTCCCCTGATAAAACAGTAAGGGCCCTTTAGACCTAAGAATCAGTATCCTAGGAAATGGTGTTTACGTTTGAGTGGAATGCTGGTATCCCAAGCAGAGTTCTGGGCTTTTCGGGGAGAGGCTGGAATATAGAGGTAGAGGTCTTGTTCCTGCCTCCTTCCCTGGCTGCTTCCACGTCCTGCTGAGCTGAGCCCAGCCATGCTCCATTTATAAAGACGCCTGCTAGTGTCTATCTCCTGTGCTGTTAAATAGATGTGAGATGTCACTCCTATTTATTATAACAGCACAGAACTCTTGCCTGAAGAGTCACCTTGACGAGAAATGGATTCTTGTGAAGAATCACAACCGGAAAGCAAGAGAAGCATAAAATCGAGCTTGGGGTTTATATTCTGTGCGCTTTCACTGGCTTCTCATGTGGCCTTTTGGAGAATTAGATTTCCATTTTGTTATTGCTAATTGATGAAGTTTCACAGATTTACTGGGAAAGAGGACGCAGGCTGAGAATGTCGTGTGTGTGAAAGGTCTCATGCAAGCTTTTAAGGGATTAGTGTGTTCGGCGGAAGACAATAGGGTTAATAGCTCATCTTTCCACTTCCCACTGATGCCTTTTTCTGACTCCAGAGCCAGTAATAAGAATCTTCAGCACATCAAACTGCATTTTTCTCTCTTGAATTATCAACTAATTGATTTATTACAGACATGGCCTTTCTGCTTTCTGTTCCTGGGCATCCTGCAGTGAGTTTTGTTACCTTCTTGGCCCTGTTTATGCTTCCCCATTGTGCACGTAACTGGAGACGTGGCACGCAACAGATGGGGGAGATGCATTCTATAGATATCAAAGTTTTGTTGGTTAAATGCCACTCTCTTCTGAGGTGGATGGCTCCCAAGACCCTGATGGTTTTGGACTATGCTCTAACTAACCTCTCCTTTTCCATGTGAACAAAGGGCTCAGCAGTGAAAGGTTATTTTCTGTGGCCCTCAAGGTCAAAGTTGGTTACTTTTCCAGATGGCTCCTTTCTGGCTCTTTGGATTATATTGAACCTCCCCATGGCCAATCTTCTAGTACCAAGAAGATCAAGAAGTGGAAGCCAGCCACGGTGAGGGCATGCAGAGACTGAAGGGTTAAGTCTAGAGCATATGGTCTATCACAGTCCTGCTGTGGTAACCCTAGGAAAAACAAATCCACTCCCAGGAATGCTCATCATCTCTGTTTCCCACTGCATCAGTCACTGACCTCCTGAGAGTCCTCTTTTCTCCTGCTTCTACTTGTATCTGTTTTTTTTTTTTTTTTAACTCCCACAGAGTTATTTATGTAGTACCTGGTCCAACTCCAGCTGTCCCATGGTCTAGTAAGTCCCTTGGAACTGGTTTCAAGGTGGCCACACTGGCAGTTGGTGCAAGGAGAAAACCTGGCTTCAAATGAGAAGGATGAACTCTGGGCTTTAGCTCAACCTCAGAGCCTGCAGCTTGGCTACCTCTAGCTCAGCTACCCTTGCGGGAGAGCAGGCATGGCTTCTACCTTCTGAGCGCGTTGCAGACCTGAAGCCCAGAAGACCTTTGACTGCAAAGTCTACTTCTGTATGTGCTTGTTCAGCCTTGGACATTAAGTCCCCTCTACATCCCGCGTATACACTGACAATTTATTACTCATATTCATATTTTGAGGGGGGGAGTTCGAGGCAGGGTGTTTCTGTGTAACAGTTCTGGCTGTCCTTGAACTCAGAAAACCCATAGGAAAGTTCAGTTTGAGGGGTAGGAGGCAGTGTTTCTCCTTTTGCTCATTTGGTTTGGTTTTGGTGCCTTAACATTTGGAAGGTGAATTCCACCACGAGAGAGGAAACCTTGAGCTGCTGTGTGGTTCTTGCGTTAAATGGCCATACGTGGCAGTTCAAGTCACAAGCTGTGTAAATGTCTTGATAGTTCCCCATTTAATACATTTATCACATCGTTCTGTATAGACCCCAGTAACGCTAGGCAAAGCTCTCCTGAACCCATCTTCAGTGCTGCAACAGATGCACCAAATCTCAAGGGAGCACTTTCAGTGTTGACCTTAAAGAGCAACTCCAGTCAGGAATAAGGAGGCTCGATTGTTCGTAAACCCAGAATTTATTACTTGGAGATTCTTCTCTACAGCACAAGCTGCTCTTTACATTTTCGTCAAGTAAAATGTTGCTTTCACCGGTGCCCCATTTTCTCCATTGGCTGCTCACACACACACACACACACACACACCACCTGTGGGCTTGGCATGGCTCAACAGTTCAAAACCTAGGGCCATCACTCAGAAAGGCAGGACTCCTGAGAAAGGAAGGGCCAGGCAGATGTCCAGAGCAGGTGTGAGCCCTGGTTTTCTTCTTTTATTTATGAGGCAGTTGCCGAGTGAGAAGGTAAATAATTGTGCCTTCCCCTTTTGAAATGCGCTGGCTCTCTTTGGCATTTTCTAGATTGCCAGGTTAAAGCAGAATGGAGAATAAATCTATCACAAGCATTCCAAGGCCCCAAATGGTTAACCAATCAGAGACCACAGAGACTCAGGAATTGTCCACCTTCTGAAAGGAGGAACAAAGATGAACTCAGCATAGATATGCATAGCTCTCTGTTTTTAATTTGCAAGCCTTCTAATATCAGAATCCCCAGTGACTCCCACCTTGCTTCCACTGAAGCCCAATTTGAAGAATCAATATTTCAGTAGTCAGGACATTTTTTTTTTTTGGTGATCATATATGGAGGGAATTTTGGATGTATCCTTCCCCAGTCCTGAACCATGGATGGTCTTTAGGACCTTTTTATAGCTTAAAGAGGGGATAGTGGAGTAGCAGGAACTGGGGTCATCTAAAATAAGCATAATACAGGATCATTGATAGTCTCTAATATGATGTGCTGCTAACTTGTTAGATGAAAAAGCTACATTAGTGGTGATTAATCAACAATGACAGGCATGGTAAGTAAACCCAACCCTGTAATGTTCTTCCATGTAACTTGAAAGAGATCCTTTTCTTTGTGATTGCATCTGCTGGCTGGGAATTGGTATCTTCTTAAATAGAGAAAACCCGAGACTTGTCATGATGATGTCCAGCTTGGATGGCATTAAAGTCCATCACAAGGATGAAGGTTCTCATTATAAAGTAACATAAATATAAAATATTTATAGAGCTTTATAACTTTTCCATTCTCTACTCCACTTTTCCCCACACCTAATTTCAACTTCAGGCTCCCCTCCCCTTTCCATCCTATTTTATTGAATTATTACAAGATATTCTGCTCAGTTTCCCAAGAAACAGAAATTTTCTTTTCATACTCATACTGTGTCATTGTATGAGGGGTTTGAGTAAATACGTAGCTAAAGGAGAATGTGGGCCTCCTAACGACAGGTTTGGAGAAAGTCGAAATGGACTCTGGGTAAGCACGTGGCTCCATTCATAAATGCCTTGGAGGCTGGGAAAGCCACAGGGAAATGGTGAGATAGAGCAGAAATTCAGTGCATGGCTGACCATGACTGCTTGACTGACAGGGAGAGCACAGAGTGCCAGGTAACTGGGCACGTCAATCAAGCGGAAGACAAGCAGAAACCAGCCAAGAGTGCTGTTAAAGCATGCTGAACTTCGAGTCAGGCTTTCTGAATTCACATGCTAATATTAGCTGTTGACCTCTGACAAAATACATAACTTATTGGATCTATCATCTATTCATGTGGAAAACAAGGACATGCCCCACTGACCTGCACTCTCTCATTCTCACTATCTGGGGCTCTTTAAGAAGATCAAATGAGGTAATAATATATAGCGTTGCTCTGGTAACCATAAACAGTCTGCAAACAGATTCTTGTCAACCCCTCACTTTGAAATAGTTTCAGACTTACAGAAAATTAGTGGTATTACCACAGACACACTTACAAAAGTGGCCCACTATTACAATTTCTCATATATGATTTTATCTTTTCTGTGGGTGGATGAATGGAAGGATGAGTGAATGGGTATATGGATAGATAGATATAGATGAAGCATGTAGTGTGTATAGTAAAAAATATTTTCCAGGCACAATTTTAGGTCTAGCAGAAGACACCATGCTCTTTCTCTTAATATATCAGTGTTTATTTCCCAACCACAAATATTCTTTTAAATTATAAAAATCTCTCCCATGGTCCCCATGCTCCTGATTTACTTAGGAGATCAGGGAAGGGAGCAGAGAAAAATATACAAATCAATAAAACAATTAAAAAAATGTTACAATTGGAAAAAAAGAATAAGTTGCAAAAATCATGTTTTTGCCTCTGTGTGTTTCAATGGATGCTTCCTAAAAACAGGTATCAAGTTGGCAATAGCTAATCTGCATAGTATTTGATCTAGAACAAGATGGCCTGGAACTCACTGTGTAGATGAGGGTGACCTTGAATTCCTAATCCTCCTGCCTCTACCTCCCAAGTTCTGGATTGCATATATGTTCTGGATTGTGCTATATGTTTCACAGCAATTGGCACATCTCCTCTTTTCTTTGCTTTTTCTTCTTTTCTGTTTATTTGTGGGGAGGGGTGAGGGGAGGTTTGGTCTTTTGAGACAGGGTTTCTCCTTGTAGCCCTAGCTGTCTTAGAACTCACTTTGTAGACCTGGCTGACCTCTGATTCGAAGATTGACCTGCCTGTGCCTCCTGAGTTTTGGGATTAAAGGCATGTGCCACCACCACCCAGTTCTTTTTCATTTTCTTTAAATATGGAAAGTTGTCTTAATCTTTGTTGATTCTTGACCTTGGCATCGATGAAGAATACAGACAAACCTTTCGCAGTGTCTCACTTGTTTTTTTAGGTTTTCTGATGTTTCCTTATGATTCATTTTGAGCATGTGTACAACTACAGTCATGTTGAAGTTCACACTGTACTATATATAAAGTACATGATGTTGGTGTGTTCAGAGGTCACATTGTCTTTGGGCATTTGGTTAAGGTTGTATCAACCTCATTTCTCAACTGGAAAATTATGTTTTCCTTTGGCATTCATAAATAATTTTTGGGTAAATGTGTGGCTAGTGTGCACATATTTTTTTCCTTATCAAACTTTCACCAAGCAGTTTTGTATCCCTGCCTAAAGGAAAATATCGTATACACATAAAATAAATATTAGCTTTTAACATTAGTGTTAAAATGTTAGTTCACTGTATTTAGATTCATTGTATTTTAAGTATAAATAAAGAAAAAAAGTATGGTTTCAAAAATTATAAAATCATACTATTTAATCTTGAAATAAGACAATTTCTTATTACAAAACAGTTGCTATAAATTTTCTAGTACTGTTGTCCTTTATAACATTCTTTCCTATCCTGATTCTGGCACAAGATCACACTTTCCCTTCATAGCTGCCCCAGATCTCTACTCCCTTGACCTTTTTTCTTCCAAGATATCAACATTTTTCTATAATGTCCTTATTTGGCCTAACTGTCTAGGTTTTCCAAAGTTGTACATACTGAAATTCCTAATCCAATGTATTAGAAGGTATGGCCTTTGGCATATTGTTAGGTTCTAAGGGTAGAACTTGAGCTATGGGACTAGTGCTCTATATGAAGAGGTAGAGAGGGGTGTTTGTGCCTTTCATGGCACAAGACAAAGTTGTCCTTGTAGTCAGACTTTCTTTGGATCATCAGCTTTCAAATAATGACATGGAGGCATCTTATTCAGCATGAAAGTTTGGCCGTAGCTTACACTTGTTCCCAAAAAGCTCTTAAAGCTTAAATTAACTCATTTATATTAATCTATATTCTGCCACAGGGCTTGTTACTTCTCAGTATCATATGTCTTACTTCCTCTGCATCTTTCTGGTGAATCTATACCTCTCTGATTCTTTCCCAGAGTTCCTCTCTCTGCCCAGAAGTCCCTCCTAACCTCTCCTGCCTAGCTTTTTAGCTGTTTAGCTCTTTATTAAACCAATTAGAAAGTCCCTTGCAGAGACAGATTTTTACAGTGTACAAAAAGCTTATTCCACAACATGTCCTGTTGTGTCCTTGTGCCTGGATTCATACTATTCATTTTGTGGCATAAAACTGTGATGAGTCCTTTATATGCATCGTATTACAAGGCACACATCTGCCTGTCTCCTTGTTGTTGATGCTATTGGATGCTTGCTTAAGGTGCTCAGTCATGATTATGCATTGTGTTTTTACTACTTTTCCCTATTGGAATAGTAATTTTCTAAAAGATATTTTGAGACTGTGAAAATGACTTGCCTCTGTCAAGTCTTCCCCACAGTTTTAGCATCCATTGATGATTGGTGTGTCAGCTGTTGCTGAACTCTGAAGTGTAATGATAGTTACTATTACAAAACTGAGTGGGCAGAATTGATCTTCTGGAGAGATTCTCTAGGGAAGAGGTTGGGAAAACGACTGAAAAAAGGAAGAAATTCCCTTCGTCAGCTTTTCTTTACTTTTAAGCTTGGAATGGGGAAATTTTTAATTGTGGTTGACCTAGAAAGTGAGGGCATGTGTGATGCTCTACGTTACATGCTTCCTGTTTGGAGTCCCTTCTGCCTATCATCGCTTTCCTCCACCAGTCCTCCAGCCACATCCTCAATGAGAGATCTGTTGCTTGTCACTGTTGTTTTCCATGGCATGGACATGTTCGGCCAGAAGCTGCTTCCTCCCTAGGTTTCCTTACTTTACCTGAAGCCTGGGAAGTACTCTCCTGAAGCTGATGACCACATTGACTAGCTGCATGACTGTACACAGCAGACTTATGCACAGACAGTGCATTCTGTGGACGGGTGATGTGATATAACTTAACCTCTCAAGTATATTATCCTCATTTAGAAATTGGGGGCTGCTAGTATTGACTGTACTGATTATTGGAAGAAGTAAAGAGTTGAGACCTTAAAAGTATTTCTCAGGTTTAAGTGCTTAGGAAAAACGCGAATTCTCACTCTACTCCAGGGTTCCATGGAAAACTTCTGCTTCATTTAGCAGAATTAAGGGTTGGATAAGCACACATATTTGCTCTCTTTAAACTCACACTCCTCCCTGATAGGGGAGGAAAGACTTGACTGATTTCCGAGTCTGTCGTTCCCTAGGCCACACTGAAGGGCCATTAAGCTTAGAGGAGCTCTGGTACTTCTCCCTCACACTGCCAAGTCCACATGCTGTTGATGTAGCATTTTTTCCTGATCTAGCAAGGCTTCTGCAAGGCTGCACAGTTGGGGTGGGCCACTGGCCTAGATCCTCACCCTTATCCCAGCCATGGAGATGTTCAGCCTCGCTCTTCCCTTGGTACTTTGGGTCCTTCAGAATGCAGTCACAGGGTACTTGTCATTGGCTTTGTAGATCCAATTTCCCCCTAGAGAAAGCCATGGGACCTGAACAGGATGAAGTGGGAGGACGTCCAACAGCTCTTCTCTGGATTGCGGCAATGGTTGTCCCTCTCTTTCAATCTTCATCCCATTGTGCTTCTTCTCCCAAAGACTCCAGGAAGAGGCGGGATATAAGTGACCAATAAAAGAAAAAGCAACCTGGAAGAACAATGTATGGTATAATTATAGTAATTGATAGTGAATAAGATATTACTCAAAAAGTTTCCCAAGGGAGGGATATTTATGACTTCTGCATATGTGCTATAACTTTCACTTCACACACACAGTGCATGTGCATGCACACAAATGTACAAACAAACGCATATGCAGACACACAAACATATACACAAGTGCATATGCATTCACACCAGAATGGTGAGAACATATTCAGAGGACATAGGGCTGGTTTGATGGCATACAAAATCTAGGGCAAATGAAGTCCAAGCAGTTTATACTAATTATAGTACACTGGATAAGATAAAATTTTATGCTCGCATAAATATCTAACATGCAAGGAAACAACTAAACAAGTGTTGGAAAAAGGAAAGCATTTTCTTACAGGAATATATCAAACATTAACGTGTAGGGAAACAAACCAAGCAAATAAACAAAGCCCAGCACATTATAGTCACCCAAAGCTGAGTCTTTTCAGACTGGAAAGTTGTGGGCTTATTTGTTAACAATGAATTTTTATGTTTCAGAGCCAAAACATTATCTCTCTGGTATGATGAAAAACCCAAGGAGCAAAGAAAGAAATGTCAGAGTGAGAGCCAAACGATGCCTGCTTAGGTGTCCAAGATGTTGGGAACGACAGACAGACTGATCCATTACTTCACATGGCAGCACTGTGCCAATGCAATTAATGGCATGTTGCAAAGCTCTGGCACCTATAAACTTGAGGCATTCGAGCAGGATGGTGTAACGTCTCCCTTTTCCTCTTCCTTGCCTCTCACAACTTGAAATCAGTTACTCCTCTAGGCATTTACAAACCAACTGACATCATATTTGGTCATTATGTGCATACATTACAAATAGCATCTCCCTAAACAGGCCTGCATCTAACGCTCCTGGAATTCTCATTTAAAGAACATTTTGATGATCAGAAGCTACAGGAAATACTGGAAATAGTAACATTTTTCAAGTTCAGCCAATGCAATGTGTAAGCCAGACTCTCCCCTGCCCTGCCCCAATTTAATTGCTGACAATCTTAAGAAGTTCTTAGGCACAGTGGCTCTCAAATTCCACCCTTACAAAATAAGGCTGGTGCTTGTTTTCTGGTGTAGATGAATAGGTTCCATCAAATAACCCATGCGAAGACCTGGAGAAAGCAGGCAGACTTGCCTTATTGGGAATACTCTGTAACTTAGTTTTTTAATCACTATGGAAATTCTATTTTCAATTGCTGAGGAGTCTTTTTTCAGAAGTATGTTTTTGTTTACCTTTGTATATAATTTAGCTTTTGTGATAGCAAGCATGATCCTGAATGTATAAAACACAAGAAACAGCGGGTTTTAAAGTAACTGAGTCAGTTTCGTAGGTGCTATCTTTACCAAGAAGTGGTGAGCCCAGGTACACCTGCGGCAGTATGGTGATAATGAATATGGCAGTGGTGGTGGTGACAACAATGGCAATGACTGTGATCATCATGGTTATGCTGATGCTGATAACAATGATAATGGTCGTAGTGATGGTTATGAATATAATGTTAGTGATGATAACAGTGATAAAGCTACTGATGGTGTTGATGGCAGGGACATGATGATGAAATATGATGATGATACTGATACTACTTTTATAAGAAGAAATATAACTCTGGGAGTGTATATGGTTATTGTTTTTTATCATGGTAGGCAATGACCTATAATTCAGCATTAAAATATCCCAATGGTCCGTTCTATTTTCTTCAGTTATTTCTCATATTCTAATTACTTCTCTTCTATGCTCTTGTTATAACCATGCGCTTTAATATTGGGAATAGCAGACTCTTTTAAAACTGAATATGATGCCACATCCTATATATACCCATAATTGGTAGTACTTTCTGCCTGTACTATTAGCTACCTGAAATCAGCTGTGAGCTGAAGTATATTTAATGAGAAATTCCAGAAACAAAAGTTGAAAACTGCATGTTGTTCCCAGTGTAGAGAAATTTTGAGCTGTCCTACTTTGAGCCCCTTGGGATATGAGTCATTCTTTTGCCTAGTGTATCCACCTCATTAGTCATTTAGTAGCCATTTCATTTAGCAGATTAACACCCAGTGCTACAATGCCATTGTTCTAATAGCTCTTATTTTATTTATTAAGGGTCCCAAGGAATAAGAGGAGAGATACTGGCAATTTTATTGTGGTATATTATTAATTGCAATTTCATTATTGTTCTATTTTGTTAGTAGTCATTGTTTATTTTTTATTTTTTCATTTATTTTACATCCCAACTACAGTTTACCCTTCCTCCTCTCTTCCTATTCTCTTCCCCTACCTCTCCCTCCCCCCTCTTTTCTCCCTTCCTCCAATCCATTCCTCCTCTTTTCCTGTTCAGAAAGGGGCAGGCCTCCCATGGGTGTCAACAAAGCATGCCATATCATGTTGAGGTAGGACTAAGCTCCTCCCTTTGCATTAAGACTGGGTGAGGAAACCCAATATAGTGAATAGGTTCCCAATAAAAAACTCAAGCGTTAGAGACAGGCCTTGATCTCACTGCTGGGAGTCCCACAAACAGACAGAGCAACACAACAGTCACACATATGTAAATGACCTAGGTCGGTTCTATGCAGGCTCCCTAACTGTTGGTCCAGAGTCTGTGGGCTCCTATGATCCTTAGTTAGTTGTCTCTGTGGGTTCCGTTGTGATGATCCTGACCCCCTGGCTTGTATAATCCTTCCTCCCTCTCCCCAACAGGATTCCTAGAACTCTACTCGGTGCTTGGATGTGGATCTCTGCATTTGTTTCCATCAGATTCTAGATGAAGGCTCAGATGGCAAGTTGTCACCAATCTGATTGCAGGAGATAGTCCGTTCTGGTTCCCTCTCCAATATTACTAGTAGTTTTAGCTGGAATCATCCTTGTGGATTTCTAGGAGTTTCTCCCTAATTCTAAAATGCACCCCCATCAAGACATCCCTTTCATTACTATCCCCCTCTGTCCTGCCCCCAACAGACATATCCCCATTCCTCATGTTCCCACCCTCCTCACCTCTACCCCCAGTTTACCCAGGAGCTTTTTTTCTATTTCCCCTTCCCAGGAAAATCCATGTGTGCATCATTGGGATCTCCTTGTTACCTAGCCTCTCTGGGGCTGTGGATTGTAGCCTGGTTATTCTTTACTTTAGAGCCAATATCCACTGATGAGTGAGTACATGCCATGTTGTCTTTCTGAGTCTGGGTTGCCTCACTCAGGGTGATTTTTTTCTAGTACCATCCATTTGCCTGCAAATTTTAGGATGTACCACATTTTTATTCATTCTTTGGCTGAGGGGCATCTAGGTTGTTTCCAGGTTCTGGCTATTACGAATAACACTGTATGAAAATAGTTGAACAAGTGCACTTGTGGAATGATTTAACATCCTTTGGATACACAGCCAAGAGTGGTATAGCTGTTTCTTGAAGCAGGTTGATTCCCAGTTTTTTGAGAAACCACTATATTGATTTCCAAAGGAGCTGCACAAGTTTGCACTCCTACCAGCAGTGGAGGAGAGTTCCCCTTACTTCACAACCTCTCCAACTTAAGTGATCATTAGTGTTTTTTATCTTAGCCATCCTTTCAGGTGTAGGATGGTATTTCAGAGTTGTTTTGATTTGCATTTCCCTGATGGCTAAGAATGTTGAACAACTCTTTAAGTGTTTCTTGGCCATTTAAGATTCTTCTGTTGAGAATTCTCTATTTAGATCTGTACCTCATTTTAATTGGATTATTTGGTATTTTGATGTCTAGTTTCTTGAGTTCTTTATATATTTTGGACATCAGACCTCTGTCAGATGTGGGGCTGGTAAAGATCTTTTCCCACTCTGTAGGCTGCCATTTTGTCTTGTTGACAGTGCCTGTTGCCTTACAGAAGCTTTCCAGTTTCATGAGGTCCCATTTATTAATTGATGATCTCAGGGTCTATGCTACTTGTATTCTACTCAGGAAGTGGTCTCCTGTGCCAGTGCATTCAAGGCCACTTCTCACTTTCTCTTCTATTAGGTTTAGTGTAATTGGATTTATGTTGAGGCCTTTGATCCACTTGGACTTGAGTTTTGTTCATGGTGATAGATATGGATCTATTTGCATTCTTCTACATGACAAATCCAGTTATGCCAGCACCATTTGTTGAAGATTATTTCCTTTTCCCATTGTATAATTTTGTATAATTGTCAAAAATCAGGTATTCATAGACACGTAGTTTTATGTTAGGGTCTTCAGTTCGATTCCATTGATCCGCCTGTTTGTTTCTATGTCATATCATTAGTCTTTATTTACCTTTCATGTACCTAACTTATAGATTACTCTTTATCTCAAATTATTCTTTATCACAAGTATATATGTATATGATTAAACTATATATACGCATATATATATTCAGTACTATCCACATACAGATATCCACTGAGAATCTTAAAATATATCCTCCACAGATAAGGGAGGGCTTCTGTATATGCAATTAGAACTACTAGTGCTCTAAAATTGTGATATCTGTAATGCTTGACCAACATAGCCACCTTATTCTTGAGTCATATTTGGAGTACATCTGATGGTTGAATCTAACCTTTCCCGTGAGAGTCTGTCAGTTACAGGATACCAAGCTCATATTTTCTCCTGCATTTGCCTCACAGCTGTTGAGATGTCCTTTTGTATGCTCTTAGCTGCCTGCAGTGTGGCATGGTTGTAGCAAGACCACGTGACTACAGTGGGACATTCTTCATTGACATTAGCTATATGACCTGGGGCAATATAGGAGGCTGGTGTCAACTAATCCTTTTAAGTAAATTATAATTTTATTGTTGGTTGTGCTATCCATCTGTGTGCCTGAGGACCAGACAAGTAGCCAATGTTCTAGTTTACCTGACTGAGAAGGAACGAGGAGAGTTAGATCATCTATGGTTCACTTGAGGAATGAATCTATGACGTATACACATCATTCTAGCTTTTAAAACAGCATATCTTAAATTCATCCCCTTGCGATTCCCTTTTAGACTTTCGAATGACTCCAGTGTATCAGTCATAATTCTCTAGGAGTAAAGATTCAAAAAGTATATAATAATCCATTAAGTCAGCTTTAAAATAGCAACAACAGCAGAATCAATCACACCTGAGAGCTTGGAAACTGGTAGTTAATTGACTCTTGGAGCTGGGTGCTCAGCAGTGAGGGTAGCCCCCTAATGTCTGTCTTTCACGGAGGGAAAGGGAGCAATGGTAGCAATTGGTGTTAGTTGATTAGTCCACAAGACTGAGTGCCTCAGGAGGCCCAATCTGATACTGGAAACCCAACCGTTCCTTGGAGTGCTGCTGGTCCCTAGTCTAAAATGAAGGACTGGAAACACTTGTTCTGATAGCAACGAAGGAATCAGCAGCAGTAGCAATCAAGCAAATTAACTCAGCAGGTAGATGGAATGCCAGGCAAGCAGAGGGCGAGATGATCTGACTCCTGCCACACCCTTTGTATCTGGAGGGCTGCCAGAAGATACTACCTACATTTGGGATGTATCCTTACATATCAATCAAGACAATCAAGACAGTTTTTCAGGTAAGGCTCCTGACTCAGGTGATTCTTATTTCTGCCAAGTTGCCATTAAAAATCAGCATCAATAATCCACCCCTTGTCACCCTGACACACAAATATATCACTCCAAAACCCATTGCCTTATGCAGGCACTCATGCCTACACATTAATTAAATAAATAAAAATGTTAAAAGTGATAAAAAATAAACCGTAAAGACCATAGCCTTGTACTCTACATTTCATGTTTGCTTTATAATCTGTATATAATTTACTTTCAAAGTCCCTTTTGAGAATCCTCAAAATCCCAATAGTTTAAATATTTCATATCTCTTAATTGTAAATTCCTATTGTGATGGGTGTTCTTTGTTGTCAACTTGAGTACAGCTGACACTAAAACCCAAATATGCAGGGTACACCTGTGAGAGTCTTTCTTGCTTAATTTGAAGCAAGAAGATTCACTTCTAATCTTGATCTTTGAGTTTGTGAGACACACCTTTCATCTGGATTTTGAGGTGGGAAGCCATTTTATTACAGGCCACGCCTTCTGCTGGAAGCTTATGTGAGAGAGAGCATGAAGAAAGGAAGCTTTTGCTTTTTGTCTGCTTGCCCTCACCTTAGCAGCGTGAACATTTCTTGGCTGGCATCAGAATCTACTTCTTTGGGATTCCAGTGTATACTAAAGACCAGCTGAGTGAACTGAACACCTACTTGATTCTTGGACTTTCTGTTCATAGCCAGTAATTGTTGGATTAGCTGGACAATAGCCTGTAAGTCATTCTAATAAATGCCCTAATCCCCTTTGTGTGTGTGTGTGTGTGTGTGTGTGTGTGTGTGTGTGTGTATGAGAGAGAGATATTCTTTGTATAAGTTCTCTTATTTTAGAGAACCCTGAGTAATACACCTAAATATCAAAACTATGTTACATATAGTCAATGTATTATCGTACCAAAAGAGAAAAAAATCATTTTTTTTCTTGAGCTGGGAATATGGCTCACTAGGAAAAAATCTTGCTCCACAAGCCTGGTGACATTAGTGCAGGTGACCAAAACCCACATAAGAGTTCAATGCTGTAGGAAAAGTGCCCGTAACACCAGGGTACCCCTACCTGGAGATGAGAGACAAAGAGAGGGGAATGGTTAAAAACCTGTGAGTTGGTTAATCTGGAATGGGCAGGAAGAGAGACCCTGTCTCAAACAAGGTAGAGAGCAAGATTAATACCCAAGGTTGTCCTCTGACCTTCATAGTCATGTGTTGTGATATTTATGTGCTTACTCACACACACACACACACACACACAAATTCAGTAGTAGCTAGATATTTGATATTGTGGTCCACAGAGCATCTTTGACTATGTTCAGAGTTGATTTTATAACCATCAGTATTGAGAATGTTGCTTCACATAAATGCTACGAAATGGCAGAAATATGTTTGGGGCTACTTCAGAAATTGTTGGAAATTCTGTCCTAATCCTAAGCCAAAATTCATTGAATGGGTTTTTTTTAAATTAGATTTTAGTGAGCAACTGAAAAACAATCATTTTGAAAATCAAATATTCTCACACAATATGACACAAAGGTATACTAATTTGGCACGTGCTGAGGAATGATGGTAGGAAATTATCAGAAATCTTCATTTTACATAATAAAATCATTATGCATTTATAAGAGGATTAAAAATTGTAGGTACAATAAGAATCACTTCATTTCATAACATCAAATGGTCTTGAACCTGGGCCAAGGTGTTTTAGGCAGCCTTGGCTGATGTTGGGCAACATGAAGATGCCATGCACAGTGCACAGAATGAATGCTGTATGCTCAGGCCCACAGCTGAAGCAAAGGCTGACAAGAGGAAAATACTGGAAAAAACACTTGGGTCTCATTACAAGTCCGACTTTGTGTTAACATTTGGTCACTTAAGTGCTGAAATCTTTTACTCTTTTCAAATTTTCCTTAACTAACACATTCAATTATAAAACCCCATATGAGGTCACAAACCACAGCTAAAGAAGCTAGAGTTTATGATATATTTGTAATATACCCTCATTTTATAAAGAACACATAAACAATCCTAAAACTTTATTCAAAATTACTTTTATTGTATATTTTAAAATTATTCACTTAGTTTTACTTTATGTGTATAAGTGTTTTACACACACACACACACACACACACCTTCACTTCATGAATCACTGGTGCCACTGGAGGGAGATGATTGAATCGTCTAGAACTGGAGTTGCAAACAGATACCATGTGGATATTATGAACAGAACAGAATTCAGGTCCTCTACAAGAGCAGTGAGTGTTCTTAACTTCTGAGACATATCTTTTGTTGCCGTCGTGCTCCCAAGTCACTTTGTAAAAAGACTTCAATTACTTAGAGAATATGGTAGAAAAGTACAATATGAAGTTAATTAATGAAATGTAAGGTTGAAAATAGCATCTGTGAAATATGTTTGGAAGCTAAAAAAAAACATTGTGTCATATTGTGGTTTTCATGTAAAATGCCCCCAGAGGCTCATGATACTTGATCCCCACTGGTGGCAGTTTTAGGAAGCTATGGAAACTTCAGCAGGTGAAAGATGTGGGTTGTTAGAGTGATGGGGGATATAGCTTAGCTCCGCTTCTGGGCTGGGGTTCTTTCTACTTCATCTGCTGAGGAGTGAACAAGCCACTAAACACTCCTGTCATGACTGAGATACTTAAGCCATGATGCCTCCCCAGACATAATTGTAACCCTTGAACTAGGAGCCAAATTAAACTTCTCCTCACTTAATGTATTTTTTTCTCTGGTGATCTGTTAGAGCAATGAAGAAACCAACTAATACAAAACTTGGTACCAGAAGTGGGGTTGCTGCTGTGATAAATATGACCTTGTGGTCCATGGGTCTTCAAAACCTATATTTCAAACTAAACTTTCTTTGGCGTTTCAAATGAAAGAAATCTTTGAATAATATATGAAGAACTTAATAGAGCCATCATAGTAGGGGCTCAGCAGACCAAAATGCTTGACAAAAATGTGAATAGGGAAGTTTAGGCTCAGGTGAAGAGTCTATTAGGAATCTGGATGGAGACCATTCACATTCCATTATGGTGAGGATGCTGGTTGTAGTCTATTCATGTCTTAAAATTTGAATAAGACTAAATTTAAAAGTTATAGTCTAATTAAACTGTTAGAGGAAAATTCGAGAGAGCATAACATTCAGTCTGAAGTATGTTGTAGCTGAGTTGCTTTTGATGAGATTTACTATGAGAATTCAAAACAAAAGAAATGGAGCAATAGATGTGAGATGGGTGCACAAATATATTTAAACTGGAATAAAGGACCAACAGGTGAGGATAGTTAATATAGCTATAACTAGTCCAGCGCTTAATGCAATTAAGAAGAAACTGAGGCTTTCGCTGAGACAGATCCAAAGTATGTGGGAGGCAAGTCTCTACCCTTGAAAGCTGAAGAATATGGCAACATAAATTAATCTGAAAAACTCACATTTGAAAGGCGTGTACTAACAAAAATAAATGCTTGAGCAGAGAGAGCTGCTGCTGCTGTGCCTTGTACCAATGGGACGGCCTAAAGAAATTTTTTTTTCAGGCTTATCTATATAGTTACCCAGAGGTTGCTTCCGTCATGGTCCCAGGGGGCCAGGCTATTGCACAGTCTAGCAGTAGAATACAAAAATCACCCATATGGTGGTGGTTTTGTAGGGATGCAGAATGAAAGACTTACAGAGTCACTGGAGTTTGCACCAAGGTTCCTCAAGAAAGTCAGTGACATCAGACAATGTGCAAAAGAGGCGGAGAACTGGTATGAAGTATCCAAGCAAGCAATAGAGAAACTTTAAAGGTAAAGAAGCCTAAGTAGCCTTGCATCTCAGAAGAGACTTTGGACACGAACCGTGTTGAGACTATTAAAGACTGATGACTTTGAAGTTGGACTAAATGCATTTTATATTACAAAGTAGCCACAAACACGTGGCTAGATAGGTCATAGGCCATGAAGGAGAATCTATTGCTACTATTGTGCTGGATTGACATAACAGGAAAGCAACTCCTGAAGACTTACAGTTATACCCATTAGTGCATATTTCAATACTCATCAAAGACACTTCTTCTTGCTGGAGATGGTATTAACACATTGATGCATGAGCAGTCAATGAGTAGAGAATAAAAGCTAAGCACTAAGTGGGACTTCTCTATCATACTACTATCCCCAAAGCTGCAGGAACATTGTCGAAGAGGGGACAGAAAGGTTGTAAGAGTCAGAGGCAATGGATAATTATAGCAGAGCAATGTTTTGTGGCTACAGCATAGTAGTTGCCCATGTGATCTTGAACTACATGCGAAAGAACTGTGCAAACAGAAGCCAGAAAATCCCAGTATGGAGGAGGAGGATGATCACAAAGTTCCACCCCTAATTGGGGAGTTTTTGTCAGCTGAAAGCCATTGGGACAGTGTGTCAGATTTCTTCAGAGATGGAGCCCCTGAGGGGTTACCCGTGCTTCATTGGTCCTTTGCCTATGCTAGCTGAGGACCAATTGGTAATTGACAGCTTTGAGATCAGGAGAGTTAGATGTCTTTAAAGACTGTGATCCCGGGTAGGTCTAACGCACTCAGTGGATGGCTATTCAGTGTATAGGCAGCATTAAGGGACTCTACAGGCTTAGAAGAATAGGGACACAACATTGAGTGAGTATGGAATGGGGAGTCAATCTATGAGGAGATGGGAGAGGGGATAAACATCAAAATACATTATATGAAGTTCTCAAAGAATTGGTAAATATAAAAAATAACACATGAAGCTTAAATAAAAAGAACACATGAAACTAGAAGGAAATATTTCCTTTCAAGGGAGGGAAATATGGTGAGATTCATCAAAACATATTTTTTGTCTGCATGAAATTCTCAAATAATAAAAGATGTTTTAATATATAAAAAGATGCCCATGGTCCCATTCGAGCCAAGGATAGAATATTATGGATTAGAGGTAAAGTATCTACCAAAGGCATTTGGACAGCTGGACCCTAGCTGGTGGCAGAACTTTTGTGGGGGAGAGGTCTAACTGAAGGACGTAGGTAACTTTAAGGTGGGCCTGGAAGGTTATAGCCCAGCCTCGGTTCTGACCCACGCCCTTTCTGTTTCCTAGTTGAGGTCATGTTAATCAGCTGTGTCTGCACATTACCAAGCCCACTAAGTTGTTTCAGCCCCTCGGTCTCTCAAACCATAAGGAACTTTACCCCTCCTCAAACATGGGCCAAAATAAATGATGTTGCCCTTGTTTGTGCTCTCAGGAATTCGGTCAGAGTGATGAGACAAGCAACCAACATCGCTCATGAGAATAGACATTGGCTGATTTCATTAAGCACAGAATCAGATATTTGTTTCTTTAGAAACATATCATACTTTTAATGGTGCCTCCTAAATATTTATAGGACAAATGCCATAGTAGCTATAATTTATTTTAAAACATTTTTGGAGAAAGGATGAATTAAATGCGACAAATTATTAGCAATTTCCACTCTACATTATGACATATAAATTTTCATTGTAGTTAGGAAATGTCGGAGCCATAGGAAATTGCAAGTGTAAACTGTTTTTATCTCATAAACAGCAGTTTTCTATTATTCCATCCTGTACTGATGGTCTCTTGTTTACTTTATATTTGATTTCTTTTTCAAAGTAAAACTTTTCTGAACGCATCTGTTTGTCTGGGTGAGCTTCTTTAGTTACTATTCTACTTGCTTAAATGAAATGCCTGACAGAAATGGCTCAAGGCAGGAAATGTTCATTCTGGCTGTTGTGTAGGGCACCGCCTGTGATAGTAGAAAGGTCATGGTTGTGGAGACTTGACACAGCTTGTCACATCACAGCCACATTCAGCCACTGTTCAGTTCACTCTCCTTTCTTTCAGTTGAAGATCCTGGTACTTGGAATCGTTCTGCTTACACTTAGAATGGGTCCCTCACCTAAGTTAACTTAATCTAGGCACCCCTTCCACACATGCCCAAAGATTTGTCTCCTAGGTGACGCTAGGTTCTGTCAAACTAGCAATATCAACCATCACAGAACATTTTAAGACACTTTAGTACAGTATTAAGCTGGTCATAATTTCATTTCTTAACCCCACTCACCTGCCTCTCACTTCCCCACCCCTAGAACAGCTTGGGTAAGGTTTTAGTGATCTTTATTGGTTGCTTGCTTTTCAGACACTAGCAGAGATGCTTCCTGTGCCTTTGTAATCTCTTGGTTTTGCAAAACTCACCGCCCTTCTGTACTCCAACATGGCACACACATCCATTCACATTCCCAACTCAGCTCATGGTCTCATCAATCTACAATCTCTTCTGAGACTGTCTCTTCCTTGTATACTATCCTTCCTCACCTGGTGTCTCCCCTCACCCTCCGCCTTGGTAGAATCTCGGGGCTCTTCAACATGGTTCACTCCTTCGGTGCCTTCCCCTGAGCAGTGAAGTTCGGCAGGGCTAAGAATGCTGCCTTCTTGGTTTTCTTGTCCACAGAAAGTTGTCTGGATCTGGGCTCGATGCTCTGGCTTTCTAGGTGCACTGCATGATGCAGCCGAGCAGTGATGCTAGCCGTTCTTCAGTGAGGTTGACCGGTCCAGTGTGGGCACAGGAACAGATCTTAGCGGGAATCTGTTTGTGTAATGAGTAGTTCAAGGCTGGTCTTGATTCCAACTGGATCTTCTTTCCTCCTCCTACATAACAGGCCTCTTTCTTTGCTTGCTTAAAAAGGAAAAAAGTTAAGCTTGCTGAGCAAAGTCGTGAGAGAGCCTTGGAAGGCAGGTGCAAAGGCAAAACAAAAGGCACTGGAGAGTTAAAGGTTATCATTTTTCCAATAGTGTTTGTGGTGTATTTTGACTCAGTGGCATAATCATGGGATATTGCTGATCAAGCCTTAGAGTTTTTTAGTCCTCCAGCCTGTGGCTAATTCTACTTCCTCTGTAGTTTGTTAAGTCACTGATTACACACTAGGTCCTGCCCCAAATAACCTCACTTATGCCTGCATATTTAGGAAAATAGATTCTCTCTCTCTTTCTCTCTCTCTCTCTTTCTTTCTCTCTCTCTCTCTTTCTTTCTCGCTCTCTCTCTTTCTCTCTCTCCTTCTCTCTCTTTCTTTCTCTCTCTCTCTCTCCCCTCCTAACTCCCTTACCTTTCCCTCCCTCCCTCACTTTTTCTCCCCCCCCCTATAGAGTAGGTGTAAATTGATAGTTATGTATACAGGCATCTAGCTAGCTAAAGTAGTGTTTAGCTACACATATATAATAGACACTAAATTTTTATTGGCTGAAAGATGAAACGAATGAGGACAATTATATTTTTAACAGCACTCTCTTAGTATATTGTTCTTGGACTTTGCATCTCATATAATTCAGGGATACATTATGAAAATGAATCAGAATGAGGGAGATACACTTTAAATTAAATTAAATGAATTAAAAATGATTATTTAATTGCTCTCTGTGATGAGTGTTCTGAAATAGACATGCAGAGTGCAGGGGGAGTGAACTGCAGGGTCCCTGAGACAGTCTGAAAGCCAGGAGAAGTGTGGCCTCCAGGACAGCCATTAGAAGGAGAGAGAGAGAGAGAGAGAGAGAGAGAGAGAGAGAGAGAGAGAGAGAGAGAGAAAGGATGACAGGATTGGATGACGGCAGGCAGAGAAGAGGCATATGGGCAAAGGGACCATGCAGTTTATCATATAAACTCATCTCTTTATCCGAACCAAATTCAAGTGCTGTAAATTATTGCCCTGGAACCAGAAGTCAAGAGTGGATGCAAGGAGCAGGAAGGCCACCATTACAATGGCCCTGCAAAGAGATGATTGGTAGCTGTGATTATGGGATGATGGGGAGAGAGAAAAGCCAATAAATCTGGCAGAGTTTAGAAGGTGTACTCAACTGGGTGGCTGTGAGGCCCAACGGTTGCCCAGCCAGAGGTTTGTTTAGATTTCCTGGATCCATCTATGACCTTATGAAGGTTGCAGCTGCGCTATAGCACAGTGTTGTGTCACTAACCGGAGAACCATATTGAGCTCATGGTAAAGCTGTTTCTGTTTAAAGCTTCGCAACTAAGCTCTTTGTTCGAGTTGGATGGAAACTAACGAAG
Organism: Microtus ochrogaster; assembly: GCF_000317375.1. Taxonomy (NCBI): domain Eukaryota; kingdom Metazoa; phylum Chordata; class Mammalia; order Rodentia; family Cricetidae; genus Microtus; species Microtus ochrogaster. Next base: position 22,740,329 of record NC_022012.1, read on the forward strand.
CTCTTCCTCCACCTCTGGAGGATCAACAACCACAGATGCTTTCTTTCCTCCAGCCTGGAGTGGGGGATTTTCCTTCTGTGGCACTGGATTGCGTTTCTCTCCCAGGCTCCTCAACAAATAATTTACAGTGTAAATATATTTGTTGGCATGCAAATCACTCTGCATTATGAGTCTTGATTAATATTATAATGTGTTGACGAAAGCCTCTAAGTGGTTCTTGGAACCAAGGTTTCAGACAAAGATGGGCTGTTTGGGTGCAGAATGTTTGTTGAATATTAGATTAGGCTTTTTGTTCTCCCTCTTCCTCTCCCTCTCATTTTAAGGAGCTACTTGGTGTGAGTGATAACAAACTTCAAACTATCCAACTAATACAACCAATCTACCACCCAAATTGCAGCATAAACACTCCTCCCTCTGCTCTCTTCAAGTCTGCTTTTGTGCCCACAGGCTGGGGCCTTTGGTTCATTGCCAGAATCCTGTCTTTAGAGGAGCGTTGTTCTGTATGAGAGTGAATCTTTTGAATAGTCTGAGCACGTGTATGGGGGTGGATGGGTGAGTAGAGCATAGTTAAATCCCCATTCTGTCCCCCTGGAAGGCAGAGAGAATGTCTCTCGCTTTGCTCTGGGAAGCCCAGCTTCTCTTCTTTAACGGGGGCAATGTGGATGCGGAGACATGGGCCTGGTGGACTTCCCACCTCTGGCAGCTGTGGTACTGACTGACACTTTTTGTTCACACATGTCGCTGGAAGAGCAACAATTTGACAGAGGGCTCACACATCCAGTAGCGCGTTGCAGCTAAGGGGGCCCTGCTTTGGGCACAGTCTGAGCTTGGTTGTATTACAGCTCTGCTATCTAGTAGTTGCCTGACCTCAGCCAAGTTACATATTCCAAACTTCAGTTTCCCCATGTGGAAAGGAGGGTTGTTGATAATTTCCATTTCTTGAATTTGGAGTGAGGATTAAGGCAAGATGTTTGAAGTGGCTTTCTCCACTACAAAAGAGAAAAGAATAAAAGAGAAAGTGTTTGGTGAATGGACTCTTGGCTCTGTGCACAGCCTTGGCCTCTGGACCACTAATACCATGGCAACAAGTTCATGTCCTACAGGTGGTAGATTTTATGATATCTAATGATCCCTGAGAATCACAAACAACAATTTGACTTCCACCCACATGGGACCACTGTTTGTAGATTTACACCGTATTACAGCCTGAGGTCTGGATCTTGGTCTGCTTTCCTTTGGAATGGAAAGTAACCTGGTTTTTTTTCAAGGATGCTCTGGATGCTGTGTTTCATCTCCCTCAGTTGTCTGTGCCTTCATCCTAACGTTCATAGCCCAAGCTTCTTAGGAACAGTATTATACTCAGCTTGGGTACCCAAGCCATTCAGAGAGAAAACTCAGCATAGCCAGATCCCAAGGGAATGAGATCAACAGGCAATGCAGTGAGATGGAGGAAAGCATTTGGTGAACAGAAGGCACACTGACTTTTCAACCAAAGGAGTACAGACCACTATCACGTTCTGCTCGTATGATGCTGTGTGCCACACCCATTTCCCTGCAAAGAGCCTAGAGAATCGCCCCTCATTCTCTTACTTGCTTGTGAGTTATTAAAACTGCTGGGTAGATAGTGCTGTCCGTACAGTAAACTTCTCAGGGCCCTTGCCTAGGAAACATACAATATTAACAACCCACCTGGGGTATGTTTGGTAGTACAAAAAGATGTCAGAAAATGAAGTCTTTGCTGTTCTATAAAATAACATTCTATTTGGTTCCTGGTCTGTGGACAGCCCCCTCACTACATCCTCAAATAAAAGGGAGGAGTCTAAAATTTCTTATAAGGACCAGAATCCTATCATGAGTGCCACACTCAAGAGACCTCCTCTGGAATTCCCAGCTCCAAGTCCTATCACCTTGCTGGTTAGAGGGGGTTGCAAAATAAACATTTTTTTTCCAGGGAAAAAAAGTGATTGGCCTCTAGTGCATGCCTATTATTTTTCTCAAATCTTCCTTGATGGCAACACCCATGACTTCCACCTTACCAAAAATAACGATGATCAAATCAAGTTTTACTGCATGTTTTAAAAGCTTCTCTCTGCTATCTGTTATTACCTCCTGCTTCTCCTCCTAAGGTGTCTTTCATCGAATCCTCATTTCCTTGATCTAGGCATTGGAATTCTTAGCATCTGGTTCTGAGTCCCTCAGCTTCTCTGTTTCTGATGACCCCATGATAACCTCATCTCATTTCACGAATTTTAACACCATCTGTGTGCTTAGAACAGATACATTTTTATGTTTAGTCCCGAACTGTCCCCTGAAGTCCAAAGTTTGGTGTTTATTTCTGTTTGAATGCCTAAGAGGTTTTCCAAACCTCTTGGGTCCCTCCATTGGAATCACCTCTGCCACCCACTTGAGTACACTGGGAAGCCTTCGGTCGCCCTCATCTTTCTGCCTGACAATTCCATTCTTCTTATTGTTCAGCCATGAACTAGTTCTACTTTTGATTGTCCTTTTATAGTGTTTGCGCTTCACCAACTTGGGCAGTTAGAACGAAGAACCACATACGGGGAGAGTGTAAACCACTGACATCCATCACTCACCATTTGGGATGGAGAACAGGATTCTGCAATGAGGCTATGAGCAAGCTCCAACTCTTGGTGATGCCCTTTCTTCCAGGCTGCTGTGGTCTTCTCTGTTCAGTGAATTAAAACGAGTGGGAGAGCTCTCTTTGATGAGTGTACTGTCTTATTCAGGAGGGCTCCAGCGCATGCCCTAGTTGCCTTGTTGAAGACACAGGGCCTAATATTGCCTCACTGGCTTCTAGAATTTCCCCAAGCAGGGTTTTCTTTGTTGGCTGGAAGAAGAACAAGTCAGTCTGTACAATTATCCCACAAATAATTCATCAAAGAGACCTACAAATTTTCTCTCTCATATCCATATCCATGTCTCATATATCATATCTCAGCCACACTGGACCAAGTTCCTCTAGCATTGCTCTGAAGTGACCATCCCCTCTCTGGTTCCTCTGCTTCCGTTCATAGTTTCCTCCTCATGCATCCTCACAACGGAGCAGAAGAGCAATCCTGATAAATCAGAGAGCTGCTCACATTCATTCAACTTCAAAGACTCCCGGACGGTTCTCTAATGAAGCGTGTAGTCCTGGTGCAGCTGGACCTTGCCCCTTGCACCGCCTCCACATTGCTGTGCTCAACAGACAGTATTTCCTGTCCTCATTGTTCTCTTCTCCTTGCTGAGTATTCTTCATTTGAGCCCGGCACAGGCATTTCCGTAGCCACGAAGAAAATGTGTGCATGTTATTCTCCTAATTTAATTTTTGACTCTACATCTCAAAGCAGAGAATAAATTCTGTGAGGCTGGTCAATTTGTTCCAGCCCCTGCTCTATTTATAGCCCTAGAACAGCATTTATAGAAAGCCGGCAATAAGTATCTGTGGAGGCATGGCGTGAGAAAAAGATGCAGAAAACTAGATAGGATTCCATGAAGCCAGATGGACACAGGTCCACATGAGTGCGTAATAACAACTAAATTCCGGCATTGCTTTAGTTAGTGTTTTGTTGATTCTTTCAAGTATCACACCCATCCTAGGACCAATCATGATACATTTACTGAAGAACCAGTGTTGTGTAGTCTCAAGTTCACTAATGTTTTCACCCCCCCAATTATGAAGTTGGAAGAAAGTATGAACTTGCTTGCTAAACCCATTAAAATATCTTTATCTTTAATTTATTAGAACAGCACAATGTACCTCCCCCAACACACACACACACACAAACACACACACACACACACACACACACACACACACACACACACACACATTCATTAACCTATTGGGAATCTGCTTCAGAGAATGAGTTTGTCTTGATAGGGCTAATGCTCCATTAGCTCTAGATCAGTGAGACTGACCTAGTTACTTTGTATCTCTTCATATGCTCATCCCTTTCCTTTGAATGTCTGTTTTCTGAGGTGATTTTTGTCATTCCCCTGAGTCACAAACCAAAGTGTGTCCTTAGGTACAGGAAGTCTGGGGACTGAAGAGGATGTTCTGGTTTGATTTATATAACTGCGCTGTCTTTTACTGGGCTTTGCTTGAACCCACTGTCTTCTGTGGTGAGACTGTATTTCCTCAGAGTGCTTGAGTCACCAAAAATGCTGTGTGATGGCATCCTACTTGACAAATTGACAAATTCCTACAGTCTGTGGTCTTTTCTTCAAAAATAAATTCCACAGTTAAAGCTGTCCACAACCAGGCCCATCTCCTGCCTACAGTTCTTCATCTGTTGTCATAGCCCCAGAAGAACCTCTCATACTTCCTTGACCAAACAGACTTCTGTAAACACACCTTTGTCTATGAGTCCTGAGGTTCCTAAAATATCTTGGCTTCCTTCCTGGCCCTGAACACCAATGCCGATATCATCCGTGCTCTGTTTGTCCTGGGTACCCATTTGCTGTCAGGTCCTCTTTGGCTCACAGTTAGCAAGCATGAACTTCGGAGCTTCACCGCCTTCCACTTTTGTATTTCAGCAACATTGCAGTTGTGCTGTGAGCCAGGAATGACCCCAGTTAAGCTCTAACATGAACATTGCTTACATTGTTTTATTTAATTCTCCTAGCCATTTAAGACAGGACTTTATGTGCAACTCACCACCCAAGGCTTTGCTTTTGCCTTTGAGGAGTAGTACATTATCTCAAGCTTGGGTCATTGCTTTTGTGAATGTCGAGCTAGTTGAAAGTCCTGCATGCAAACTCTTGAATCAACACGATACAGACTCTGCTCCTGGGAGCTCTATCACTGATATGACATCAATCAGGAGATGTTCCAAAGGATGCTCTGGGGTTTATATTACTGGGGTGGATAACCAGAGGCTTACTGGTTGTATTCTGCCTTGGAGCCCTGATCCTGACCTCTGACTCAATCAGTCTATTGGGCCTCAATAGGCCACACAGGGAGGCAGCATAGCCTCCTGGAAAACACATGACCTTTTAACTTTACACACACCTGGGTTTGAACCCCAGATCTAAGGCTCTGTTGGACCCTGAACAAAAAATAGCTTCTGAAAGATATGAAAAAGGTAGGGAGTGGAAAACACAAAAGGTAATGAGAACTCCTCTAGTCTCGGAGGTGCTTAGGAGATTAAAAGAGATCACCTGTGTGGAACCTTTACCGCGTCCCTGGCTTGTGGGTCATGCCTCACACCTGTGCTTATTTTCTTGCTAAAGCTTCTTTACCCGACTCCTCACGAATGGTGAAGGAGAGCCTCCAGGTGTGTCCTTTGTTTGCCGTCTTTGTCCTGAGCATGACGGGGAATCTTGTACAACACCGCCTTCTCCTTGTCTGCTTCCTGGAGTCTTCAAGGTTGCAGCTGGTGAGACAGGAAAATTTCTGTTATTTACAAAAAAAAAAAAAAAAATGAAAAGAAAATGTAAAGGAGGAAAGGAAAGAAAGCTCGTTTTTGGAGGAGTTTGGAGAGGCAGAGCAAATAAGAAGGTGCTGGCCACTGTTGCTGCGGTGGGGTTGATTAATTGTCACCTCTGTATTGATTTGCTCGAGCATCAGATGATGGCAGTATCCCTGTGTTTTGCATATATCTATCTGCCTTGGGTCCAGGTTTGAAGGCAGGAAGATCCTCATGCAAGCTTCTGTCACTGTTTCTGTATTAAGTACAGTTCCACCGCAGTCTCTAGGCCTCCTAGCTGACCCTGAAAGTCTAACCATCATCTCATAGAAGCTGCTTCTACCTGGCATGACACCTTCCTCCTTAATTACCCACAGGCTCACATTCAAGGTGCAATGGCTCAGAGACTCTGAAACCTTCATTGCTAAGGAAGTGGTTGGGAAGATGGGGGAAAAAATCCTCAAGAAAGCGAGAGAGTGTAAGACCATTGTCCTTTTCTTTTCTGTGCTTTCTTGGAGACAGCAGGGCCTTTTGCATCACTTTTAAATGGTTGCCAGGGAAACAGAGCAAGAGAGAGGAGAAAGGTTATATGGATACTGGGTAGAACTAATGTGCTTTTTAAAAACATGAACTGACAAGTGCTTAAGACTTCAGAGGTTCTGAGAGCATCTCATTTTCCAAGTTCGCCTTATCAGAGCCCCAAGTACCTTCATCTGATCATTAACAATATTTTAATTGCTTGTAAACTATAATTCATCTCCATCAAAGACTTGTACTGATGGATTTTATGAAGCATGGCCTTATAAGCGAACTCTCACCGGGTACTTGGAATGAGGTGCTTGGCATGCTGGACCACGGGTCCCGAGGCGATGGCATAATGGCATCATCTCTGGCTGCCTCTTCCCATGAGTAAATCTGCAATCACTAAGATACATTCTAATGTCATGGGTGCTGACAGTGGGTCAGTCCAGGAAAGCAGTTGGTAAAAGGAAACGTATGCACACCACGGTTGTGCCATCTGTGCCCTGTGTCCTTGTGTGGAATACTCCAAGAGGCCCTGCCTTCTTTCCTTGTACTGAATGTACTAGAGCCATTGACTTCAAAGAACAGTCATGAATTCAGTTCCACTATTGAAGTCTCAAGTGAGTATCTTTCATTGTTGATTGCTGGAGAATCTTCCACTATATATTTTTTCTCTCCTCAGTATTCATTTACTCAAGGAGTACTGTATTCATTTGCCCATGTTGGCTTCTGGTCCTCAATTCTTGAGCTCAAATGTATTTTGAAGGAGAATCTTGTATGTCTCTGACAGCTCCATGCAGGGTGATCATTGGTCCATGCAGAGCAAACTATTTGGCATAGGCCATCCAAACCCTGCCTGAGTTCTTATTTCTTTCTCAGTAACAGACAGAAGAAGTCAACGTAACAGTTAGCTTTAGAATTTCCATTGAGGCTACTCTGTAGCCTGACTGACACCTGTTGTGGCTAGGGGTACCACTGAAGTTTAGAATGAGCTAGCACCCAATTTTCAGGAAAGGCTGAACCCAATGATTAAGGGGGGGTCAGTTTCAGAAGCTTGAATTAGACCCTGAATACAGAAACAAAGGCAATGGTCTAAGTGACTGCTGAAAAGCTCCAGCTCGTTTGTGGGTAAGAAACTACATAAGAGATTGGCCAGGAGCAATGGGCCAGAAGTGCTGAGCTGTCACATCAAGGGGAAGTGACTTGCCCCAAATCAGGAGAGGAACAGCCACATAAAGACACATTTTCTGTTACCAAATCCTTTACATATGCTCTGTTTCCTCCACCCAAACCATACTACATCTAACATTGCAGTGGCTGCTAACTCTGGGCAGAATGGGCAAATGAGGCTTTGGAACTGAGAGCAGATGCTAAACTCCAAGGTTCTCAGCATGACGTGATCTGGGCAGGTGCATGTGATCCAAAGTGTTATGCTGTATGCTGTGTTGAAAAAAAAAAAAGCTGTCTATCTTGGAGAATGGTCTTCTCATATTCTCTTGCTTCTTAATGTGTAGTGAATTTGTTGCAAACTAGAAATGAATATAGACACTATAGTACCTATGTAGTTACTGCAGTGTTATGATGGGAGATTTAAAACATAATTTTAATGTGATCATGGGAGGGGAACTCAACATAAAGTAATAGCATGTGGCCTCAGTATGTTCTTTATGTTATGACGAATTTAGAGAGAAATATAAAGCTAAATACTTGGCCAGCTCATGTCTTGTTCTTTATTCTAATCTGTGTTTTACTCTGTATTCTCAAATAGACGTTCTTCCATTCTTCCAACTGAATTGAGGGGATATCAAGGTCAATTTCTTTTTGGAGAATTATTTTCAGGATAGAAAATTCCATGATCTCACTGATTATATTTGTGCACTTGCTAAAAATATTTTCATGCAAAATGTCTGTGATCTGTTCTAATCTGTCCCATAATTTCTCTTTCTTGGAGGGCTTTGGCAGGAGATGTCAAAAGATTAATGAGGGCAGAGGATTGCTTTGGGATTGAATGTTCCAGTTCCCAGCACATCCAAATGGAGAAATCTAGTGGAGTTGAAATGGGGTGTGCATGTCCTTAATGGTGCTTCCTACTGCCTTTTGATCCTAAATCTCAAGTATGTACCATTTGCCATATGGCTCTGTGGCTGGAAGTAATAACCAGTAATGTCAAGCAGAGAAAAGGGGGTGATCCAACAACAAGGTCTTGGCTCAGCTTACCAATTCCTGAATATAAAGTGCAGGAAAACCCACTCAAGTGCAAGGAATTTTAAGATACCAGAACCTTCCTACTGGGGACCTGGATCCATCATCTGACCAGTCGTACTGATGACTCCATTAGTCTCCCTGGTACTTAGTTGAGAAGGGAGCTCAGGAGGAGACTGAATAGCGTGAATATAGAGCAAAGTTTTACTGTGTAATGTGGCTGTTTATTTACAATCCTGTCCTCATCTGTTCTGGACTACTGATAGAAGTGGGTCTTTTCATATATTATACCTTTATATATCTCATATTTTGATACACATGTATATATTTTGTAAATATATAATATACAATACATTCTATAACATGATGATCATCAGACCTTTTACATTGCTTCCGCCTTAACTGACTCAGGCTGCTATAACAAAAATGAAGGATAGCTTCAACATATTTATTTTTCATCATTCTTACAGTCAACAGATCCAAGGTCAAGGTTCTAGCAGTTCTAGTGTCTGGTGAAAACCTGCTTCCTGGTTTGTAGACTTCCGTTTTCTGATCAGGGACTCATATGGCTGAGAATGTGCTATGGTCTTTTTTTCCTTCTCCATCTTGAAGACATCATCCACATGGCCATTTTCTCAACCAAAATATTCCCATAAAATCTCACCATGTAATAGAATTTTATCAGAAGCTAGTGCTTTAGCTTTTGAACTTGGGTAGATGAAAACATATGGCGCATAGCAAATACCAAGACTGCTGACATGTCTGCAAAGACTGTTGGTTGTCTGTCCCATGGAGGCGGCACCCCACATCACATACCTGACACTCATAGCCCTGATAATCACACCATCATCTTGCACCATTCACTAGAAAAAAACCCTTTTCTAATTATTATAATAACATGAATTTCAAAATGAATGATTATCTAAAAACATATTCAGAACAATGCCATTGTTTTGGTATCATTAACGATGAGAATTGAAATTGGAAGATTAAAATGATTTACATTATGAGAGAGGAAATAGTGTACACTGAGCTTCACACAGTCCCTCATTTAATTCACATACAATTCTAGGAGCTTAGCCTTTCTGCCATTCAGTGGGAGAGAGATCTAGGCACATTACTGCGGATACACAGAGACTGTGCCACGATGTTTGCCTCATCCTTATGAATTCCAGGATCATGCTCTTTCTCATATTCTAAAGCATCCGACTTAGAACCTATAGTTGCTGGGAAGAAAGAAGGTATCTGAAGAAAGATGTTAGTCTTCTGATGAGGGTGTTTAACTTTGCTCTCAGGCAACTCACTATGGTGTTAGAGGCGTGGTGCCTCAGTTTTAGACACTTTGAGGAGAAGTGAATGCGTGAGACAGTGAAAGCTGTACGGGCTTTGGGATATATTGGATTGCTTGCACCTGGTATTGGTGCTGCTAATTTTGATGCAATCAAGAGGCAAAATGCACAAGAAAATGAATTTTCCATTACCTGTGTTGACAAGAAGTAAATGCTGGATCTGAATCTTTGGGTATATGTTATGCTGCCTCCATTCCACTGTAGTCTGAGCAAGCAACTTTTAAGTGGAAAACAGGCTCCTTACATAATTTTATCTTAAGATACATATCTCACACAAAACACAAAATGTCAATAACTAGCTTGGGAAAAATCCAGCTCTCTGGTGACCAATACCCCTGGAAGAACACAAGCTGAGTGTTGTTTTTATTTATTGATAATGCTGCTCTTCCATGGACCGTGTTTATTTTTAAAGAATTAAGTAGGATGAAGGATGAAATTAATTTTATTTTGAGACTATTTTAAGCACTTACGGCTCCACGGAGAAACTCTGGCATATTATGAAACACACCTTGGGAATCACTGCCCTAGATACAGTAGCAAGGTGATAGGTGCTACATAAATGTAATAAATTATAGTGAGAGGGCTCCTGGGCCTCTTCTCCCCACTGGTGTACATGGTGTAGAAATACTTGGAAGAAACATTAAAGAATATCTCAGGTCAGAAAAGCTTAACACCTGGAGCCATTTTTTTCTATCAGTATTCAAGTAGTTTTATTTAGCACCAAATTTATCTACTCAAGCATTATGCATTTATATAATATAAATTTTTATGATGTACCAGACAAGGCAGGCTTTGGGAAAGATGCAGTGAACCACATTTACCCAGGACTCGGCTCTCCTTGGGCTCTGAGCAGGAGAACAGATGTTAATTTAAATCTCATAAACAGAAACGCTGCAAGTAAGAAACCACTTTTCCTTTCTTCAGTTAAGATGCAGACAGTACCAAGAAGTCCAGTGTGATATTAACATCATTCTCTGATCACTGTACAATGGCATGTATTCATAGTTCTGAAGCTTCAAAGATTTATGAAAATAATAGGAGAGGTATATGTGTAAGTAACACCCAAATTAAAATATGCCTCGTGTTATCCATTGTTCTCATAGTAGAAACCTAATCAGTATTGTGGAAATAATCTGGTGAAGTAAAGTAGATGAAGTGATCAAATTGTACCAAACTCAATAGTAAAGATGATGAGGGACAAAGGAGCTTTGCTTTTTGTTGTGTTAAGATGCTGGGAGAGTCAGTAGAAACCAGTGAGATCGATGATGATGATGACGATTCAGACTTAGGCTCTGGTAAACTTAAAAGAACATCACCCAAGAATTCAAAAATACTACAATGGATACAATTTTATCCTTGCTTTCCAATCTACTCAGCATACAACTGTCTTTCTTCACATCTGCTACCAACACCACATGCCAATACACATCTTAGTCAGACACAGTGGTATAATCTGTAGTCTCAGTTGCTCAGAGGGTGAGACAAGAGAACTTTAAGTCCATGCTCAGAGATGCTGTGCCTCTAAATAGAAACTAAAAGAAGAGCAAAGTATATAACTCAGTGGTAGAACACTTGGCTAGTATATATAAGGTACATCTCCAGTACCACAAACAAGACACACACGTTTTTGTGTGAATGTATGACATCCTGATTGGCTGCCTATCAGGTGGTCAGATTTCCAGGAAGTGGTTTTTCCGACTGTGATAAGCCCCTCCCATGACATCTTTTAGCTTCACAGCAACACTGCTCAAGGCTGCATCTGGTGGCTGATGCCTGAGGTGGTTCTTTTCCAGGTATCACAGCTGGTCGTGAAATAAATTCCAGTGAGGAGAGGAAACAATAGAACTTTTCATCAACCTTGTTATTTCCATTGCAAAGTAGACTGATAAAGAGCAATTAACAAGAGAAAAACTATATAAATTTCATTTACAAATGCACCCATATGGAAAAAACTCAATGATAATGACTCAAGAGATGGTTAGAACGTTGGATTTAAGTGGCACCTTTTTATTTTTAATTTAAAACCTTTGGTGGTACCCCCTATATTGTAAACAAGCACTCCACCACTGCGCAACCTCCTCAGTCCTAATATGCCATCTTAACAAAGAACTATAAATCCATACAAATGGGACAAACCAGAGGTAAAGGGACACAAAGGACATCTTGCTATAAAAAATATATAGTATGTGACTGCTGGGAGCTAAGGATTACTTTAGAAAGGTTCACAGAAACTTTCGAATTTTGTGCTGGGTCTACAGATGCTCATCATCACTTCAGTTAAAATGTCTTGTCTCATTTCCCATTGTTAATAACACTTCTGGATATTTTTCCCTTTTGGAAAGTTTACAGCGTAAGGTTGAATGTACCACAAGTCACTATAGGTTGTTTGTGGTGGTAGTGGCGTGAGATTGTGGTTGATATCTCTAGCTTTGTTAGTATCTGGGGGGATGTTCCTCTACTGAGCCATATCCCAAGTTCTTGTTGGTTTTCCAATGAATGAAAAATAGCAGATTCAACTATAGAAAAGCTGAGAGACTTTGAAACAGACCACTTGCCTTAAGGGTTACACCTCGTATTTCCAAAACTTGGGAAGCAGCAAATGACTGCAGTGAATCACACTTGGCATTTAATCTATGGAGAGTGTAGGTGGCTGCTTTCTTTCAGGGAAGCTGCAAAGAAAAGCCAGACCCCCACTGAGAACCCTGAAGACTGGAGGAGGACAAGTTGTGTATTTCCTTGGACAGGTCTCTATAAGTTATGACCTTCAAAAGCTAAGGTATATTCTCCATGAAGTTGTGCATTGGAAGTATTCTTCAGAGACCTCAAATCTGAAAACCACAGCAGGCTGTCTCCTTTAGTGGCACTTGTAGGGATGGGTGTGCATGAGTGAGGCAGGGTAAGGTATGACACAATGTAATCCTTCTTACATGATCTCATGGTTGTCAGTTGCTTGGGATTTTCAGGTCCTGTTGATGAAGTTGCTGTGCTTAAACTCATGCTCACAGGAAAGATAGCAAAACTAATCCAACATTTAAAAAAAAAACTCTGACTTTAGAAGTTTAACATCAAACAATATCTTTAAGGTTTAGAAAGGCATCCATGATCTCTGTGGATTAGTTTTGATTATAAAGCATTCGCCTCTGATGACTTGGCATGTTGTCAAAGAACAGACACAAGAGTTGAGGTTGAACTCTGGTCTCCTTGTTTTGTTATTGTTCAAACAAAGACACTTTGCTTAGCTGCTCACCCTCTGCCTGCCAGCTGCTAGTGGATGGGGGCTCTTCTTGTTCATTTGCTTGCACATATTGTGCACTAGGCATCTTAGAGGGTATAGGCTTCTTGATGAGTACTGACCAACCAAAGTGGAGACTGAGAATAAGGACAATTTGTGGAAGTGAAGTGTGGAGGAGCTTCTCAATTGATTTCAGAGAAGAGAGGCATTTATGACTTTTATGGCATTTACCAATACTGCTGCTTCAATATTTGACTCTGAAACCTAAATAGCAGCATTTGGATGCCCACCTCCCTTTCCTTTTCTCTACTTCAACTAGGCCCTCCAGCATCACCTGGTGTATTCCATGCCTATCTGGGAGTGAATCGTCATGCTTTGTTGCTGTGAAAATGCTCCAAGGGAGCTGGGGAGTTGGAAAATGCTTGCTGTGCAATTACGAGGCCTTGAGTTTGACTCCCAGGACACATGTATTAAGCTAGCTGTGGTGGTGTGATCTGGCAATCCAGCACTGGGAGACGCAGAGCGACATGACTCTCCGTGGCTCACCAAACAGCCTACTAGTCAACTTGGCATCTTCTGGTGAGAGACCTGGCCTCAGCAAGCAGAGTGGATGGCATATAAGGAGGAATGACACCTAGGATTGTCCTCTGGACCTTACAGGTGTGTGCAGACCTTTTTGCACATTGCATATGTGTATTCACATACATGAACTTGAATACACACATGTGACCAAGTGCCTCCTTAGCCCAGTAATTTCACTCAAGAAAGCTTTCCATAAGAAAATAACTCAAAAGCAAGAGGAAGTTTTATGTTCAAAATGATTTTTAATTGGTCCAGAAGTACAAGTCAGCAGTATAGGGATGGCTAACGAAATTATTCTACATTTATTCAGGAATTATTATAAATAAAAATAGGGAGAGTAAATAGTGTTCCGTAAATGACTAGCAATCAGTAGAAAGGGAAATTATTTTACTTATGCTCCAGTTATGTGATTATTCACATTTACGGATCCACAAATAGTAACTTGCAAGATCTAAAAGAGAGCGTGATGAACCGAGAAGATGGATCTTGTGAATTTTCTTCCTCATTTTCTATACAATTGCTATTATATTTGTGAAACAACAGAAGCTGGGGTGATTAAGTACCCCAAACACTGAGGATGCTAACTCCATTCAAAGCATTAATCATTTGCGCTTATGAAAGAAAAAGAGATGTCCACCCATTTGAACCCCATTTTAATGTGGTCCCATTTTAACTTTAATGAACCCTGGGGTGTGTGCAACTCATCCTCTTACACTGATTAGAAAATCAGTCACTGCTGTTTCAGATCTCACAGTGATCACATGAATACAACAGTACTTTGACTTTGGCAAGCTCTCTCCAGCACCAAGAAGCATCTTTTTTTTCTCAGTCACAAAATGATGACTTGTCCATTGTATTGGAATTGTAATAACTATTGCTATATCTTTCACTGTAAAGATTAGTGTCTTTAAAGTACAATTAACATCTCAGTCAGCATCCTTGATCAGGCACTGAGGAATGAAAGGCTTAACTGCATGATTCTGACTTGAAGCCTTAGGAGGTGATAGGGTATTAGATCGGACAGCAGTCATAATGGGTCAGTTGAGGATGGGGGATCTGCCCCACATATACAAACAAATTGGTGTTGAAGTGTTGACTACTGGGAAGAGCCTTCTGATGAATAAATCACTGTAAGCATCTCAGAGCCTGGCTCTTCAGTGTGTAATCCTCATACTTCACACTTTCCAATTTCAGTAAGTGAAGTGGTGTGCTTCCTCTCCTCCATTTAGACACACCCATAAGTGCAGTGATACCGACATTATCTTCTCTAGCACCCAAGAATGATGTGGCTCTCGTGGTGCAAGACAAATTCTTCCTCTTCCTCTTAACCCTCTTCCCATTCATCTGTTGTAGGTGCTTGGCCCATCAACTATCTCTTCTATCATTTCTCTCCCCTTAAATATCTCTTCTACTTTAGCCCTGTGATTTTAAATATCCCACTTTAGCCATGGGCCTTCTCTATTTTTGTTTTTCTTTTTTCAGTCATCCATGTTAAACATTTGTTCTCCAAAACATATTATCTTCATGAAGACTTTTATGTTTTGGATGTTTTTATTACAAAGTAAAACATACCCAGGTATGGTGGTACACACCTTTAATCCTAGCACTTGGAAAGCAGAGCCAGACAGGTCTCTGTGAATTTGAGGCCAATGTGGTCTACACAGTGAGTTCCAGGTCAGTCAGAATAATATAATGAGTCCCTATGTGTCTACTTATCAGTTTCTTACTATACTCCATCTCATTATTCAAGAAACTATGTTTAAAAATATATTTTTAATAATTCTTTGAAAATTTCAAATATGAATACAATATGTTTTGGTCATATTCACCCCCACTTCTACCACTAACTCCTCCCTAACCTATCCTACACCCCACCCCTCTCAGTTTCCTGTATTGCTTTAATTGAGTTTCATTTATGCTTCCCATACATTCATTGCTTTGAGACCATCCAGCTGGAGCATGGTAGTTTACCAACAGAGGACTAATTACATCCTTAAAAGAGGAAAAAGACTCACTCTTCCCTAGATGCTATCAACTGTCAGTAGCAGGCAGCCAGAGCTGCTATGAGTTCATGAAAGCAGAGGTACTGTCATGTCCAGTCTGTTGCACTCTCATCCCTCTGAACTCTGGCTCTTGGAATCATCTTACCCACTCTTCTATCATAACCCCTTGAGGTTTGGCAGGGAGTGGTATGCCTTTTGTGCCTGAGCACTCCACAGACACTTATTCTCTGCATTTGGACAAGTTCTGAGTTTCTATATTAACTGCCATTCACTGCACAAAAAAACTCCTTTGATGAGGTTTGAAAGGTGTATGGATATCGAAACAGATCTAGAAGGCAGTTTAACACTATACCCATTTCATAAAATAATGGTAGCAGATTCATCCCTGAGGGCTGTGTGCTGCCCACAAATAGTTCTCAGCAGATCTACAGAACCAGAAATAGGTTTCCTCATGGTGAGTAGGCTTTTAATCTTACTAGAAGGCAATCGTGCCACATTCTATACCACTATTGCATTTACAGGCTCATCTTGGTACCATTGTCATTATTGTAGCTCACAGGTTCACAGCTGAATAAGACTTTATTTTTCTCCTAATAGCCTACACAGCCCCTTCCAGTATTATGAAAGCTAGTTACTGTTGAGGAAGTGTCCGAGTCAGTGTCAACTTAGTATTTCCAAGTCCTATGACCAAGACGTCTGATGTCTTTGTCCATAGGGTCTTATCATCAAGTTCTGGTAAGGAAACCAAGTGCAAATAAAATAGACTGTGTTGTTTGAGGGTCTCTGGGACACCGTTGACTATGATCAAAAACTCAATGGAATGTGCCTATATCTGGCACTCTACTTTTTAGTTGACAATCTATATCTTTGGGGTGAGCATTTACATCTATGTAGGGTAGTTCCAATTCAACTCAAACATTGTATGTGTCTTTGTCTGTGTCCCTGTGTGTGTCTGTGTGTACATGCACACACACACACACACACACACACACAAATTTAGCTGATAAAATAGTATGTTTCCACATAGCTTTTCCAAACCTCCTTCATGGTAGTTTTCGCTGCTCCATCCCTTCTGCCCTCCCTGTATCCGTCCCGTCAGTTAAACTCTTCCCCTCATTATTCAGCTCTTCCCCTTCATATCATCTGTGTTCTTTGGTTCCCTTTCCATTAAGATCTGTCTTCCCTGTTTCCACCAATGTCTCCTCCTTGTCTCTTCATGATCCTACTTCAAAACACAAATCTAAAGATTCAAGGCTAAAATCCTTCTGTGGCATTTGTCAACAGAATAGGGGGAAAACTCCTTGCCAGCTGTACAACTGACAGAGAACTGCTTTCTAGAGCATACCAAGAACTCAGCAAAACTAGACGCCAAGAACACAAGAACAAGTCAATTAATAAGAGGGATGTAGAACTGAACAGGTCATTCGCAAAAGAAGGCATATATATGGTGAGAAATATTTCAAGGCACTTGCCATCCTTCTCCATCAGGGAAATGCATATTCAAAGCATTTGAGGTTTTATCTTATCTCAATCAGAATGACTAAGATTAAGAAAAAGAGTGCAAGCTACTGCAGCCACTATGAAAATGAGTGTGCTGTTTCTAAGAAAAACTAGAAATACACCTACAATATAACCAGCTATTACATTCCTAAGCATATACCCATAAGAAGATTCAACATAATAGCGAGACATCCATGTTTATGGTTGCTCTATTTAAAATGGCTTGGACAGGCAAACAGCCCTAATATCCTTCAACTAATGAACAGATAATGAAAATGTGGTACTTGTATACACACAATGGAATTTTATTCAGCAGTAAAGAAAAATAGAACTGTGAAATTTGGAGGTAAATGGATGGAAGTGGGAAGTGTTATGCAGAGTGCGGTAACCTGGACCCAGAGAGACTGTTGTTTAAAATTTAGCAGTTCTCTTTCTGGCTCTTCTACCCTCACTAATTCTATTTCTGCTGCATGTTCCTTGCCCTCCCATTTCTGTTCTACTTGTCGATTCCACTAAAGAAATGCTTCTGAGAAAGTTAACATTATCTTCTAAATGTCAGATCCAGTGGCTACATCTCAGCCCTTATCATTTGAGACTTTTCTTCTATATTTTTCTCATAATTGGCTGCTATCTTCTCCTTAAGAAACTCATTTATTTTATTTTCTCTTTCTCTCTCTCTCTCTCTCTCTCTCTCTCTCTCTCTCTCTGTGTGTGTGTGTGTGTGTGTGTGTGTGTGTGTGCGCGCGCACACGCATGCACACGCACATGCTGCACATACAAATGCTTGTTTTCATTCCATGGTGCTTATGTGTAGGTCAGAGGTTAGCTCTCAGGATTCAGTCTTCCCCTTTCACCGTAGGATCAAACTCAGGTTGTCAGGCTTGGTGAAAACCATCTCTCCTGCTCTGTCTTCTTTTGATTACATGAATGCAGGCTCATTGTTCACTGTTCTTTGATGAAAAGCTATTTGGGCAAGGAAAGCTAAGATGCCAAAGATGATGGAGTCTCCCACCAACAAAACCATCTTCCCTAGGTAGTAGGTCCAGGACTGTGTAGGAGGTGTTAGGGAAGCCTATTCGGTAGAGGGGTGGCATCGTGACAACAGAAACCAAGGCAGTGACAAGTCTCAGTGTTGGTATTGTCAGCTATGTCTGCCATGAGCTAAGGAAAAGTTACTGATTATTTTATGACAGTTGTCTTTTTAGTGCTTTCTTCCAGAAATAGCGAAGTTGACTATTTTTATTAGGATAGGAAAGACATCTTTTTCATGGAGAATGGGGGAAGATAGTGAAGAATTTCATCTCTCAGAGAACTAGGAGAGAGAGAGAGAAAAAAAAAACATTTCCTTCAGTGCAGAGAGGGCACAGCATTCTCTGAGGAACTGTAGAATCTGTGAAGTAGCTTCAGGCCCAGGTGCCATGCACAACACGGCCAGTGGGAATGAGTTAAAAGCAACTGGAGTTGCCAGCTTCACTCTGGTCTCCCTCGGGTACCAGTTTTTTACAAATCAACCATCTCCCTTGAGTTTCTTTCTACTTTGAACATTTCTGCAGGTTCCCTTCTCATACCACACTTACTAGAACTGTCCCTACCATGTGGGTGCATCTCAGGGCTTTTTAAAACTTTTCTCATTCACACCCTGTTTTCCTCAGGACCCGTCATCTTTATTATCACAGGTTCAGAGTGCCACCCTCTGCTGATGCCTACCTCCCAGAATGGATCTTTCCCCAGAGCTGGGCCTCTGAAACTAACTCTTAGAGGAACCTCCGGTTTACTGTTCAAAAACAACCCTCAGCACGTCCCCACTCATCATTTCCTCTGTAACTTCTCTGTGCATTGACCTCAGTCAGTCTGGTTAGAAACTAGGACTTGTTTCTGAACCTTTTCTTCAAATGTCATCCACTCTTGAGCAGTCGTCCAAGCCAGTAAGTTTTTGCTAGTAAATAATATTAGGTTAACATTTCTATTAGCATGTATTTGTTGGGAAAGATGATGGGCTTCATTATGAAAAATTGATCTGTGCATATGATGAGCTTTGCTTATGTTCACCCATACTTACATTTTACCAGATTCCCTCTTCGTTCCCCTTTCTTTTTCCTAGTAATCGCCCATCAATTTTTACATTATATTTGCTTATTAATATTTTGAAACCTTACTGTCTTCCTTAATTTTGTGCCAGTAACTTAACTTAAGCTTTGGTTATCTCTCACTCAAGCTTCAGAAGCAATGGTGTCTTCCCTAGGTATCAGCTTTCAAAGACGCTCCCACTAGCCCTCGCCATGTCTTGGCATGGATTTTCATGATCCCCGCAAATGCAGTTCACTTTGTACATAGAATGGGCCTATTAAAACAATACCTGTCACAGCGTGTGTAGCTTCTTATGTCATTAGCAGATTAAAATTTGTTTTCTAAGAGCAGATGGCAGTCTGACATATGCCCTGCTTTCCACTCACATCTCACTTCTTCTCTGCCCCCTACCATTTATACTCATACTGGATAGCGCTACCCACAGTTGCCTGTCAATTTCTACAGTCACTTGACAGGTCTGTTGTTTTTGCCATTGCTTTTCCTAGAAGATCCTGCCTGAAATGCCAACCCCTTAGCTGCCTACTAACTTTCAAGAACCAACTCAAAAGTCATACTTTTTGGAAACTCTTGCCTTAATCCCTAGGCAGGGTTAGGTCTTCTATGTTCTAACACAGCATGCTCTGATGGCCTCATGTAAGCATGCTGATGTACAACTGTACCACAGCCTCAGAGGGTGTCCAGGACACATGGGTGAATTGAATGTGCTGATTATAGTGATGAAGTCTATGTGTATAAATAAAAGAATTTTCATTCATAAATTGAGTTTTATTGTTTATAAGGCACCAAACTGGGGCATTTCTGAGTTTTATCTACTATATCCAGTAGTTTAGCTATTTAAGCTAAGATTTACTTGGGCTGGTCTCACCATCATATTTACGAGGAAAGTTGACATTTCTTGCAATTGTCTGAGTATTAAGAGTCCTTTAAACCCAATTACCACTAGACATAAATGACTATTTAAATTTTTTTCTCTTTTTTTGGATTTTTGAGACAGGGTTTCTCCGTAGTTTTTTGGCTCCTGTCCTAGAACTAGCTCTTGTAGACCAGGCTGGCCTCGAACTCACAGAGATCTGCCTGCCTCTGCCTCCCGAGTGCTGGGATTAAAGGCATGCGCCACCACCGCCCTGCATGACAATTTAAATTTAAGTGTAAATTGACAAAAAAAAAATAGTCACATGTATTTCTGGGACCCAGTAAGTGCTCATGGTCACCCTAAAGCAAAGCACCATTTGTGGGTGCTTTGTTACTACAGGGAGTTTTCTGGACAACACAACTCTAGATTCAAACAACAGTAACAGCAACATCACAAAGGACTAGAACAAGAACATAACCTGCTAATGTTCCGCCCAGGCTTCAGGTGGACTTGAGCTGACCTCTCCAATCTCTCCTTGTTTTCTTCAGTTGGCCAGATGCACATCATCAGCTGCTTTCTGGGCCTGTAAACGTGCACGTCATAGGATGTTAATAGCCAGCTTTAGGCTTGCAGCCTCTTGGCTGCCAGCTCAGGTCTTAGGGGCCAGTTCTTAGAAAGAGGCCTTTCCTGGACAGATTTTTGCTATTTGTTGACTGTTTCTTCTCTCACACAGTTTGGATGAGCCTATTCATGGAACAAAGATAACTACCCTAAAACTGGGTAAACCATGTTCTGACTTGCCACAGTCCAGGTACCAGATCAGATCTTTTCTATAGAGAGTCCTCTCCGTGACCACAGTCACTTGGATTTCAGGGCATAGGTTCCCCAGTGAGCTGGCTTTATTTCACTTGAAAGAGAGATCGTGTACAAGGAAGGAATGATTTATGAGACTTCTGTCAATGAGTAGGACACTCTCGCATATTCTCCAGTGATTCACAGCTCTCTTCTGCCAGTGGCTCGGGATGTCTGGCTCTGGGAGGCATGCATGCAACACATTCCTGGTGGGTTGGCTGTAGCTACCCAGGCATTCCAAGGGAAACTTTACAGTTAAGGGACGGCCCACACATGGGTCTGTCACAAGTTTTCCCTGTACGATAAGTATGCATGTTGTCCTTGAAGGGCTCTCTAGGGAGATGTATGCAATATCCATTTCTTCTTCCTCTTGTCCCTAGCAGCAGAGCATGAAGGACAAGCTGCCATTGCTCTTAGCTCTGGCTCTGTCTGCTGTCAGAGAGGCCCCTGGGGAGATTGCAGCCTCTGGGACAGTTAAAATATTCCAGTGCTGAGAACCTATCTTGGAGCCATTAAACTGTAAGTTCTTCTGCTGCATTAGAATGTCCTCAAAGATGTGTAGATGGTCCAGTGCACAGATGAGAACTCTAGAGGTTACAGGTGACACTAGATATTGGGTTCTCTAGTGCCAAAGACCCTTGGCACTCTAGAGAGAGAACCAGTTTCTCCTCCTCTGAGCAACAGAGTCTGGCATACAGAAGGGCAGGCCTTGCTGAGCTGGTGGTCAGGTAAGGAACGGAAGGGAGAGATAGGCATAGATGAGAGCGAGACTGTTGGTGGCTCCACTCACTCGGAGCTCCACTCAGAAGCCCTTGCTTAGTGGTCTATTTGCCAAGCTAGTTGTGTGACTCCAAGAGAGTGACCTTGAGCCCATTGCAAAGGAACTCTCCCCAACACCTGTGTGGCAGGGGTGAGGAGAAGTTGATGAGTGTGAGGTGCTGCTGACAGTGTCTGGTTCACAGTGAGTCCTGGTCACCAACAGCCTTGGTGATCAGCAAGGTGAAGCCTGGTGAGGCTGAGTGTGAGCTGTATGCCAGGAATCTCAAAAGCATCCAGGATCGCTGGACTCACTCTGCAAGGGCTCAGGGCAGAGCTTGCTCTTAGGGCACAAGAAGTATTCTTTTATACTTGCAGGAGGAAGGCTGCTTGCTTGTTTCCTGATTGTTCAATCCGGACATAATCACACAGAAACCATATTATTTGCAATACTGTTTGGCCAATAGCTTAAGCGTATTTCTGGCTAACTCATATCCAAAACTAACCCATCTCTATTAATCTGTGTATTGTCACATGGCTGTGGCTTACCGACTAAAGTTTCATCCAGCATCTGTCTCTGGCAGGGCCTACATGGCTGCTCTCTGACTCCGCTTCCTTCCTCCCCACAAAGAAGGAAGGAGGAGGAACTAGACAGGAAGAAGGGTGGAGTGAAAGGCATGTCAGTCATTGGGGGCCCTGTCCTTTACTTCTGCCAATGAGCTTTAACTTAAAGGAGTAAGCAAAGGCCCCAAATGGCTCTCTTACTTGATTGTTTGCTTTCTTGTTTGTCGTAAATTGACTCACATCCCCAGTCACTGCTTGCTCTTTCACGGTCTTGCTTCCAGCTGTAGCAGCGCTTCACCTAGCCCCCTCCCCAACTCGCTAGCCCCCTCCCCAACTCGCCAGCCCCCACATACACTCAATTCACTGAGCCTCTTGATAGGCACAGAAGGAATTCGTCCAGCATTTCCTCCCTAGCTGGAATCTTACAGGTCACATGCCGTGATTAGACTAAAGCTGCAGAATTATAATTGTACCACTGTATTATTATTTTTTTAAAACAGAACTTAATGTTTGTCTCAAGTTTTAATCCTGCCTGGGAGCTAAGGCTTAGTCCATCAATTCCGAACATTCAGGGTCACACCAACAATTTCTCTCTAGTCTTCTGGCTTGCTCTTTTGGCGTACGGAGTTTGCTTCTCATTTCACCCTAGCCTGCCTGTAATCCTTTTCCATGTCCTTGTGCTGCTGTGGTCCTGAGTACTTGACCTGTCCTGTCCTTGGGTCACCCAAGTGATTCCTGTAGTTCCCTGGCACAGGCATTTAATACTGCAGCATCCCTCCAGAGAAGCATCCTGTCTCCCAAGCATCCTGTGTGGCCATCTTTGAAGGACATGCCAGAGCACAGAACTGACTCTCAGTTTGCTGTGAGGTCCCACACCTCTCCTGCCAGTGGGACTGTTCTTGCTTCCCCAGGAACTTGAGGAAAGAGAAGGGGCATTCCTTCTAGAGTAGAGTATAGGAGGACATCTCCTGTAGAATCTCTAAGGCTGGGGATCAAGTGAGTGATTGTCCTTTTCATTTCTGCTGTTCACAAGGCCTGGAGAGCAGGCATCTCAGGATGCAGTTGGCAGGCTCAGGAAAGGGGTAAGTACAGCTAAGGCATGGGGAAAAGGGAAACTCGAGTAACTGACTTCATTAGGAAATGAGTTTGAAGGTAAATATTCTCCATGCCTTACCACACTTTTCAAGGCAAAACTGCCCCTGAAATGGTTGTGCTTGTTTCATGGCAGCCTGTGCTAAGTGTTGTGTTCTAATTGGCTCTGCTATTTTTACAATCATCTTAAGAGGCACACATATTATTGAGGGGCTTAGAAAGAGTAATCATCTCCCTTGCATTATACAGTAGTAATTGGCAGAGCCTGGATTTTACCCCAATCAGCTCGGCTAAAAGCCTATGCTCTTAAACACTCTGTTCTCATGGCTCCCCCCACATGATTTGTTCAGTAAAACAAGACAAAACCAACGGGACACGTGTTCCCAAAAATCTTAAATTTGCTATTAATATTTAAGCTTGGTAAGTACAAGCACATTTTTGAACAACTATGGCCATTCCCTGTATAAAGGTTCACTTCCCTCTCAATATGAAGCCGCCATAGTCAATTCCCTGCACTTCTGTCCTAATCCCCCCCCCCCCAAATTAGCGTTGTTTTAAACCTGGGACAAACTGTGGAGGTGCCTACTTAACATATCAAAGCATACCTCCAGGTTCTCCCAGAATCCCTCAGCCTTGTTACAGGGTGTGAACTCCCCAGCCCAGGGTTGGAGCTGCCCTTCCCCAAAAGGCTCTTTCCTAAATAATTCAAACATTTTTGTTCCCCACCCTTTTTTGTATGTTTGGCTTCCTAGCTGCTGTACCTGGTTCCCCTCTCTCCCTTCACTTCCCCCTCTTTCGACATGGCCAGGCTCAGTCTGGTTATGTCCACTGTGGAATGGTCCAGATGTCCCTGCCTTTGACTATGCTCTCCCACATACCTACAATAAACTTTTTCCTCCACCACACCCAGGAGCAGTCATGGCCTTTCCTTTTCTTTCTGTTTCCTTTTCTCATTTATTCTGTGTATCAGGTTTGAATCACAATGAGATCATGACTTCTCCAAGGTTTGGTGGAGGAGGATTTTGCTGTAGATGTGAGGAGCAGCACAGCCAGAGGCATCAGGAAGGGTCCAGAGCAGGGAGAGAAAGTAGCAGACTGAATAGGGCCAGTAGACTGAACTGGACCAAGAGGAGGAGGGGAGGGAGTGAGAGAGGAGGACCAAGAGAAACCAGAGCATGTGGCAGGGTGATAGGAAACAGAAGCAGGGGGTGGGGAGAGGAAAGCAAAGCCCCTGAATTGAGGAGGCTTGGCTGGGGTGGGATGAGATGAGAAGAGCCATGGAGAGCAAGCCAGCAGACACATTGGTATGCTAATAGGTACCACAGTTAGTCATTTGTCCAGGATTTCTTTGGAACCTGTCAAGGTTCTCTTCAGATAACACACATAGCATAGTCAGCTTGTCGTTTGTTTTAGAATGATCCATTCGCTGTGATTTTTCTGGAGGGACCACTCCTGAGCCAGACTTCAGTATTCCCAACCACCTCTCAATAGTCCCTTGATGCTTTCTCATGGAACCCTGATGGTCAAGAACAGCTATGAAATCTCCATGAATAAAGGAATGGATAACGTGAGGCTGTTCTTAGTGACACCGAGGCAACAGTGAGAAGACCCTTCACTCTCACCCTAGGCCCCAGAGAGCTCAACCTCCATGATCTGCCATATCTGTCCCACTGCTGCTGACTCTTGATACATAAACAAAGAAAATGATCGACAGCTGCCATCAAGTCAAGGTGATGTTAAAATGAGTAACCCCCTCCCTGGAAACAGCTTCTTCTGAATATGGGACCAGATTGTTTTTGTTCCTCATGATTGAACAGATCCGTTCGCAGCTCTGGGACTCTCCCTGTGATCCAGACATACAGGACAAAGCTGACTGACTGGTGTAATTTAGGTCTCTCTCTATGTGGGTCTCTCTGTGCCTTCCCCCTGTCTGTCTGTCTGTCTGTCTGTCTGTCTGTCTCTCCCATTTTGAATTAGCATATGTTCTTCCACTCGGTAAGGAAACCTCTGGCATTTGGAAAAGTAAGTTTCTTTTTTCCTCGAAAAATAAGTGTTAGAAAATAGATGTGACATGAGTTTAGATACTTGTTTGAAAGAACATGCATTATCTTTTGCGTTCAACACATAAATATTCGCACTTTAAAAATAAAAACAAAATACCAGATAGCTTCAAGCACTTTGCTCTTTGGATAGTCTACCTCTCCACACTCCACCCGCCTTCCTTTGCTTCTGAATATGCCAGGAGCCCCAGCTGCTTCTTCCCCGCTTTAATGACCACTCAGCCCCCCTTGATGTCAATGGGTTTCTGCCCCTCCACTCCATATATGCTTGCTGTGTCCTTCATATGACTACCTCAAATGGTGCTTTTGACCTCACAGTGTTCCTGAACACTAGAGAAATTGTAAACTAGACCATCTCGCTTCTCTGCTTAAAGTTGTGACTGGCTACCTTGCATGCCTCTTCCTAAAAGGTCACTTTGCCAGGCACCTTTCTAGCATTCTCCACCAAGCTGTCTCTTTGCCTCTGTCACTCCCTTAGCAGGGTGCTCCTTCGCACAATGTCAAGCATTTGCCTGGGAGATCATGTTCTTTTTTTCCCTTTCCTGTGGCTGAGCCAAGACTCCGCCTAGGTATCCACTTTTATATGGACTTTTCAGTCTCCCACCTGGTTTACAGATGACACATGAATGTCATCATGAACCTTACATGCCACCACGAGTCTCAAAGACACAGACACTCTATCAAGCTCTAGCCTCCTGGGGAACTCTTACCTAGTGTCTAGAGGGCAGATAAAAAGGCTCTGACACATAGTGTGTATAAGTGAAAGAATGAATGAATGATTGAATGATAAAGTAACTATATATTTGATGACAAAGTATCAATCATTACAGGAAAATTTCATGAAAATAAACAATAGCTTTTCATGAGGGATTTCGAACTTAGGTTTACTTTGAATGATTTCTGGCTAAATTATCTGTGAAGATAATTTTCATCTATTTATCTTTATGTTTTATTTATCTTTATGTTTTTATTTTGTCTCCCTTTAAAATTGTTTCTCTGAGTCTGTTAGGGAAGAATGACAGGCATGTGTTGAATTGTGGTTATTTTTAAAAAGTCTACATATACAAGATAATATCATTGTGTGTGACATTTTAAGAAAAATGTTATAAATAGGTCACCATTGACAATGCTGTATCTCCAGCTAATTTTCTTGCCAGTTATCTCAATAATTGGATCCTGGGTCAGTCTTTAGCAGAAGAAGATTTGACAATAAAATGGGCATTTAGAAACCATCTCTCCATAATTCTATCCAGAATGAGTCCTCGGTAAATAGCGAGCCAATTAGAGGTAGATGTGCTGGTGAGGCCCTGAAAGCCGCACTAGGAAACAAGCAGAGAGTTTTTAAATACCTGGGTTCTTCATGAACTTTGAAGTGACAACCTCATTTTTTTTGGAAATCCAATTTTTAATTGCAATGAGATTCTAGAGGCTTCAGGACAAATATTTAGGCAGAAGAGTGTGAAATCCAGAGTGGGCAACTGTCTTAGTTAGGGTTTCTATTGCTGTGAAGAGACACCATGACCATGGCAACTCTTGTAAATGAAAATATTTAATTGGGGCTAACTTACAGTTTGGGAAGTTTGGTCCTTTATCATCATGGTAGGACATAGCAGCATGCAGGCATACATGATGCTGGAGAAGGAGCTGAGAGTTCTACATCTTGATCCTCAAGCAGCAGAAGGAGACTGTACCACACAAGGCATAGCCTGAGCATAGGAGACCTCAAAGCCTGCCCCCACAATGACACACTTCCTCCTACAAGGCCACACCTTCTAATAATGCCATTCCCTATGGGCCAAGCATTCAAACACATGAGTCTATGGGGGGATGGGGAGGGTTGGGGGGAGTCGGGGGAGCATACCTATTCAAACTACCACAGTTACTATTTATCTTTTTTTCTGGCAGCAGGGAAACATTGAGAACCCCATGCTGCCCAGGGGAAGAGTGACAGCTCCCTTCAAAGGGAGGGTGGCCAAAGTAAGTTGGCTGGTAGCCCCAGATAGGCTAGTCATTTCATATATCAACTACACACATGTGTCTCAGAACTTAATCATCTGCCCTGCTAAAACTTGAGCTGGTCAGTGTCATGTCACAGGCTGGGTCTCCCAGGGGTTGACGTATAATATTGTGGACTCGCTCATTATTTTTCTCCTTTCAGTGGAGAGACCACTGTTCTGTCATGTATGTCTTCACTCTCTGCTGTGCCTAGATCTTGTATGTGCAAGGGGCAGAGAGAGACATGTAGCTACACGATACCAAGAGAACCTGGGCCTTGTTTCTTCAGTAGCATCAGCTGATGTCGAAAGAGGGCCCTGGCATAGCTTTGTTAGAAGAAGACAGTTTCAGCATTTCATTTCCTTGAGAGGGGATTTCTGAGCAGGTGATTCCCTCTCTGCCCCTTATTCCTCTCCTTGGGTATGTCTGGAGTCGAGGTGTCTGTTTAGCTGGAGGCTGAAAGTGTGAGATTGAAACTACCAGGTGGAAGTGAGCCTGCCTGGGTCCTCTTATGTGGAAGTGTGGCCCAGCACACAATCCTTTCTTTTCTTCACTGCCGCATTTGTATTTTTACAGTAACAATAAAGTAAGAGCAACCACATTGATGCTATGGCCCAACAGGCCCTTACATTAGGAACACAGTTCATTTGCCACATGACTTCTGGCCACTCTCTTATTCCCTCAGTTGGTTCCAAATTCTGGAGGTCATGATGTTACTGTGCCTTCTCCAATACCAACCGAAGAGAATAGAGAAGTAAAGCATTTCCCTGGGGTCATATCTTCACAGCACATGGGGAATTGTCTGGTTCTCTGTCTCACTCAAAAGGTAGAAGAATAAAGCTACTACCTCTGGCTGCACAGAAAGGTGTATGATAGAGACCTCCCTAAACTCCTCCTGCAGAGAGGATACACACTGGCGCCTTATTGGGAGCTGCCAGAGTCATGCCTGGGGCTCTGCTCTCAGGACTCCCGGCTTCTCCACAGCATTATCTGTCTTAGGTAGACACTACGTATCATAAAGCCAGAAGCAGATGTCTTTGCCTCTAACTTCCATCCAAGGTCTGAAAGGAGTCTCAATCATATGTCCAGATGGTCATTTGCCCAGAACACTGTAAACAGGATATTTTTGGTCTGGTAGAGGACTGTGCTTTCCCACTGAAACTCTTCTTCACACTTTACCATCCTTCTTGTGAGGTATTATAGAGTGAGATGTGGATTAGGGAACATGAATAAGGATGCAGATGACTTGGTTATGAAACGTAAATTTTAGTTGACCACATGGGCACCAATTTGTTGTAAGGGGAACCGCTTGTTGGTTCCCAGCTGCTCAGTCCAGAAATAATCACACAAAACTGTATTATTTAAAACACTGCTTGGACCATTAGCTCGAGCTTCTTATTGGCTAATACTTATATCTTAATTTAACCCATTTTCATTAATCTGTGCATCACCACAAGGTCGTGGCCTAAGTGGCAGCAGCTCCATGGCTTCTCTCTAACTCTACCACCTTTCTCCCAACATTCCATTTAGTTTTCCCTGCCTAGTTCTGTTCCACTAATGCTCTGCTATAGGCCCAAAGCAGTTCCTTTATTAATTAATGGTAATCACAACATACAAAGGGAAATCACACATCAATCAGTGTCTCAAGCATGAAGGAATTCAGGAATGGTCAGCCCATTTCACTTCCCAGGTGGATCATCAGACTGCCAAGGGACAGGGTTGCATCCAGGCATGACACCAGGGTGTTTGGCAGGAGTGGAGCAGCATAAATTTACTCATAGGGGATTATTTTCTCTTAGATGCCCAGTTAAAAAGGATTTTCTCTCATCAGGAAGATATATCATAATATAATAATTAAATGCATAACCTGTAGTGCTTCAAAATTTATAAGATGCTGTAGTAATTATTTTATATGTCTAAATAGTCAACTCAGAGCCTATTTTATTTAGTGCTTTTTCTTTAATTTTTTAAAAAAATATTTTAAAAAAATCAATGTTATTCTTAATCATAAGAGAATTCAACCCAATTTTCAAAGTTGCCGATACTATAACCTAAGCCCAAATATATTGCTAATTTATAATGCACACATCGTGCCTGCTCTATTGCCTGTGGGAAAGGGGGGTCTTCTAAGATATCAGAGGCAGAGGAGAAAGTCACATGCAGAGGAAGTGAGTGAAGGAATATGTTTGTAGTAAAGGGCAATGGATCCTCTAAGTCCCCAAACAGGAACTCTTCCAGTGAATTTGAATGATCCCTGTGGGCTTGGTAGCAGGCTGACTATGTAGATTTGGGCTCATTTAGGAAAGGAAAAGCAATTTGATATGTTGTGTTGGCCCATGTCAATCACAAGCACTAGTATTGGTTCCACAATGCTCTCCTCAGCACTCTGAAATATTATTAATTGTATGATTTTTTTATTGTGTGAATATTTTTATTTATGTAGCACTGTTTGCCATAATGATATAAATGTTTAAGTAATCTCAAAATCTTAGTTTGCAGATATGTGCTCATGAGTAGTACATATAGATTTTTCAGATACCAATAAATAAAATTACTTATTTTCTATTGAGATTGATTAAAATTATTTATAAGAAAAACTCTTTCTTTTATACATCTTCAGGAGCAATTTAAATGTTGTTTGTTCAAAGGATTTTCTGGGCCATGCCCAACATCAGCTGGTGACAGGTCCTTAATAATTGATCATTCAATTTTATATCTATCTGAAAACACATTTAAAATTATAGAATCAAACTACAGAGTTCTTTAAACACAAATTATATCCACGTCTGGTATTGTAGAAAGGTATGTATTATGTGCATATCAAATAGTAAAGGTGCATATTTTGTAAAGAAATTCTATTGTATCTTCCAGAAAGAAGTGGCTTATATTACATTTCTGATAAAGATTTTATCCTCATATAACTATTACTAGGTCCTTCTTTTCCTGGGATTTGCAGTTGTCATTAAGACTATGATAGATTGGATGGATGGATGGATAGATAGATAGACAGACAGATAGATAGAATATAACTATTGTTGAAAAATACATAGAAGACTAGGTTAGTTGATAGATGATGGATTATATATGACAGGATAGATAGACAGTTGGAAAGATTGCTAGATAGATTATCAAAGATAGATAATGATAGATAGTTGATACTATATAACAGGTGCATAGATAATAGGTAGATGGTTAGGTGTAAGATAGTGGGTGTCTTTTTCCAGTATTGTAGCTAAGGCCGTCCTTATTGGACACAGGTCTCCTCATCTGAACTTTATTTCCTGGGCAGTGCTGAATCTCTGGGATTAGTACAACTGTGTCTTGGAGGGCAAAGGACATGGCTGAAGTGATTTTAAGAATCACAGTGCCATCATTGGCATCATTAGCTATTTGCTGTAGGTGTGCTCTGGCGAGAGCCAAGAACAGGTGGGAGTGCCTTCTCAACTGACTGTTCCCTCTCCTTTCTTTCTACTACCAGGAGGCTCCATGTCAGAATCTACCTCCCGGACTGAATCACTATCTACATATATCTAAATGTTTATCAACACAAGTTTTCTTCTAAAAACCACTAGTTTGGAAAGTCAGGTCTGGCACCTAAAAAACATTGTCTATAGATTATCAAACATAGGTCATGCCCTTTGTATGTACTAACATATCTCTCTTGCTTGCTCACACAAACCTGTATTGTAGTAGGGAGGCTGCTAGTTAGTTCCCTACGGCTTAGCACTGAAATAATCACACAGAAACTGTATTAATTAAAACACTGCTTGTCCCATTAGCTCTAGCTTTTTATTGACTAACTCTTATATTAATTTAACCCATTTCTATTAATCTGTGTATTGCCATGTGGCAGTGGCTTATCAGCAAAGTTTCCTCACGGCTGACTCTGGCGGCTCCATGGCTTCTCCCTGAGCCCGCCTCCTTTCTCCCAGCATTCAGCTTAGTTCCCCCTGCCTAGCTCTGTTTCCATATAGCTCTGCTATATCCCAAAGCAGTTTATTTATCAATGGTAAGTACAGCATACAGAGGGAAGTCCCACATCACGGTATGGTATGATTCACTTTCCAGTCTGACAGACGAAAAAAAGGAAGTGTCTCCCTTAGTTCAGGCAGCTCTGAAGCAGTTCTGTGAACAGGAGGCTGATGAACAAGAGGAAGCATCCTCACCTGGCCTAAAGTAGACCATGAAAGCAAGTGCTTCTGTCTCTTTTTATTGTGGTACTCCACTCGAGAGACCCTAATAACTGCCCCCAAACTACACCACTGTATATCATCACCTAAGGGGCCAGCTTTGCAGCATAGGAACTTAAGAAGGATACAAACATTTGATATGTAGTGGAAAAATTAGCAAAGATGTAAGTTGCTCAGGGTGAACATGGACAGATATAGGGATAAAAATCCAAGTCTCTCCTTTTCTGAGCCTGTGTTTCTGATACTATGGTTTGTTTTCAATTTATGAACAGCACCCAGGCAGAAATTGTGCATATCCATATGCATAATAAGCATAGCCTTTATTTTGGAGCTCCTGCTTACTCGCTGCTCTGTAAGTCCATGCTGTTCAGATTTCGGAGAGGGAGAGTCAGCTAATAGAACCACTGTGAATTGCCAGCATGTGTTTTGGTAAACAGGTCCACTGAGGGAAGGAAGGAGAAGATTCAGTAAGATCTGGAAGTAGTGAGAATAGGTGTTGGGGATGGCAGGGGTGGAGGAGAGGCAGGGATGGTGGCTGTTGGCTTGCTGCCCCCTCTCTGCCCAGAGCTAGAAAATATGTCCATTAGGTGTCACTAGGATTGCAGGCAAAGTCTTCGCTGGTCCCCAGAGTCCTTCCTCCTCTGCACCACGAGATGTTTTCTGCTCCATTTCCTCCCTGAGCCCTCAGCTCACCCTCGGAGCGCTCTGTTGTCTTCCTCATCATCCTAGCTGGAATAAAATATAACTGTGTCTAAAAAGTACAGAAATCAAAGCTCCCCTTGGGGATTTTTCTCCCGTATCACCTGTCGAATTGAAAACTGGTGTGTCCTTGAATAGATATGTATTTCAGGCCGCAGGGGTGCTAATTTGCAAGGCCCATTACTCAAATAAAACATTAAAAAGAGACTTCCGAACGCCGGCGCTCTCGGCCTGTTTCCACTCCAGCACGAAGGGTACCAGCCATAGGTTTCCTGTCAAGCTTCAGAGCCCAAAGTCAAGATTTATCAATTGGTATTCTGACTTTAACTTTTTACACTTTCATTATGTCCTCGCGTTGTGAGCTCAGCCATAGTTCTTCCAGCTTCTAACAGGCTTGAAGCTAATGTAGAAGACAAAGTGGACTTGGCGAGTGCTCCCAGGAGTCTGAGTGACCACTCTGCTGTGTGGTCAGCAGTTGTATGTGAGGTTGAAAACTTTGCAGGTGAAAGAATATTCGGGGTGGAGGGTGGGGTATCGTTGGTGCCCCAGGGTGTGGGTAGCCCTACAGTGCTTTGCTTTTAATGACTTAAATGTTTATAAAAAGAGGTCTTTATTGGTCCCTCCAGCTCAAAAGGAAGATAAAAATTCTGCTGAAAATCCTATCTTCTCTTGTATTTTCATAGAGTCCAAATTAGAGCATATTTATTCTTTAATACTATAAATTAAATATTTGCATATAACATAATTTCATAAACCTTCCCCAATGTCTCAGTAGCATGCTGCTCTGGGGACTATAACATAAAAGAATTAATCAGTTCCCTGTCACTATTGACTTAGGTTGAATCTGCTGCGGTGAACTAGCATGTTTATGCTAATTTACTCTGCAGGCTAATTCAGAATAACGACCACTTTTATGGGACAAAGTCCTTGAAATGGAAGTTCTGAGTCCATAACTATGAGTGTTCTAGAATCTTGGTAGCTATTTCTAGTAACTTTGCACAGATGGGGCACATGCACAAGCGACTCCAGATCATTGTCTTTGCATAGTTATGTTCATGCTCAGAACTTACAGGATTCATATGGACACTGAATGCCAAAAACTATGGTGAAGTACCCAATCTCTGCTCCCTCCATGTTTAGGTTTCTGACTGAGCCCAGCTTAGGCACAACAATGTGAAAATCAAACATATCAAAGAATAAACATTTGTGTTAAAATAGGAGATCTAGGGAGATTATTGTGCCTCTATGTCTTAGGTTTGCTATAGTGATATGAGATATTTTATACTTTGAAATTAATTAAAAACATGATCTATGGTACATCCCAGCAATGTAGTTTCTATTTATACAGAGAAAGAACATTCATTTTGCAAAATACTTAGTGTTCCTTGCTGTGTGCTCGGGAAGATATTCACCTTACTGATAAATGGGATGGTTTCCCACCATACCCTGCCTAGAAACTGGAAAAGGTGATTGTAATTTAGAGCAATTACGGCAAACTATTGCACCTGTAGAATTAGAGGCCATTATCCCGGAATCTTCAATGGATTAATTAATGAATCGGCAAATAAAGTCCATGATGAATTACAAAACACGATATCATTATAATTTTATGATAAAGCATCTCTTTGTATGATATTACATTTCTGAATGAAATAATAATGAGTCCCTCAAGATCTTAAAGGAGGTTCTAAGTCCTTCCAGATAAGAAAGGAAACAAAAGGAGCAAGTGGAAAAGACAGAGGGAAAAGACATGTCCTTTTATGTTAACAGGAGAACATGTTGGGAGTGTAGGGGCCTGGGCAGTGATGGTGGCTTAATGCCTGCCATGGTACAGGGAAATAACATCGCCCACATCAGATGGAAGAGAAGGTGCTTTCAGCCCATCACGACCAACAGGATTTTAAATTCTTCTTATAACCTTTTAATTTTTTTTTCTTAGTAAACTGCACGTGTTCGCCTCTCTTTCCTAGCCTCCAGTTCCCGGTGCCTACGCTCCACATCAAAACTGGAAACCCTGCAAGAAGCAGGAACTAAAATTGCTTTTCAGTGGGTCCGATTTCATGCTGAGCAGGAAACGGGAGCTGGAAGATGAATTGGAAGGCCACGCTTGTCAGCGAATGAAATGTGATGAACCTCAGAGTTTTATTGACATGCTGCGGAGGAGCTGGCTACAGCAGCTGGCGCAGTGGCTTCCTAATCCTCTGTTCTTGGGGTGGGAGTTTGACCCAGTGGGTTCTGTTGGAGATGATGCATATTTATTAGATGCTAGAGCTTAAAAGAGAGAAAGAATGTGCCCGGTGGCAGATACTTCCACAACCAAACCTTCCTTTTATTAAAATAAATAGACAATTTCAGTGCGACCGCTCTTCCTTGGAGTGGGAGTTGCATTAAGTGATGACCTTATGTCCCTGCACAGAGAGGCTCTGTCTAACCACTTGTTGGGGAGGAGGAATGGGGGGGGGGAGGAGGGGCACCTGTGGAGCATTTTATGGGTTCCAGAAAACCAGTCTGCAGCCCTGAGAATCCTGCAGTTCTGCTAATTACATCCCTCCTCTATTTCGCCTGGATGAAATCAATTGCAAGCAACATCCAATCTCATTTTCCTCGGTACATTTTTGTGTGATATAGTTGTACTCCCAACGCTTTCTTCTTCTTCAGGAATGACTTCCTGACATTTCCCAAGGGGCACTGGCCTTCACAAGTGAGGGACAGGTACATAATATAGTGCTTCCAAGTTCTTTCAAATAGGCTTTAACAACCATAGAGCCAGAAAGACAGTACATACTTAAGTCAGTCTTAACATTTTTGTTGTTGTTGTTTTACTATTCTGTCTCTGTCTGTCTCTCTGTCTCTCTCTCTGTTTCTCTCTGTCTCTGTCTCTCTCTCTCTCTCTCTCTCGTGTGTGTGTGTGTGTGTGTGTGTGTGTGTTACACTTCTTTTCCTAGGAAGATTCACAGAAAAATCTACTCACCTCTAGCAGAGATGGCAACACAGACCAAGAAAGGACTTCATTTAAGGGAACCATTGGCTTTCCTGGAGTTACATCCAGAAGCATATGGGATGGGTTTTGACAGGACACTAGTGACCCAACTGCAACTAGATCACCACAACATCCCCTTGCAATATCGGTAAAAACTCGTGTTAACTGCAGCCCTGGCTCTGGTTGCAAATCTTACAGGCAGATGTTCCACTTAAGACTTTAATCCCCAGTTTGTCACCTATGTAAATATCATGGAAACGTCCTCGAAGCTTGTGAGTTTTTGTGAGCCTTGGAACCTCCTTTTTTATATGTGAGAACATGTATATGTACAGTACATGTTCATTTATATGTGAGAACATGTATATGTACAG
>NC_022012.1:22775969-22815180 GCF_000317375.1 Microtus ochrogaster
AGGGGGAAATGAGATGATAAAAGAAATAGAAAGGAAAAAAGGAAAGATGGTTTTTCCTTTTTTTTTATCTGAAATTTCAATTTTATTTACTTTTGTCTTGGTGCATAAGTATGGAACCAAAAACTATGAAGATCTGAAATTAAAACATATTTTGGGATATGTTTTTTAAATTTATTTATTTATTAAAGATTTCTGTCTCCTCCCTGCCACCGCCTCCCATTTCCCTCCCCCTCCCCCATCAAGTCCCCCTCCCTCATCAGCCCGAAGGCAATCAGGGTTCCCTGCCCTATGGGAAGTCCAAGGACCACCCACCTCCATCCAGGTCTAGTAAGGTGAGCATCCAAACTGCCTAGGCTCCCATAAAGCCAGTACGTGCAGTAGGATCAAAAACCCATTTTTCTAGAGTTCTCAGTAGTCCTCATTGTCTGCTATGTTCAGTGAGTCTGGTTTTATCCCAGGCTTTTTCAAACCCAGGCCAGCTGGCCTTGGTGAGTTCCCGATAGAACATCCCCATTGTCTCAGTGTGTGGGTGCACCCCTTGCGGTCCTGAGTTCCTTGCTCGTGCTCTCTTTCCTTCTGCTCCTGAGTTGGACCTTGAGATTCTTATAAACTCATGTATAGCCTATATTTGGAGTATGTATACATATCTACTTATACATAGCATATACATACTACTTTTGTATACATCACAGAGACACAATGTATGTCTCTACAAACACACATGTGTAATATGCCAAATACATACATACATAATATGCACACACACAGTGGTGACATGTGGTATAATGATTTACACTGGATGTAACCTTCAAAGTGCTGACTGCCAACTGTCAGTTATGCTAGTCTAGCCCAGTAGTTCTCAACCTTCTTAAGGCTGCAAACCTTTAATACAGTGCTTTAATACAGTTTCATTGTGGTGATCCCTAACCATAAAATCATTTTTGTTGCTCCTTCATAACTGTAATCTTACTACCATTATGAATCATAATTTAGATATCTGTCCTTCTAGAGAGAACATGACCCCAGTGCAAATAGATTTCCTACAAGAGACAGGAAATAGTCCAAATGACAGGTGCCAGAAGCAATGTCCAGCCACTTACTGTAAGATGCTTTTGAAATCTGCATCAAGGTTTAGAAAATGTTTGAACCCTCACATACAGGGTTTAATCCCCAATGCTGCAAGTTTCAGATGCTTTAATCTGCCCTTAAAAGTGTTTGTTCATATTCTCGCCATTTAATGGCCTTCGTCTGGTTGGGTTCCTCCCATTTTTCCCATCTGCTGAGGTCATTTTGAGTCTTCACATTAGTTTAGCCTCCGTGTTCATTGAGTTTCCTCTTCTGTAGACAATCCTTTGAGGGTTGGTTAGGAATTAAGACTATAAGGAATGGGTTGTATTTCCTGGAACACGCACTGCCTTAGACAGTCTCTTTGATGTTCCCTCTGATATGTCAAATTTAAGTGGTATTTCTGAGCTTTCATTGTCCTCCTAGGAGGATGCCATCCCTCTGTCCCCCTCTCTGCCATGCGTGCTGAGCAGGTGTAGTCAGCAAGGATGGCTTGGTCACTTCCATCCTCTAGTCTTCTATCTCTTCCCTTGATTCCACTATAGGGAAAGCTCACCTTTGACCGTGCTTCATTCAGAATGCCTCCCCCGAGCCTTCTTATCTGTCTTTCTTAGTTCTTTGATTCTTTTTAGAGTTCCTACTAACAACATGTGTCAACTGGTGAAGAGCTCTTGGACACTGTTAACCCTTTTTTCTTACCAGAATGCAAGCACTCAAGGAGAGCACCCATATTGCTGTCTCCTTTATCACATATCCATAACATAGATATTTACTTATTGATTAATTTACTGGTGAGACATTTCCAACTTTCAGGAAGTTTATGCCCAAATAAAACTCATTAATCCTAAACTATCTAATCCTGCAACACATGAACAATGAACACATTAGCATATTTCTCTCAGGGAAAGCCACAGCAATGGCAATGGAGTTAGCATGTTGTCATGAAGTATACAAGAAGCGACTTCTCCTTTCTGCCTAATTATACATTGCAGTGTTTGCACTGAGCTGAAACCATTTAAGGACATGGTTCTAAATAAGTTGCCTCATCACTGCGTGTATGCTGTGTGCATCATGCATCCTGGTATGTATTGTCATAGGCCTTTTCTAAAGCTGGAAAAAAGTAAAGTTCTTCATAATAGAAAATGTTTTCCATATTTCATTTTACACCTACAACCCATTTAACATAGACTCTACATTAAATACATCTTTACCAAAAAATGTTTGTGGATACCAGTATACACCAAAATTGGAACCTCACTGCCATACTCATGTGCCCTTAGATTATAAATAGGAAATGTTTATGAGATTACTGGCTATATTACAGATATTTAGTAAACACTAAACATTCATTTCTTAATTGAGATAATATCATATGGTAATTTATTTAAATGTATCCATGTATCTTATTAAAGTGAACTTGTTTTAAAAGCAATGCAGCTCGAGGCAAGAACCACTGATAAATGCTCAAATTAGTGGGTAAAACTTTAATGAAACAGAATATTTGCATAGCTTCAAAGTATCTTCCCCCAATGTTTGTTCAAAATTTTATGTTTGGTCCTGTGGATTGAACCCCATGTCTCTTAAATGCTAGACACTACCTTTAATACCAAGTTGCACCCTCATTTAATTGAATTGCTTTTAATGATCATAAAATTTTGGATGTCCTTCTTCTGGGAAGAACTTAATTCATCTTCTTTATAGTCAGACTAGATATAGAGATGCCCACCAATTGAACGGAGCATGGAAAGGGAAGAGATATATAGCGTTATAAAGTGGAGAAACAGGGAAGATGTTCTAGGAGCCAAGAGACCCGCATGCACATCATAGTGTTATGTGGGTTCGTGTCTACTGTGATGAGACATAGCAAGGACCACAGCTCTGCTCTGTGCTTCCTGAGTCTGATCATGAGAAAACATCAGATAAACAGATCAGCGGCTCTCTACAAAATACCTGACTCTTATTTCAAAGTCAAATACAACAAAGATCAAGCTACTGCTGCAAACTGGAAAAGACTTAAGACACCGGACAGATAAGTGCAATTGTCAGAGAGAGGACTGCCCAAACTGAGGAGCCTGTAGAATGTCTGCAGCTTAGCTAGTGGTGCAATTCCCATGCTATTGTATTGCTTTTGATTATTAGACCATGACTATTTAATGTTATGCCAAGACTACATAAGAATATTCTATATTATCATTGCATAGCTTCACTAAACCTAAAAGAAGTTTAAAACAAAAGGGGTTTCTGTTTTTGTTTTATTCTAAAGAATGTGACAGAAAAAGTCCTGCTTGACTGGATTCCCTTTGTATCATAAACCCTGCTGGATTCTGGTCTGCTCTGTTATCCAAATAAGATTCTGTTTCTTCCTCATTCTACATTCTACACATAAGTGAAGTCATTGGGATATATACCAGATGGTATGGATTTATATCTCTGTGAGATAGGGCATACCCTTTTAGGCAGCTCTGAAGTAAGAAATATTATAAGTTTTTAAAAATATTTTCCTTCCCTTTCTTAAGAAAGTAAAACTATATGATCCCGACACATGATCAAGAACCGACGACGCTGGACATTCCATTTAAATATGTTAGCATGAAATCAGACATATATTAAATGAAATACACCAGACTCAGAAATGCAAATACTGCTTGTTTCTCTCACTTATAGAATCTATACTTATAAGGTGTGTATGCTTGCACACTCATGGGTATGTGTTGCTCATGAGAATACAAAGGGAAATATAAGAAGGGCATAAAAGATCTTAAGGGAAGAGGAGGGGAAAACAGAGGAAATGACGAGTTCATGTGGCATGAAAGCAAAACAGGGTGATTTGGAAGACTGGGAAACAGGAAGCCAGCACCAGCAAAGTGGGAGAAGGTGCTGAAACAAGGTACTCATCACCTCATATACTAATTTTAAAAATGAATAAAAGGCATCAGCTTTTATCTACCTTCTTTTTATATCTGTTGACCCTGCTAGCACAATAGATATGTAAAGAAAATATATTACTTTGTGAAATTTTTAGAACAATTTGAAATTTCCCTATTCTGGTTGACTGAGACATTTATTCCCTTCATTCTACCCCTTGACTCATGAATTCTCAGTGCTTATACAGGACAAAAATACACATACCTGTCATTTCCCAGTAACACATACACGTTAAGGAAAATCCAGGTGAGTTTTACCTATATGCCTTCTTAATCTGATTTTGGGTTCTTTAGTTTGATCAGACTTGAATATAAAATAATAATGATAAGCATACCCCCATTCCAAGTTGTGCCTTGAAAAGAGACACCTATGGAAGAGAGTTGTTTCCCATCTTTCATGATGCTGCTATCTAGAAAAGATAGGCAGCCCTTACACCAGAGGGACTGTAAAGAGTGCCTTCTGGGAAGAAGGATGTTAATTCCTCCAGGTGAAATCATTAGCATTGAGACCATGAGGACCATATAAGGCACAGATTTATTACCTCAGAGTCAGAAGGATCAGGACTTTCTTGGTCCAGTGGGACAGTATGGGAACCACTTTTCAGTGCTCTTGGCATAGACCCCACTCACCACTCATTAGCACGCATGGCAGGAATACGAGGTAAATGAAAGCGTTGCAGGATATGAGGCACATCCCTCCATGGTACATTTCAGTGGTTGATTTTGGTGAAAGATGAACTTGCAATTTCTTTCATCTAAGAAACTCTACCTAGTGATTTTACTTATCTTCTCTAAATAAATCTTTCTCTTTTGTGTGACAGCCCTTTGTCTGTATGAACAGAACTGTCATACTCACCCCAAGTCAAATATTTTAAGGCTTAATATAGTTCTTTTATGAATTCCTTTATTACAAAGTTGATAGAAACATGCGTATTTATTAATATTCCTCTTTAAGGAAGATACTCAAGAGTGGAGTACATTCTGAGTCATCATCAATTAGTGTGCAGTGTGTTTGTACACATTAGAATTAAAGAGGTGCACAACTAGTCCATGCACAGGACTAAATTTTACCCAATGCTATTAATGGCTACATTCTATTAAAAGACCTTAATTTAGGAAACAGTTCTTCCCATTGGTCAAAACACAATGTCATAGAGCCATTTCTTATCCTCCATGAATGATGTAATGTTGCGGTTGTGCACGGATTCCTCATCAATGTGGTACAGTTTTGTTCCTGTCAGGATGGGAGTACTAAAGAAATTCAACTCAGTACAAGTTACAAGAGTATGTCATGTCACATGGAGTCTCAGACCTGAAGGGCCAAGCAGAATGGTAGTCAATGACATCTCCTTTCTTTATCTCCTTTCTTAGTGTTTCTGTGTAGAGCCCTAATTTCATGTGTTCCTTATCATCCACAGACTGTCAGGGATAACAAAAGGCTAGAGCGAAAGAGCTTGTTGCCATCTGGATCTGCCATTCCATTGGGCTTTGGCTCTGAGGCTCTTTGCTACAGTTGCACGTTGCTGCTCCCACATTCTCTCCCACAATGCATCGTCTCTTTCATTAGCTGTCAACTTTCTGCAGTCAGTTCTCCCTCAAAAGCCCCCTGATCCTTTTACCTGTGGAAACAGTATCTGACTATTTTATCATCTGGCTATTTCAATTAAATTACATTAAAAAAGCATACAGTAAGGTTAAAAATGATCACTATATCACTCCAACTTTCTTCCATCCCCAGAAGGTTAATTGAAAGGCGGCCATCTTGGCGACGTTTAGACAAATGAGGATAATTATGTGTTCTCCAGCTCTTTGCGAGGTTAATTGCTTAGATGTATGAAGCCTTGAAGAACAAAGAAGGAATAAATCAGAAACAGGAATATGATCTGATAATGCAATTCAGTATATTCGTGTACAACTCAAACAAACAACCCCTAATTAGATGAACTGGCTCAGTTCATGAATTTAGTGCTAGTTTAGTAGGGTCAGATACTTGAACACCTCAAATCCATACACTGTATTTAGAGGGTTCAGAGAGGGAGTGGTTAACTATGTAAAGATAGAAGGTGGCTCCTAAGGGTTGGTGCAGGGTAGAGGGCAGGCTTGTGTGATGGAATTTCACTGCACTGTGTCAGTATGTTCAAGTAGGCGTTGATCTTTTCCTGCATAGGTATCCCCCTACCCCATTTCTCTTCAGGCAGTATCTTTCTAAACACCTAAGGTGACAGCAACAGTATTATGAACGTAATAGTTCTAGAAAGCATAGAAGGACCAATGGGCACAAGGGTGATGGAACTGGTACTCTTCTTGGCCACAATCTTTCCACCTACTCCTGTGGTGAGTAGAGAAAGGAAGTCTGAAAAGGTGTCAGAATGGTTGACTCTAGTACCATGGTTCCCAGTATCTTTCCTAATTAATGCTGTGACCCTTTAATACAGTTCCCCATGTTGTGGTGGCCCCCCAACCATGAAAATCATTTTGTTACTATTTCATAACTGTAATTTTGTTACCGTTATGAACTGTAATTTATATATCTGATATGCAGGATATCTAATATGGGACCCCCAACGGGTCACAACCCACAGGTGGAGAACCACTGCTCTAGTAGATTCCTTACAAGGCACTCAGCTTACTGCCTTTGCTTTTTAGCTCTTCAGTGTATACACAAGTTAACGCAAGCAGACAGTCTAGCTTTGTACAGTTAATTTTCAGCCAGTTCTCTTTTACTCTCACTTACATGACGGAGTTCTGCACAGGGAACCGTTGCTTCAGCCGCCTCTGTCTTTCCACCTCCCTGCCTCTGTTGGCTGAACACTAACTTCCAGCGAGTTAACCTTCTGTTTGTCACTGTACTACATGTTTGTGCTTTGTCTCTCCGTTAATGCTAAAGGTTTAAAGTCAGTAAAGAGAATTTATGTCAGAACTTTGTAAATGGTGTTTTCTGTGGAATAACTTTGCTTCTCAATAGCCCCCATATAACTCCCTCTCAGCCATTTGAATTGAAATGTTCTTACCATCCAGGTCAAATGGATCGTTCTTTCTTACTCCATTAATTGCTCGAATTTATTCTGTATTCCAGTTACATGAATTTAACTGAATGCTCCATTACTTTGACCTTAATTTCTTCATGTCGCCGGTTTGTGCATAGATTTTAATGACTCCTTTTGCTTTTGCTAAGAAAATAAAGACATGTATATTCAACATATCCATAATGCCTTCCGTCATTTGATTACTATTATTTTATTTAAATATTATTGGATAAGAGGATTACTTTATAATCACGTGGAAAGCTGAGAAGTAAGTCTTTAAGATAATTTGGAGGGTTGGAGATAGAGCCGCAT
This sequence comes from Microtus ochrogaster, assembly GCF_000317375.1. Lineage (NCBI taxonomy): Eukaryota > Metazoa > Chordata > Mammalia > Rodentia > Cricetidae > Microtus > Microtus ochrogaster. The sequence continues at coordinate 22,783,297 of NC_022012.1, forward strand.
TTTCTCATTCTGATTACTCAAGTGTGCCAAAAGCCATCATAGTCCTAGCATGAAGAAAGGTTTGTGGAGATGTTCTTGACAAACTGTTGTTAGGGCTGGAGAGATAGCTCAGAGGTTAAGAGCAATTGTTGTTATTGCAGAGAACCTAGGTTTGATTCCCAGAATCCAGGTGATAGCTTACAATCATCTGTAACTCAAGCCTGAGGGTACACAAAGCCTTCATTTGACATTTGAGGGTACCAGATAAATATGAGGGCATGCATATATGCAGGCAAAACCTTCATACGCATAAAACAAATAAATCTTTAAAATGATAAAGGAAAGAAGAGCTATTGTCTCTGAATAATCTCAGTCTCTATGAACTCATAACTAAGTTTTTATGAGGGAATCCAAGGCCACATTTAGCCACCAATGATTTTATTTGCTGTTTGAGAGTTTCATAGATAATACATTTTAATCATATCCTTTACCCCCCACTAACTCATCTGAGTTCTTCCCCATCTCTCTACCCATCCAACTTCTTGTTCTTTCTCCCTCTTTAAAACAAACAAACTATACAGCCAGTTTATGTTGTCTGGCTAACTCTGACCATGAGGCCTGTGCCATGTTGTGATTCATAGGCCCAGTGACACTCCACTGAAGTTCCCCTTTCCCAGAAACTATCAGTTGCCAATAGCTTCTTGGCTGAGGGAGGAATTGTGTGCCCAGTGACCTTTCATCCATACTGGAGTTTCCCCCTGGTGTGAGCTAATACAGGTCTGTGCATGCTGTCATAGTCTCTGAGTTTTTGTGTGCATCTGCCCTGTGGTGAATGGGAAACAGTTTCCTTGACATCACATACCACTTCTGGTTCTTACATTCTTTCTCTTCTGTCTTCCACACACATTGCTGACCCTTGAGAGAAGTGTGATACAGATATCCCACTTAGGCCTGAGCTTTCTAAGTCATTTTTTTCCTCTGCATGTTGATAAGCTGTACGTTTCTTTGTTAATTAACATCTACTGCGAGAAAACTTCTCTAATGAGGTGTAAGTGATTTCCTGATTTATGGATATAGACAAATGTCATTAGGAGTCACTTTACTGCTATGTTCGTTAAGCTGAAGAATAGTAGTAGGTTTTTACCTAGAGCCCATGACCTGCCTAATTTCAGGTTCTTTGTTTTATTGAAGTATCAGGTATGAGTTCCATCTTGTGAGCCTTAAATATGATTGCAAACTGGTAATTCCAATGACATTGGTACCACTATTGCATCATGGGACACACCTTGCAGGCATGTCATTATTGTAGATCATAGGGTTTGTAACTGGGTGAGACTGATGATCACTTTTCTCCTCCAGGAGCGTGCATAACGTATTCTAGCATCATGAACTCTAGAAAGTAGGGGTGAAGCTTCCAATTGAATACTAACTAGATTTCTCCATGTTCTATGCCATAAGTATGTGGAGTCTTCAGCAATAGGGCCTTATCACTAAGTTCTGGGGGGTGCCAATAGCATTAGAAGTAGCTTGTAATGCCTGGGGAAGGGGTATATGAAGCCTCCTAGCATTTGCCTTTGTCTTTAAGTTCAATGCTGGAGTCAATTTATTAAAGGCATCTTGAGAGCAGTCACTAGCTTCTGGCTCCAGTCTGGCATTATTGCTTTCCAGGCTGCTGTGTTCTTCTTTGTTAGGACTATTTCCAATATCTCTGTTTTAATTACACCATACTTTTTATCCCCAGCTACCTCTCTAGTCTACAGTCTTATTTAATGCTAGGCAGAGTAATTTGTTTTTGGTCAGTATATCCTCCGCTTGTTCAGAATATCCATAAAGTAATGAAATTTGAGTCCTTTAATATACACTTTTTGAAAGGGTTTTTCTTTTTCACTTTAATTTTTGGCTGTTTCATTGACATAGAAATTTAGTTTAAGTTCCCCACAGACCTACGATGGAACACTGTAACTGACACTATAACAGCTGATATGTTCCTAAACTTTACAGAGCTATGATCCAGAGTGCTTCATATAAACCCAGTATCTAAGATAACCCCTTAAGATTCAGGTGCCACATTGTTATCATAGTCTCCACACCATGGCACCTGTCCATTCCCGTGAATGACAACACTAAACTGAATCAGGGTTATACCCGTTGCTGCATATCTGTGTGCCATGTCTGCCTCATTATCAGCCCCTCCCATATCCCCAGGCTGAAAATAAACCAGTATCAGGTTGGCTTCTTTGGACCCAGGCTGGACCCAAGCTCTAGGCTTATAGTTAACAAGTGTTCAAGAGATGTCTCAGAAGTCCCAGGTTCTGAGTTGATCTATGTATACCCAGATATTAGACTCACATGCTATGGCTAAAGGAACCAAGGCATGTCACCTGAGATGCCCAGTATCAAGCTGACCTTCAGAGTCTGAAGCTAACTTACAAAGATCTCTCTGTACAGGTAGACTGATAAACGGGTTTACTTTGAATGACTGTTTGGAAACACTGAAAAAGGAAAATAATTCATCTAATTTACAGATAACAATGCAAAGCCACAAGGGAATGTGAGAGCATCAAAGCCAAAAACATTGTGCTAGGAACTGACTCTGAAATATGGAAACCTGTGAGCCACTTGAAAAAGAATTCAACGTAATTATCATAAGTTAGTATACTGTAAAGAACACAGATAGACATCTTAATAGACTCAAAAGCAGTACATGAACAGAACAACATATTCAACAAAAGTACAGAAGCTATAGAAAAGCAACTGAATAAGCATTCGGGACATTTAGAATGCAATGACTGAAATTAAAATATATTATTATGAGTGTTTTCACACATAGATACAAGGAGAGGACAGAATCAATAAAGCTCATTTGAAATTATTAGGTCACAGGAACTAAAAGAAAGAATGAAGATACCCAGAGTATTTATTAGATCAGCAAGCAAATCATACAGATTCTCTTTGATTTATAAAAAAGACACATCTGTAGAAACCCATCATCATGGTTTGATAATATCACAGGTCAAAAATGAGCCTGATATGTATAACTTATTGAGCACCATAGCTTAGTAATAAAGCAAAATACAAGATAGAGTTTTAGTTCATCACTCGTATGACTATGTAGCTAATGGAAGTTGTGGATGGCTGCTACTGCCCAGCACTACAGAGTACCAGCTATGATTATCATATTACTTGTGAATGGCCCAAGAAAACATCATAACTAAGTTAAAAGTTCCTAAAGGAAATTAGAAGGGGAAGTTGGGAGTCCATATGACCCAGACACTGTGTTTATATGTTTAAGTTGTCAAAGAATAAATAAAAGATATTCTATTTTAAAAATCAATCATAACATTCCCACTGGATACATACTTTACACCCTCCTAATCTCCCTTGCTCTTAGATTGGGAGGATCAACATAGTAAAAATGGCAATTCTACCAAAGGCAATTTATAGATTCAATGCAATCCCCATCAAGGTCCCATAAAAATTCTTCACAGATCTTGAGAGGACAATAATCAACTTTATATGGAAAAATAAAAAACCCAGGATAGCCAAAACAGTCTTATATAATAAAGGAACTTCTGGAGGCATTACCCTCCTAATATAAAACAAAATCTTAAGCTAAACCTCTGTGAGCTGAGAGTGGTCTTCATCTGCCCTTTAGATAATTTCAGAAGAAACAAAGAAAGAGAAAGCAGAAGAAAATACATTTAGAGTCAAAACATGAAGGCAAACCCCTTAAATCTAGAGAGGGGGAGTGAATGTCTACATCAAGCAAAAAAAAAAAAGAAAAAAACCTTTTTTAATAAACATAAACATACTTTCTAAAGACAAATAATAATAAGATTCTCCAATCAGAGGCCAAAATAGAATCTTGAAAACAGCAAGAAAATACCAGTTGATCACATGCAAAGCAACCTCTTCTTTATAAGATTAGTAGTAGAAATTGATATTTAACATCATGAAATAGTGTGGCGACATATTTGAAAGTCCTATAAGAATAAAATTTTGGAATAAGAAGATTATATCTAGTGAAACTATCCTTCAAGGATGAAGGAAAGATGAAGAATTTCCAAAAACAATAAAAATGAAAGGAATTATTGTTAGTAGACTTTCCATAAAGAAATGCTAAAGAAATTTCAGGTTAAAAATATGTAAGAATTCTAACAAATGTGTACAAAACTCTACTGGATATTAATTTAGGCGAATTCCAAATGCTATAATACCTTTAAAATAACATCTACATCAATTTTAGCTCTCATATAAAATTCTAATATTAAAAATAACTATAGACATATTTTGATAAATAAACATTTGAACAAACAATGTTTAGGTATATTACATTTGTAAACATCATAAAGTATGAGGTGAGAAGTTAACATGTATTAATGTGTTAATATATCTTTTATATCTATTTTGTGAAATTGAAGGTGTTGTCAACTTAAGATATAATGTTACAATGATCATAATTTAAGGTGTACACATGGTAACCAAAAAGAAAAAAACTGATAGTGGGTACAACAGAAAAGAGTAAAGAATCAGCCTACATTGCTACACATATGTATACAAACACCAATAGATCATATATCATCATATTACAAAAGAAAATCATAGGCAAGAATAAGGGAACTATAAATCAGTCAAAAAATCAATTAAAATACCAGTAAGAAATTACTACCTACAGTTCAATCTAATATTAAATGATTATTAAATCTGTCAGTCAAAATCCTTGAAATGACTGATAAATAGAAAAAAAAATCACAAAGTGAACCAACTAATGCTACCCACAAGAAAGCTATGTTAGATAGCTTGTGATGCATAAGCTCAAAGTGAAGGTAGCCAAAAATGCATTTTATTCAAACTGCAGCCACAAGCAAAAAACATGTGGTCATACTTCACCAAATAAAACAGACTTTAAGTAAAAGCAAGAACTGATTCTAAAGAAAACAAAGATCATAATCTACTGGTAAGGAGACCAGTTCATCAATGCAACAATTGTAAACATGTGTACACCCAACACTTAACAACATAAATATATTAACCAAATACTAACTAATGCTACAATTGTAAAGAGCTTCAATGTGCCACTTAAAACAGAAATTCAGCCAGACTTTCAATAAGGAAACATTATAGATCAAATGGAGGTCATTTCATTCAAAACACAGAATATACAAGTTTTTTTTTTATTTCTTGATGATACCCTAGAGATTCTCTAGGATAAATAATCTGTTAGCCTTATAAAACAACAAGACCAAAATAATGTGAACTCCTTTGATTACTAAAATAATAGAAGGAAAATTTAAAAATTCACAAATATGTAGAAATTTTACATCATACAGATAAAGAGTCAAGGTGCCTGACAGACTAAAACTATAAATGGACACTATGACAACATGAGCACAGACTTAATCAAGTATGGGGCACGATATACAAAACACATATACATGCTGGGCATGGTGGCTCACACCTTTAATCCCAGCACTCAGGGGACATAGGCAGGAGAATCTCTGTGAGTTCGAGGCCTACCTGGTCTACAGAGCTAGTTCCGGAACAGCTAAAACTACTACACACAGAAAACCTGTCTTGAAAAACGAAACAAAAAAAAAAAAAAACACAAAAAAATACATGTATACATTTCAAGTGTGAGCTGGAATATTCATAAATGTGAATGTGTTTAAATCCTGGAAATAACCAACAAAGGGCATATAATGCAAAAACATATATGCTTCAGTAAAAATAATTTGAAAAATATATTTCTTTCATTTTTTTTTTTGAAGAACAGAACATACCCATACTTGTAAAGCCAAACACATTTAAGTATGAGCTTAGATTTTCTTTTAGAAGCCATCAGGAAGTTGATTTTTCTTTTTTTTTAGAATTTGACATTTCATCACAATACATCTTATGATAATTTGAATGCAATTTGCCATCATAAACTCAGAGAGAGACACTATTAGGAGGTATGGCTTTTTTGGAGAGCATATGTCAGTGTGGGGATGGGCTTTGAGGATTCCTATGCTCAAGATACTTCCCAGTGTCTAAGACCAGTTCCTTCTGCCCTCTGATCAAGATGCAGCCAGCATCATGTCTGCCTGCACACCAACATATTTCCCCATAAAATGATAACGGACTAAACCGCTGAGCTGTAAGCAGGCCACCCCAATCAAATGTTTTCCTTTGTAAGAGTTGTCACGGCTGGTGTCCCTTCTCAGCAAGGGAAACCTAACCACAGCACTGTCTGCACTCTGTTGTTTTCCTTGATACTTGATTGATGAGATTATTTAGATTTTCCTTTAGCAGTTTTTTCAGTAGTGTTGCACTCGTTCTTCATCTCATCCTTTAACATCTATGAGGAAAGCCTGGCCATCTAGAATTGGATTTGCCCGCATATACAAAGGCAGCATAGATTATGGAGCAAAGAAAAATGTATACACTAACTCATTTATCTTTAGAGAACTCCCATGAAGAGGACACTAGTATTAGTCTGTTTTCACACATGACACAAGTAAGGCACCTGAGGCAGTTGCAGGTCGTGTAGCTCTATGGTAACCCACCTCAATAACTACTCCTTCAAACATTAGCATCTTTAAACTCTACTTTGCTGCCCCCATTAATCTTTTAATATTCCTGTAATAGTTTTAGTTACATAGACTTAATATTTTCTGCAATGATCTTGTTTTCATATTCTCTTACTTCTATTTTATTAATGTTTTACCGTCTAAAACTTCTGAGAGTAAAGGTCAGGTATGCTTAACAGAGAAATACCCTCCCTTTCTACTGTTTCTTCTGAAGCAACTTCTGTTATTTTTTTCCTTTTCATTTTGGTCTTTGAAAATTTTTACTGGAATTTCAGGATGGCTACTTCTGCCTGTAACCGAAGTTGGGACACACAGACTCTGAGAGATCATTTGCCACTCAGCCTGTCCTAATGGTAAGTTTCAGGTTCAGGAAAGGACACTGTCTCAAGGCAATAAGACAGTAACAAAGGATGGCACATGGCATTCTGGTCTAGCTTCTGCCTACCGGTGCATGGGTGCTGGCATGTGAATACTCAAGTGTATGTTCTACACACATATACACATATACACTCCCATACTCCACATATACACATAGTGTATGTATATAGTATACACATTGCTATCTTTGTGTAATTGTTACATCCATGTGGTAAAGTACCGTACTAAAATTTTACTGTGGGTTTTCTCTGCTCCTGTTGATGTGAACTCTGCCCAGTGAATCTGTCCCGTGACACCAAGGTGCCTACAAGTTGCATGTGATCAGGCTTACTGGGGGCACATTTGATACAAAAGGCAAAGAACTGACTTTGGGGTTGCATATCTCCAAATGCAGGAGCCAAGCAAACTTACTGGTAGCATATTTAACTTTAAAAGGGGGTTAGCTGTAGTTTTCTCAATTGTCAGATTAATATTGGCTGACAGTGTTCTGCATGCCAAAAAATAAAAAATACAACAAGGCTTGGGGAATAGTTGAGTCGTGGCCCCGCGTACATGAACTGCTCTAACTTCAGCTCCATTTCCTGTTCCTTTCCTCCATGTCTTTGGCTTCCAGTGCAGACTGCCCCAGGCTTCTGATTGACAAGCTCATGTCTATGCCGGAATATTCTCTTGAGGTGTGGTGCTGTTTCCTTTTCCATATTTGCGAGATTTTATTGAATGCCTGGTCTACCAAATTTCTGTCTCTTGTGCTTGCTGTTGTTCTAGAACGACTGTGCCTTTAATGCTCCCTTCCCCCACCTTACTAACATTTTAGGCAGGAGAAAGACTAATAAATGTAGTGGGTAATATCTCCCAATTCAAGGTCTCCTGGTTTGTTTGAGAAGTAGATTTTGCTCATCCTACGTGTCATTAAATGTGCATTCAGATCTACCAACTGCACTTTCCACATGTCAGCTAAGCCTAACTTAGACTAATGAAGCTATTCAGTGCCTTCAAGAAAGCTCTCAGTATCTATCTCCTTCAAATAAGGCATCCTTCTGAATGAGTTATATCGGCTCTTGGAGTGTTAAGCCCCCTCAGATGCTGCTTCATGGCCCACTTTAAATTACATGTTCCTTTTCATATTGTTCATGCTCTTGCCTTTCTGCTTTTCATTCCGTCCCTTCCTCTTCCCCCCCCCCCTTTTCTTCCCTTCCCTTCCTCCTTTCCTCCCTTCCTTCCTTCATCCCTCCCTCTCTTCCTTCCTTCCTTCTTCCCTTTCATTTTCTTTTTTTTTTAGTCTGGAATGCACTGTAAGTTTACTCCTTATGATGCTTTTAGTTGCTTTTTTCTCCACAAAAAATTATGTTGAAATATAATTGCAAATATAACAGTTTCGACAGGAGGTAGGGCCTTCCAGAGGTAATTGGATTATAGGGGATTTACATTCACGGGGGAGTTAAGGTTGGTGCCATGAGAGTGCTCAGCCAGGAGAGTATGTTGGGATAATGTGATCCAGGAGCCTTCCTATGGTTTCTCTCACTGAATGTGTTCATCTCTGTACCACCCCCTTCCCCTCTGCAGTTGCTGACCTCATGGTACTGAACTTCCCAAATTGTGAGCCAAATTAAACTGCATTTCCTTATTAGTTATGTATTCTCAGCTATTCTTGTTGAGCAACAGAAAACAAATGAGAACATTTTCCTCTACCCAAGTCAGGCTGCAGACTGAAGTGCTAAGATATTGGAGTCCTCTAATAACAACTTGGGGTCTCTCTTTGCCTCCCCACTTCCCTCTCCTTCGATTCCTAAATCTTCAATAACTTTTTATCACATTTTCTTGTGGTTTTTGTGTGTGCCTACAATCCTGAAGTGTCACGGGGGCATAGGAACATGGTAGCAATTGAGGTGTATTCGGTTGCAAGAAACAATAATAACAGACACTCTGGTAAAACCAAACGGAGATGACTTTTCTCAACCAAGACGCCTAAAGATTCAGATCCCAGAGTTAGGCACAGATTTCTTTATGCCACGGCATTGCATTGTCTTTCTTTTCTCTGTGCCACTTGTAGTCTGTGACTTTTATTGCAAGGTTCGTCATTTTCTTTTCTTTTTTTTTTTATTGAGAAAAGGAAAAAAAAAAGTATCCGCCTCCTCCCAGCCTCCCATTTCCCTCCCCCTCCTCCCACCCTTTCCCCCTCCCCCAAACTCCTCTCCCCCTCCCTCTCCAGTCCATAGAGCAGTCAGGGTTCCCTGCCCTGTGGAAAGTCCAAGGTCCGCCCCCCTCCGTCCATGTCTAGGAAGGTGAACAACCAAACTGGCTAGGCTCCCACAAAGCCAGAACATGAAGTAGGGTCAAAACCCTGTGCCATTGTCCTTGGCTTCTCATCAGCCCTCATTGTTCGCCATGTTCAGAGAGTCCGGTTTTATCCCATGCTTTTTCAGTCACAGTCCAGCTGGCCTTGGTGAGCTCCCAATAGATCAGCCCCACTGTCTCAGTGGGTGGGTGCACCCCTCGTGGTCCTTACTTCCTTGCTCATCTTCCCTCTCCTTCCGCTCCTCATTGGGACCTTGGGAGCTCAGACCAGTGCTCCAGTGTGGGTCTCTGTCTCTATTTCCATCCATCACCAGATGAAGAAGGTTCGTCATTTTCTTGTCACAAGATAACTACTAGAAACTCAGCTGTGCTTCTTCACGAGAGGCTCAAACCAAATTAAGGAAGGGAGGTGGCAAGAGCAGTGTCTGTGAGGTAAAACTCCCAGAATCCTCTGACAGATGTCTACCCTCCTTCTCATTACACAGAGCTGAGTCCTATGACCAACTCCAATAGCAAAAAAAAAAAAAAAAAAATCTAAGAAAACTCGTGTTTATGTTTATGCACAATACCTGGTACTTACTAAGCATTAATATATTGGTATTTATGAAAGAAGACGGTGATTTTTGGGCATAGTAGGAAAGTCATTCTGTAGGATAGGAAATCTCAGCTCCCAAAAGAGCAGAGATTTCATTACTAAGTTTCTTGGGTAACATATGACCTGATTGTCAGGAGTGGTGGAGGAAAATCCAACTGGCCTTCTAGCAACCATCCTGCAGTGAGTGTACTTTGTATTCTAATTTCTGGACCTAATCTGGCATGATAAAGTGAAATAATGAAGTGTGTGCTTTCTGCAGTTTGAGTTGAAGATCCTTATTACTGGGCCATGGCCATTTCCAGTCACTCCTATTTTCCATCTGAAACCAGATCACTGAGAGACAACTGTTGAGATGTGCCGACTCTCTCCGTGGTGCCTGCTTATTATTTATAGCCACAAAAGACAGAGTGAAATTTCAATTTCTAAAGGAAAATAAAAACAAATTGTAGTAAACCTTCACGAGGAGGGAAAGGTGGTAGCCTGTCGCCACTCCGTTCCCTCAAATAGGTTATTTGATTTTGCTTAATTGTTGGTGAAATTTTCTCAAATTGGCAATTATAATCTGGAGCTGATTGCTTACCTAGGTAATTTACAGATTTCTCATTTGGCAAGACTCCTTCATAACATTTCCCATGAAGAAGGGCTTCAGCATCCCTTAGCTGAAATTTTTTTCTTACACATTCTATATCTGGAAGGTATTATTAGTTTCCCTATGGAATGTTCGGGGGCTATTTCTGTTAACATTATATTTCTAAATGAAATCAAATAGCTGGGTTTTTTCATAATAAAAAAAATCTCTTTAGGATCCCAATGGTCTTAATTGTTTAATCTCAAAGCAGACTAAATATCAAGCTCAGGTAGAAATTGATAATAAATCAGAATTAATTTTTTGATGTAAGTGGTAGATTTCATAACTTGGATGCTGTCTTCCTCTACCCCTTTCCGACAGTCTCCCCACTTCTTTCTCTTGTCAGTCTAGTCTGAAATCAAATTTTAATTATTCTTATTTGCTCTTGTGCTGTGCATTAAGATAGAGTTTATCCACTAGTCCAGCTGTTTTGAAGATAATTGGTGGAGAATTCCACCTGGCATAGACTAATCCTCCTGGGCACAGAGCCAAAGCAGAGACATATTCTCCAGTGATACCAAACTCTCCATTACTTGTAAGCCACAGATTCCTACCTTAAGTCAAATACCTTGCGTTGTACAATAAAGTTAAGCACTTGGATTACAAAGCATGATTTGCATTTTTAATAAGTGTCTGTCTTAGGAAATTTTATAAATTACTGCATGGGGGGATTTTTAAAGTCAGTGGGAAAGGTTATTCTGTCAGTTTCAACAGAGTGGTTGGTGGGAATTGTCTGGTCTTATTCATTTGGCGTGTACTTGAGTGCTGAGAGGTATTTTGCATATGGTTGCTGGTGGTGGCTGTTTGTCTAATTATTGACTCTGCAGATGCTAATCGAACACTTGTTTGGAGGTAGATCCCAACCATCCTCACAGATCAGGATGAAGTTGTGAGGAAGGCTTATTCATTGGCCTCTGCCTTCAGAAGCAGGCCACTGAGCAAGGGTGTTGTGTCTGTGGTTTCTTTCCCATTGTGGTACAACCGCCCGTCTAGGGGGATCTATTCATTTTCTACCAAATACTGAATTGTTAACTTTCCACCAGAGGGTCCTGCTGAGTCTAAGACCGAGTTGAGAGCAGGGACGTTTGGCTTGTGTTTAATACAGTTCACCAGTGTCATCTCTGCCCTCTGTGCCACCCTGGAACTAAAGGAGCAACGGATAAGCCCCATAGGACTCCTGATCCTATAGATGCACGAGCTGCCTGGCAACGAGTGTTAATTAGCAGCAGCTAATTAGAGAGCTCATTTCATATGGAGTAAAGTGAGAGCTGGACATTCCCCCACCCACCCCCATTTCCTTCTTGAGCAACAGCTCCTTCTTTCTGTAACACTGCCAAGAGGAGAAAGGGGAGCTAGTCAGACCTGATCTCCCTATTGAACTTCAGGTTCTTGAATTTTCAGGTCTGCTAACATTGCTTGCCATAAATGATGCTTTTCTTCTGCTGCTTTTGATTGAAGAACACTAGAAATCAGTTGGGGAGCAGGTGCGGCATTGTGTTAGATTAACGCTGATTGAATTCTTACACAGCCAGCTGATTGAAGCACGTGTTCTGCAAGTTTATGATTCTGCAAACACTAGGTTGCAGCCAGGAGGGTATTTTGCCATATCATGTCCCTTAATCAACACTCTCGCATCTGTCAATACTGTCAACTTGCAGCTTGGATTCCTTCGTCCCCTCAGTAAAATAGCACCCTACGCTGGTCACAAGGACAAAAATAGATTTCTAGGAGAAAAAGGAGCCTCAGTTCCAAAGGCTGTTTCCTTCTCATGCTTAATAGATGATCATTTACATTATGAAAATAATCAGATGTTCAGCAGACTTGGTAATGACACTGGATGGTCACAACCCTCATCCCCATTTAACAGCATGGCATTTGCTAACAGAACGGAAAAGAATAAGCTGCTCATGGAAAATGCTTGGAACTCCCTGTGGGAGTACAGCAGATGCCATCACTGGAGGTACAGTCAACAACCAATGGTGCTAGCTTGCATTTTAAAGATGCTATGTAGTTCTGTCATATGCTAGAGGCTGCCCTACAGGAAGGAAATGGAACTCACTGCTAGGAGAACTGACAGGCATAGATAGAAGGGTTTGGACACTCCAATGAAGATAAACAGGCTACACCTTTTCTTTTTCCTTTGCAACTGTTTACATGTATGTGGATGTGTGCAAGTGTGTGCCTGTGTATGAGATTCCTCTCTGTATGCTATGAATATGTCTTATTACCATTGGTTAATAAATCAGCTGCTTTGGCCTATGACAGGGCAGAATATAGCTAGGTGAGAAAACTAAATTGAATGAGGAAGAAAGAAGGCAGAATCAGGCAGATGCCATGTAGCTACCCAAGAAGCAAGATGTGAGGTAACAAACACCGAGCCTCATGGTAAAACATAAAATAATAGAAATGTGTTAAATTGAGAAGTAAAAGCTAGCTAGGAATATGCCTGAGCCACTAGCCAAACAGTGTTGCAATTAATAGATTTTTATGTCATTATTCTGGTCTGGGTGCACAGTCTGAAGTGTGGAGTTCAGAGCACAACTTGCAGGAGTTGGTTTTCTTCCACCGTGTGGCTTCTAGGGATCAAATTCATGCAAATGTCAGGTTTGCCAGCAAGTCCCTTTACCCTCTGAGCTATCTCGCTGACTCAGACCACGAATTTTCTGCTGAGGCTCTAACCTAGTTTTAAAGTGGTCTAGTGGGCCATTAGAAGGTTTCACTAGGGAATGACCTTAGTGGGGGAATATCTAAAGGCATGAGCCATGCATGGACTTTCTTTCCTATTTGAGTACATGCTACTTTGTGATTCACATATACAATTATTTTTTTTTGGATAATATATATTAACTATATATATGTGTGTGTGTGTGTGTGTGTGTGTTGTATTATGCATACATTATATACATATTGTTTTATACAAGTTATCTAAGAGTGAAGAACAGATAATTTTAATTCAGTTCTCTCATATGATTTGTATGCTTGTATGTACACACATGTGTATACATGCCTGTGGAGGCCAGAAATCTATGTTGGTTGTCCATCATAATTATTTTTCACCTTATTCTTTGAGACAGGATCTCTCACTGACTCCAGAGTTTGTTGATTCAGCTAGACTGGCCAGCAAATGTGGGGAACCTTCTGTCTCCATCACCTCAGCACTGGGGTCACAACATGCATGCCATCATACTTGGTTTCTTTCTAAAATGGCTACCGGCATAGAATCTAGATCCTCCTGTTTATTCAGTAAGTCACCTACCATCTGAGGTATCTCACCAGCTCTAGGTTTTCATTTACCTTCATACCGAATGGGCTATCCCTGCCTTCCTTGGATGCTGATGCTAAAGGCATTAATGTGTGTAGAAGAATCTCTTCCACTTAGTGGCCCTATGTTCAAGTTAAATATTTCAGTGCTCTGATAAGATAATCAATTGAGCCATGAGGTTGAGTGATGAAATTTGGATGTCATCTCCATACAAATGCACTTTTCTATATGGAGGGCTTATAATCTCTTGTGATGTGTTTAAGCTAAGATTTACAGATATTCCAGAATTTTGTTGGGTAAATCTTGCTTGACATATTCACCCTAATGTGATAGCCTTAGACTCCCTTCCTTTATGCTCTAACCCAGTACCCAGCACTGTGCATTATGCATGTTCACACACTTGTAAACACATCAGGCACACATAATATTGGAATATATGTTTGTACAACCTATAAAAAAGGGAAGGATTTAATACACCAGCCATTCAGTTTCTCTACCTTTCTCGCACTTACTCAGAGAGCTGTAGTAAGTTAATCACTTCCTGTAGTGACTGCTCTATAAGTTCCTTTTAAGATCCCATTGGTAAGTTACTAATGCTAATAGATGCTGCGGCATGGCAATGCGTCATCCACGCTTGTAGTCCTCAACATGTTCCCACTGTTCCACTGCATTAGGATTCCCCAGGAGAACATCCGAAACATCTATATCCACTGTCACCACTTCCCCCCTGCCAGTGCAGGAACCCAGAAATTTTGATGGGGCAGACCCTGGAGGATCCTGTGACACTTCGAAATTAGAGAACCTCATCTATTGCTTCTCAGTCTTCTGGCTAAGATAAAGTATAGAGAACCTGGTCCACATGAAATCTCAAATCACATCTTGATGAGTATTCTGAGTCTTAGGCCAGGCTGGTGCAGTGTGACTCCTGCAGATGGAGGAGACTAACTTCATGTTGCTTCTGTTGCAAGAAGAGTCATTTTCTCTCAGTGTCAAATGTGACCACTCCAGGGTTTGTTATTTTTCCCTACAAATGCTTACTTAAGATACTGGGCAAATTTTAATCCTGTATTAACTTCTTCACCCAAAATGTATAAGATATACTTAATAGAAAACGAATCTGCTCAGACTGTTTATACGTCTGAGATGGGACACCTTGCATGGGATCTCACGCACAGGTAAATGACAGGCTGGGTTGGGGGGCCAGTGCTCTGACTTCCAGCTGTGTTCTTGAATTCTGTGCATCTTAGCTCTTCATGCCTCCGTCAACTCCTGTCTGCCCTCCAGAGATGTTAAATATCATTTTTTGAAATTGAACCAATTCAGTCAAAAATGGAGCTAAGCAAATTTTCTTCAGACTTATCTCTTGACACTGAGTCTAGTTTTGAGCCAACAGATGAGGCTATAGGTATTTTTCTCTTCCAGTACCCCTAGCTAGGAATGGGATTGCTTTGACTTCGAGAATCACAATTTCACCAATATGTGGAGAGTCTTTGCCCTGTTCCTCAGAACAAAACCATTACTGTTAAGAGCAAAATTTGGACTGTCAGTCATCCAAATGATCTTTGCTCCTTATAAAGTTGTCATTCCCAATCAATGAGAAAACTGTGAAAATCCTGACATAATGGTCAAATTGCTCTTCACAACTTAAATGACATTATTGAATGTTTTCTTTGTATATTCTGAAAATAAGCCTAGAAATGCATTGCACACAATTGTGGCCCATTTTATAGACTTAAATGGCAGTCTCAGTACTTATGATCTGTTACAGCATAATCCACGGAATGGCTCTGAGCTCAAGGAGCACAGCCACCCACCTTACAAACACTTTGCCTCCCAACCTCACCAAAAGAGCGCTTAAAAAACATTCGAATCTGTTGAATAATATGCCCTTGTTCTGAAAATGTAGACCACTTTTATGTATTGAAAAGCACCTATTCCATCAAAAAACAAGGATCCTGTTCTTTTGTCTCTCCTTAAAGAGAGTTGAGGATGGCAAATTCTAAATTATATGCTCTGATTGGGAAAGTATTGGCAATCATTGTATTTAATACCTTGAACTTTAGAGTGGATAACTGAATCTGTCTTCAAAGCATCTGGTTTCCAAGGTCACGTTAAGTTTCTCAAGTGGCCTCAAGGTAAGTCCCACACATGTCATTGCCAGCTTGGCACTCTTGATTTTCCTTTCCTTCTTCCATTTTCTGTCTGGTCTGGGTGGATGGATGTTGACACATGAGCTCATCCCATGAAGTTTCTACATGGACGAAAAGGCTTATGTTGTCTTTTAACCACTCAGGATGAATTTTTAAATTCCATTTTTGGCAATAATTAAAAATAATATAATTCCTAAAATCAAAATTAATAATTAATATCTACGTGTCAAAGACAGTAGCATTGTACCAATGCTTCCTAAGAATCTTCATAAAGATTCCGTTTCGCAGACAAGAACGTGCAAACCATGTGGGTAAGTGACGTTGCTTAAATGGCACCAAAAGTTATCCCTAGATTTTAAAAGTCACTTAGAGTGCATTATACAACGAATCACAGAGAGTTCAATTTGCAAAGCAAATTAGTAGAATATCTGTTTTATATCAAACATTTAACTCTAAAAAAGTCCAGCATGCTGCTTTTTGGTTGCATGTAAAAGAAACTAAAGTGACGGATGCAAATTAGACTCACGGTATTATGAGAACCAAATCACTTTCTAAGCGCTTGGTACTTAGTACTTCAATTTGCAAGCTGATTTTGCAACAGACAAGAAGGCTGCATTCAGTAGGCAGCACTATGATATGTCATAAAGTGGTGGGATTAAGATGGAAGACTCTGACTTAAGTATGAGTTCTGCTTTTAAATCCCTGAGTATTTGAAGGATTAAAAAGAAAAGACCAGAAAAGAAAGAAATTAAAATAAATAGTTTTATCGGCTGAGTAAATGCTATATATTAAGTTTTCAGAAGAACCGAGGACTGCATACGGGATCTCGAGGCACAAATCAGTATGATGATACATCTTGCCATCCAGTTGGATAAAATATCTTTATATATGTAGCTTAAGGTAGAGAAGTTTACAGTATTGTGTAGACTGAGCTATACAAGTGCAAGCCTTGAATAGAGCATTCAAATCTACAAGGTGGTTAGCATCACAAAACTGGCCCTAGCACGATTAAGCTAATTCAAGGAAAATTTGGTATTGTGTTAAATTCATAACACTACTACGTGAAAGAAGGTAACAAGAAAGTAGCTTTCAAAGGGAATTGTAAGCCTTCCTATTATTACTTAGCATTTATCAAGTGCAGACAATGTTTCTAGCAACTCCTGTTTCAAATAGAATTTGACGGTACTTTGTCCAAAGATCCTGTAATATTTGTGTGACTGTTCCCATTAAAAGATAAGATCTAGGCGGAAGAGGACCAGTGGAAGCAGGGAGTAGGGCCAGTACGTGACAGGGTAATGCGCATGACAGATAAATAGAAGTAAAGTACTCATTTGCTTTCTATGCATATATGAGCATGTCATAATGAAATCAATCATCCTGTACAATGCACGTACACTTTATATATATATGCACATACATGCATCCTCTAGTTAAAATATTTTGGGAACACTGGAATAGCATAAAACCTGTCTCTGGAGTCCAGGATGGCCATTATTTTTGAACATATCAGTCAGCAAATTCAAACACTTTTCTGCTTTTCTTTGCCACAGCCGTTTGACTTTGATGTCCTTCACGGAGGGGCGTTTCCCTGTAAAAATGAAGTTTTGGTGGGGAGAAAAGTATTGCTAGCAGGCCTGTGATGGTGTGCCCAGATGAAACCATGTTAAGCATTAATGGGAAGCACTGAATGCATGGTAACACCGCTCCAGGGTTCTAACAGCCCTGGGCGCGAGGAAAGTGGGCAGTTCAGGACTCATCTGGCAATGCTGGAGAGCAGAACCAGAAAGAACGCCCTCTGACGCACTTTGAGTAGTGGAGGGATTGGAGCAGGAGAAAGTAGTGCAAGGAATGCATAAATAGAAAGTGTTTGCATTAGAAGGTTGATGCAACAACTTTTCTGAGGCTTGGAAAGGTTCGGTGAGGTCAATCAGAGTTAGTTTATTGGAGTGAAGCGTTCTCTGTCTTTTGGAGACGTGGCTTGGTGAGGCTAGATGAGACATTTGTTGATACGGTCGGTTTTGACTAGAAAAACCTCGAAGAACATCGTTAAACACACAACACTGGCTTCATTTTCAGTGTTATGTTAGGGACTGGCAGGTTCCCCAAAGACAAGTTGCACAATCTAAATTAGAGCTGATGATACGCACACATCTGCTTCAGGGACCTCCGGGCCTGCACCTGAAGGGCAGCCCAATGGTGATCAACATGAAAAGGACCGACGGCTTGGAGAGCAAGCCCTGACAGATCAGGAACAAGGAGTGGACCGCTCCATAGGATAGCCAGACAGTCTAATGACAGCAAGCAGGAGCGGACATTAACAGAACGTGCCCCATGTTGATAGCTCAAAGTAAATACCAGCTTGAGCAATCATGAAGACCCAGAGGAAGATGCTTTTGCTCTGAGGACCGAGTATTAATCCAAAGTTATACAACACTGTGGATGCCATCGTATGGGGCTAATTTAACGATGTACATTGTTGGGAAAGGATTAGTGAAACCTCCCATTTTGATGGCCTGTTCCTAATTTGCATCTTTAACGAGGTGGGATCCAAGCCAGGTTCTGTTCCTCTGTGTTTACTTTGAAGGAACTGTGTTTATTTCTGATAATTACAAATAAATCTTTCTTCCCTTTCTCAAGCTGACTGAATAAAAGATGTTGGGAGTATGTTAGCGCTATAGCTTGAATAGCTATCCAAAATAGGAGAAGTAAAATCCAATTATAACTCCTTCAAAAATGTAATTAATGTTTTCTTCCAAAGAGGATGCTTGCTACATTTCATTTTAAAGCGGCCATCTTCTTCTTCATAGCTTCTTGCAGCTTGTCTCAAAGAAACCTGGACCAGGGGAGCAGGGAGTCCAAACCAGGATGCTACCACTGGGTGGTCCTAATAATACCAGCCCTGGGAAGAAGTATATTCAAGAGAATTCAACCCTGGGCATTGAAATCTGATCTGTTGAGGAAGATTTTTAATTTGTCTCCAGAGAACTCAGGAAAACACTACTGATCTCTCAAAGTTGACTCATTTTAAAGGTTTGCCAAAAAAGCCTGAGGGGGTGGGAGGAAACATATGTATTTCTAGACCCAACTAAGATGTGCACCGTTTGGAGGAACTTGAAAGCCATCTCAAAACCTGCAAAAGCTGCATGGGAAAGCTGAGGACTTATGTATTGTAATAGCTTCCTGGAGTAGCAAGAGAAAATTAGTATGTTTTCAATGTAAGCCTAATCCAGCGATACTTATTTAGAAGCCCCATTGGCAGAAGACAGTGCAACCAGGTTTAGACATTAGTCCTGACATCAAACTAAAAATGATCTCGCCAGAAACACAGCTCTCTCAAGCCTAATTTATTAGTTTTGTGAAAATAAATTGCTAAGAAGGCTATGGATAGGTGGAAAAGCAAGAAAGACTCTGAGACATCTCACCGTTAGAATGATTTGAAACCCAAGCTGTTTTCCCCCTACACTTGTAAGACAAATGGGAGATTCAAACAAAGAAAATCAGCCCAGGGGACACATTCATCACTGGGGAGGAGTGACCACGAGGCTATTTATCTGTCTGTCTGTGGTGGCTTTCTGAACAAATACGAGCCACAAGCTGAACAGGAACAAGTTTTTTCTGCCCAATTTTTACTCCCAATTCTTTGGGTAAATAGTAGGCACTAAAGATATTCTTGTTGAATCAGTGTCATATGGTTATAATCTTTATTTTCAAAGAAAGATTCTGAGCATTTTTTTTATTGAGGAAGAAAGATAAGAATTAAAGTCTTTATAAACCAATCATGGAATCTGATTTGTATTAGATGTCTGTGTCCCTTATGGAAATGGCTAGCTCTTCTTGTGTATCAATTAATACATCCTTTTTATATTAGATCCATCAAATACAATAAGAATCAGGATAAGGACACTAGATTTTATTTATAGTCAAACTAACTCTGTCACTTGCAAATTATGGGACCTGCAGCAATGAAACTTGACCTTTTTGAGACTTGATGCTATAGAATGGAAATAAAAATCCCTTGTGTGTCAATGTTTAGAGAATTCCAGTAAATGATCTGATGATATTGTCTGAATATAGCTTTCCTTCTCTAACAGTCATTTCTTTATCACTTCTCCCATTTCATTTTTTTTATAAGTGAACAAAGGCTATCAGAACATAGCATTAGCTAGGCGGTAGTGGCGCACACCTTTAATCCCAGCACTTGGGAGTCAGACGCAGGCAGATCTCTGTGAACTCAAGGCTAGCTTGGTCTACAGAGTGAGTTCCAGGACTGGCTCCATAGCTATTGGAAAATCCTGTCTTGAAAAGCCCCCCCCCTCTAAAAATATACCATAGCACAAATATAAACTTCAGCATCTGAGAGCTGAACTATGGGTTAATCAGGTAACACATTTTCTAGGAGCAGAGTCAGCGAGCTGAGAGGTTCAAGCCCCAATATTACTTATACAGCCCGTTCTATGCTTTGTGGGACTCCCTGAGATAGGGGCAAATGTGGCCTCCTGGGTGGGTGAGAACTCTGCTTCTACCTGGATGCACAGTTAGAAGAGGGTCAGACCGTGTGACTCTAGTAGATGATAGCTACAAAGAAAGAGCTTACTGGTCCGGTTTACTTATGGCTGATTTGTAACCTTCCATACCTTGAAGGTCCCATTCTCTTCCCGAGGTACTCTGAAAGATGGTGGATCACCTCCTTAACTCCTCTTACTGCTCAGAAGCCATTCTGGGATGACCACCGATGACCGTGGCCCTAAACACTGTTTATCCCCTGGAGGTGCTTATTTGGCATCTTCACAGTGACTGCCCTCTCCTTGGGCTCTCAGAGCCCCTTCCTTTGAGCAAGTGTTCTGAAGAATCTTGCCCCCTTTTTTGCCCTTTTAACATTAAAACAAAAAGAGGGCCAAGTCTCTTCTTTTAAAGATGCTGTGTTATAAAATATGGATGAGATGTAGAATTTTCTTTCTGACCCCTTCTTCTATGAAGCAGGGATCTGTGGCCTTTGCAGTCCATTTTGCTAACAATTCTTACAGCAAGGTAGAAAATGCCACCAGAAAATTAGATTTGGGTGGCTAGGCCTGTGACATAACAAATAGCACAAGGAGAGCGATATAGCTTCACTCCCTGCTTTGTCTCTTGGGTTTGGGACAGAGCTGTGGGTTTGGCAGCCATTCCTGACTGAAGAGAGCCAGTGGTGAGGATTGGTCCCCAGGCCCATGCTACTGTTATTGCAGCTCCCCCTCCCCCAGAAACACTTGCTCCAGAGAATGTGGCACTGAGTGTAGAAGGGAAAGGTAGGGAGTGTGGAAGGCCAAGTAGGATCCCCTGCTGTAGAGATTTTCACCCCTGGGACAGCTTGTCAGCATCATTGGTGAAGCTGCTTAGGTACCTGCCATGGTGATTCAATCAAGGCCTTGCTTAATCGGCCCCCAGAGTGAAGAGTGGCCAGTTTTTCTTCTGGAACACAGAGAGCTGGTCAGCACGGTTGTCTGTATTTTTGACAGTAAATAAAATAGTTCTTCCAAAACTTCAAAATTAGCATTTACAAGTAAGGAATGGTCACAGAGCAGAGGTGGTGTGGCCATAGTGGCCTTGCTACCTGCTGTGATCTTGAGTTTTCTCACTTGGCTGAACATAGTGGCAGTTCCTTTGCTCTCTCAGGCTCTGGGCTTGTGATCTTTCCCCTTTAGCCCTGAATAGGTGAATCAGGACTGGGGAGCATCTGATTACCTTGCTGGGTGTCTTTTAGCCTTAATCAAGGCTCAGTTCTCCCATTTGAAAAAAAACGAACCTGCCTATCAGTATTATTTCCTTAGATGACATAATTGCTGATAATTGCCCAGAAAAGACTGTTATTGAATATACAAGTTGCCTGAAAGGCTGGGTACTCATGAGAGGGAATAATAATAATAATAATAATAATAATAATAACAACAGATACTTGGGCAGGGGCTTGTGGAATCCAGCCCTGAGGAGCTCGGTGAGAGGCACACTTACCTCACAATGACTTGGCCAACACTATGGCTCATAGCACTAGGATTTGCCACAGCTCCTTGGGAAATTCCAGCCAACAGGCCCAAGCACACTCTGAAATACATGTGGGCTTTTAAAGACATTTAAATACCCTAAGGAAAAGACATTTGGAAGAGCAATAAACTAGGTCGCAAGTAAGTCGGATTGTCTGACGAATCTGCTGAAAGCTCTTCCTCTGAGGACATTCACCTCCCACCCTCCATTCTCCTTGGCCCTGGCAGACTACAAGGATAATCACCAGGTACATGCACACATTCCTGATCACCTCATTATTGTCATCACCCGAATACCAAGGACCAATGGAATGTCTTTCAGTAACATCGTCCTTCACTGTGTGTGCATGTTTCCTCCTCTGTTAGCAGGGTTCTTCTTGGTTTTTTGTTTGTTTGGTTTTGGTTTTTGTTACTTTCAGTAGTTTATATGCCACAAAGAATGCACGCACTTTAATATGTCTGTAGATTTCTGCAATGACTCAATTTTAGCATTTTCACCTCCCCCAATTAAGCACCCCATACCTGTGAGCAGTCACTCCCTGTCTCTCTTAACTTAATTTTTTCAATCCCAATACACTACGTTTTACTCTGTAGAATTTCTCATTCTGTAAAGTTCACATAATAGAATCATGTCCTGCGTGGTCCTTTGTGATTGTATCTTTCATACAACATCATACTTTCTGGCTTAATCAATGTTGAAGAAGGCACTGTTTCTTTCTGTATGCCTTTTTATGCCTGAATCACATTTAGCTGTATGGATGTAACATGCTCTTATTCTTCTCTTCACCCACTCATGAGAAAAAGTTATTTTGGAATGGTACCATGGGCAAGCTTTTGTGTGAAGACATGTATTCATTTCTCTTGGGTGTGTACCCAGAGAAGCACTTGCTGGCTCTTATGGCATAATAGACTATTTTCTGTTGCCATAATTGAATGTCAGTGACTGGGGAACTTTTAAAAAATAGGTTGGTTGGTTCAGCTTGTAGTTCTGGAGGTCTGTCATCGAGCAGCTCTGTCTGCTCAGATTGTTCCCGATGTAGACTAGGGAGTTCCAGGACCGTGCAAGGCCCAGAAGGTGACATCACTCGTAATCTGTTATAGCGGAGTAAGGACCGTGGCATCACTGACACTCTAAGTACACATTAGGCTGTGCTCTTGGTCTTCTACATTTCATGGACTTAGTCAAATGTAAGTTGACATGTATCCATGATTGAATCATACAACCTGGCTTCACAGCCTGGACCATCTTCTGAGCTCTACCTTCTCAGCCTGCACTCCTGACAGTCACTGAGATTTCTACCCTCTCTATAGATCTGCCTTTTCCTGAGTGTCTTCTAATTGGACTCATATGGTACATTCTTTTTGATTGGCATCTTTTAGTTACCGGTAGCCATTTGAGTGACCACCACATCTCTAATGGGCTTGAGAACTCATTTATTTTTAATGTTCAATGATATTCTGCTATGCGGGTACACCGCGGCTTATTTATTCATTAGCCTACTTAAGGACATCTTGGTTGCTTATATGTTTTGGCAGTTATAAATAAAGCTGTCATAAATATTCATGTTCAGCATTTCTGTGATGTGACATAACTCTTTGGGGACAAAAGTAGGGAGGCCAATTGTAGGATTATGTGGTATAAATATGTTTTGTGTTGTTCAGAATTGCAAAACTGTCTTCAAAATTGGCTATATCATAGTCACCACCCACTTTCAGGGAACAGGCTTGGAAACACCCTCCGGAAAGTGCCAGAAACCACAAATCACACTGAATCCTAGGTAGATATTTTCTTTTGCCAATACCTGTGACACAGAATGAAATTTAATTCATCATGAAGTTTTATTAGGAAAGGTACCCTATTGCCAACAATAGCTAACGAAAAAATAAAACAATATAATGTTTTACTGTAATAAAATATGTGATTTTTTTCTCAAAATACTGTATTTTACTATGTTTACCCTCCTTTTTGTGATACGAGATGATACAGCCATCTATGATGACATGGAGTGGGGTAGGTGACATAGACATCATGATGTAGTATCTGTCTAGTGCCTAAGAGCTGCTTGAAACTGTTACACTGTGGAACTCATCTCACCCATGGCCCAGCTACCAAGCGAGAAACCTCTACAGCATGGATCTGCTGGGAAAGGGAGACGGTCTCACATCTTGTGGACCATGTACTAACTGTGTCTGATCTTTAGCCGCCACCACTCTGGTTTGGTTACTGAGGTGACGGTGGATTTTGAAGTCAGCCAGTGTCAGTCTTTCCATTTCACGTGTTTCCCTCAATATCGGTTTTCCTGTTTTGTGTCTTTTCTCTCTACATGTAGCTTTTGAATCAGTTTGTCATTAATCACAAAAGAACTCACAGGGATTTTTCCTGAGATTTCAGTGAATCTATAGATCAAGCTAGAAAAAACTGAAGATATGATGAAATGGAACCTTTCTGTGCCAATGTAAAATATTATGTTTATTTAGTAAGCCTGTGTTTTTATGTCAGGCTAGTGGTTTACTTTATTTATTTTCTGCACATTTTGTAGATTTAGCACTACATATTAAATATAATAATAAATATATAGTCATATATCATATTCATGTATAAATAAAATTAAGTTTTAAATTTCATTTAATGCTTAGTCTGGAAAATGATTAATTTTTATTTACATTTTGTTTTTTTGAACCTGTCCTGGAACTAGCTCTTGTATACCAGGCTGGTTCGAACTTACAGAGATCCTCCCGTCTCTACCTCCTGAGTGCTGGGATTAAAGGCATGTGCCGCCAGTACCTGGCTACTTTATATCCCTAATGCAGCTGTTTATTAGTTCAAGTACTTGTTTTCTTTGTAAATCAATTCTTTAGTATTTCTTATAAAACATTCATAAAATGAATATTTTGTGATGTAATTCATATAATGAATATTTTGTGTGAACAGAAATGATTTTTACTTCTTTTTCTTCAAACTTGTTTCCTTTTCTTGTCATATTGCATTAGCTTGCATATCAATACAGGGGTGAAAAGGTGTGGTGAGCAGTAACATCTTTGGCTCATGACTTGTTTCTCTCTCTCTCTAACACACACACACACACACACACACACACACACACTCACACACACACTAGCTATTACTTTCATTTTACTCTCCCTCTCTGTGTGCCTTTCTTTCCTCTCTCCTTTCTTCTTCCTTCTTCTTTCTCTTCCTTCACTCCGTTTCATCTAACTCACCTTTCTCACCTTAGCTCCCTCTTGCTTCTTTCCCCCACAGTCTTTGTTTCTTCTTGGCACATATAACTATTGTAGCGTCCCTGATGTCATATGTAATTATAGTTAAAATTGCACTTATCTGATAAAAATGACAGCTACTTTCTTTTCATATTTTATTGGCAAATTGTACACACACACACACATATATTCATATTTTTATGTATTCAATTGTTTGTCCTTTTTATTTTTGAGTCATAAATGTTCTTTAAATGTCTAGAAAAAAGTCACTCATTGTGTACATAATTTGTAATTATTTTGTATTCTATATATTTTCTCCACTTTTTTTATTTACTTATGGCAAAGCTCTAATACTCTGTAGTTCAGGCTAGCCAAAATATCACCACAGTTCTCCTGCCTCAGCTTCCTGGTTAATTAAAATTGTTAGTGTCCACACCCAGTCTAGTTTCACTTTCTTGATGGTTTTTTTTTTTTTTTGACCTGCAAATGTCTGATAATGTCCCATTTATCTACATTTTCACTTGTTGCTTATGCTTTTGCTACCATATTTAGGAAACCATTGTTTAATTGAAAAAATGACAAAGAATTAGGGACCTGATTACAAAATTTTTATAACTTTAACTCCCACATATAGATTTGTTTCCTTAAAATATGAGTTACTTTTGACTCATATTTAAACTCATAGTTAAATATAAAATACTATGAGTTACAAACCCAAGTTAGTTCAAATGCATGCGAATATATAGTCATCTCAGCTCTATTTTTTTAAAGGTTATCTTCTCCTATTCAATTATGTTGATATTATTGTAAAAAAATTGACTGATATAAATGTGACAGGGTCTGGAGAGATGTCTCAGTGATTAAGAGTAATAACTGTCCTTGCAGATGACTGGATTTGGCTGCCAACACCCACATAGCCTGACTCACAAGTGTCTAAGGGATCCAGTGCCCTCTTCTGTCCTCTGTAAGCATCTGTACACATTTGCGCACGCACACACACATACATACACACACACGTGTGTGTGTGCAAACAATAAATGAATAGATAAGACAGTTTCTGAAGTCTCACTTTTATTCTATTTATCTATCCATATATTAAACCAATACTATATTGTCTTCACCACCATAAGTCTTATTATAAGAAAATATTGGTACCAACTCCCTTTGCATTTTTCAAATCTATAATTATTCTTGTTCTCTTTCATTTCTTAGGCTCCTGTTGGCAACTTTAAAGCAGAAGCCAGTTTGGACTTCCTTTGCAGATCAGTTTAGATCTACTGATTGATTTGGAGAGTACTGTCATTTTGCTAATATAAAATTATAATATGCTGATATCTCTTTTATTTTAGTATTTTTAAATTTATTTTTCAGTAAATTTTAATTGCCAGAGTATAAGTTTTATGCTTCTAATTTTAAAATTTACTTCAATCAGTTTTATTCACTTGATGCTATTATAAGTAGAATCATTTTCTTAATTTTCCATGGTTAATCTATAGAGATACATTTTTATTATATTAATATTGCATTCATATTTTATTGATATTAATATGATATTATTAATCAATATTTTATTCATTGACTTGTTTATTCATTCTAGTCTGCCTCTTTTGGTAGGTACTTTAGAATTTTCTGTAGTGTGTGTGTGTGTGTGTGTGTATGTAAGAAGCCCTTCCAAAATCCCTACCTACTCTATGTCAGGAGGGGCTGCTCCTCTATTTTTTTAAATCATCGAGGTAAAATCTTTTACACATTCAAAGAGTTGAAATAAAAACGTATATGCCTTCAAATTTCTAACCATTGCAAAGCCCAAACTACTAAATTATAGCTTCCCCTATGGTAACTCCCTTTTGAAGCTGGCTCCTCTTCCTGTGGGCTGTTTTTTTCTAACCACATGTGGGAGCTGAATGATGTGAACAAGGGGCCTATGAAAATAGTAAAGTGTAAAGCTTGGAACCAAAACGGGGTAACTTGGAAGAATAGCATAGTCTAATCGCCATAGGAAAGGAGCACGGGGTTGCTCTGTTCTCCCTGGCAGAGTCAGGAGCAGCGGGTGGCAGTGGATATGGGGATTATAACCTAGTGCAAGAAGGCCTTCTAAAATCCCTACCTACTCCATGTCAGGAGGAGCTGCTTGGTGGTTTAACAAGCACCCTTTCACAATTTCCTGAACCACCTATGTGAACTGCTATGATCTTAACGGCGTAATAAACTTTAATAAAGAAAACGGCTATTGCCATTCCTCAAGGCTATGGAGGTATACTTGCTTTTATTTATGTTATAAAAGGGGTCTCCTGTCTTGAGTCTTGAGTCGTACATATGAATTGTAGGTAGCAATTCCCCTGTCAAGAGACCACCGAGTCAATCTGACCCAGTTTCCATTTACAAAACACAAAACAAAACTGTTTGATTAATTGCTGGCCATTCACTCTGCCAAAAAGTTCAGCCTTAAGTGGCAAGGCCAGATTCCCTCCCCTGCCATCTGCTGAGCCATGCTCAGCTTCCTGAGACTTCAAATGTTGCCTGTTTCAGAGGTTTCTGAATTTCTGTTCCCTCCATGGCTGAAACCCTGAAACCCTGAAACCTCCCTAGCTTTCCGATTCTGGTTTCCTGCTTTGCCCTAACACTAAGATTTCTCTTAGATTTACAGCAATAAAATCCTTTCAGAGGTGAACTGGCCAGCTGAAATAGAATGTTAATGTACATTTGCTTTCTTCTTAATTAGATTCCTTCAGGGGAAACCTTCTGGCCTGCCTTATTATCTGGCTTTGTTGGCGCTCATCTGCTTTATCTAAACACTTGGAAGAAGTCTCTTCACCCATATATTACGGATAGACTTGCAATAGAGATCCTCAGAATACTGGTCAATTGGAAAAGGGGAGAATGTGGGAAACTCTTATAAAAGAGGTCCTATGGTGGGTTCCTATTGGGAGGCTGAGGGAGGGGAAGAGAATGCAAAGATAGCGTAGAACAGAATTTTAGAATCACTACTCTCCAGGTTTATGCATGCCTAGTTGCTATTCACTTTTGGTGAACTCTACATCTAAAAATACTAACATTTCTATTTTGACAAGTCATTAGTGGGTGAAAAACTTGGGTAGGAAGACTCTCCTTGTAGAGTCCTAAGTGGCTTCTAATGACTGTTTTTTTTTTTTTTCCTAATCAGAAGCATAGTCAGTTCTCATTACCCAAAGAACAAAATGGCGAAGAACCATCAAGAGTTTGTCCACTTTGAAAGTAGGGGATACCTTTCTCTTCCTATTTTCTAGCAAAGAACAGAAAATGCAGCGATCAATCCATATCTAGTTTGTAGATCAAATGATGCCTCCTCTTTATCATTGGCATCTACAGCTTGCCCAGGTTCTTGATTACTATGACTAACAAAAAATCTCTTGTTTCTTTTCTTCAGCTAGTTTTGGTGACAGTGTGTCTTGGTTAAGGTTTCTGTTGCTATGATAAAACACCATAATAGAAAGAAATTTGGATGTGAAAGGTTTCATTTAATTCAGCTTATATGCCCAGATCATAGTCAGCCATAAAGGGAATCAGGGCAGGAGTTCAAGGCAGGAACCAGTAGGCAAGAACTTGAAGCAGAGGTCATAGAGGAAGTCTGCTTCCTGACTTGTTCCTCATGGCTTGCTCAGTCTGCTTTCTTGTCCACTCAGATATCACCACCCACGATGGGCTAATGCCCCTAACATTGATCACTAGTTAAGAAAATGTCAGCTAGGCGGTGGTGGTGCACACCTTTAATCCCAGCACTCAGGAGGCAGAGGCAGGGGGATCTCTGTGAGTTCAAGGCCAGCCTGGTCTACAAGACCTGGTTCCTGGACAGAGTCTAAAACTACAATGAAACCCTGCCTCAAAAAAAAAAAAAAAGTCACATAGACTTATCTCCAGGCAAGTCTTCTGAAGGCATTTTCTCAATTGTGGTTTCCTCTTGTTAGATATATCTAAGTTTATATTGGGCTGACAAAAGCCACCAGCATACAGTGAAGGGTTATTCTCTGATATCTGTAACCCCACTACCCTATGGACTTCTTCCTCTCATTTATTTCTCCTCCTAGACCTGCTGTTTCACCATTAGCTTATCATGCCCTGCAGGTTCCCTCTGTTGCTTATGAACATCACTTCTAAGCCTTGGCAGTGCTCCTAGGGGACGGGTATATTTCTCAGCTAGCACTCCATAGCAGTGGTTCTCAACCTCCCTAATGCTCTGACCCTTTAATATGGTGGCTCATATTGTGATAAACCCAACCATATGTTTTTTATTGCTACTTCATAACAGAAATTTTGCTATTGTTCTGAATTGTAATATAACTATCTCTGTTTTCCAGTGGTCTAAGGTGACCTCTGTGAAAGGGTTGTTTGACTTTCAAAGGGTTCATGACCCACAGGTTGAGAACCATTGCTCCACAGTGTCACAAAAAATGACAGCAGTTGGTAAGGGATGAACCCAGGGTCATTTGCTCCATGCATCTTGAACAAATCACCCCACTTAAGTGTAATAACCCTACCCATTTTGATAACAGGCATTAATGATTTTAGAGTATTAGCAGGACAGTGGCAATAATGATGATGAAGATGATTTTCTAAAGTGTTCCAAGGAAAGGTGTAGAAAAAAACCATGTTTCTTGGTTCCTAGAAAAGTGACGTCTGAGTGCCCAACACTTTCCATTTCCTAGGTCCATTTCCCTAGCATTCGAAAGAGGGCTGCAGATCTTAATAATGGTTTTCTAAATCTCTGTCCTGAACCTGAAAAAGAAAGAGTGGTGGAGGAATCTGACAGAAGCCAACAGGAGGGTAAGAACACCGCCTGCTATGGGAATGGACACAGCTCCCTTTGCTTCAGAGTAATCAGGGCTGGGAGGGGGAGGGAAGGCAGAGCAGGCCTGGGCAGGAAACAATTCTTGCTCTCCTAATTACATCCTGATGGGAGCCACAGAACACAAAGCAGAAGTCCCACTGAGAGCCCCAGGTTGCTTCAAGTGACTCTAGAGTTGCAGGAAGATGACACGTAGTCTATAAAGTGCTCCAGCTTCTCCAAGAGCTGCAGGCAGAGCCCGGAGGGGGTAGAGGAGTCTGACCTCCATCTTTCTGGAGGGAAGGAGTGGACTTTCCTAAACACCATGGATTGGGTATTTTTAGGAGCTCTGTCTTGACAGAGGTCTCTCTTATGTATATTCTGTCCTGATTCTCCCATGCACAGGATGAATAATTTACCAAAACACACATATGAGTATCTCTTTATTATTCACGATAATGAACAGAGACAGGAATAATTCCCTACTCGGCCTGAATCCCCTACGGCTTAACTTGACAAGACTCTGCTAGGCTTTCCCATAGATAACGTGGGTAGGAGACACTTCTTTCTGAACTTGAGCTATGTAAGGTGTGTGTGGAAAAATTAAACAGACCTAGGGCAAGGGCAGCGTGAAGTCAGGTTTTCACGGGTCGGACAGAGCTGTGGGATTGGTAAGGAAGTGTCACAGGGGACTCAGAGTTATCAAAGAATCGCAGGAATTGGTGGCTAATGTGTGCTCCTAAAGTGCATGTTTACATTTAGCATTCGCCTGAGTAGAGCACTGTTAGGGGGGTACTTCAGCTATGTAGTGTAAACTATGTATTTGGAACCAGTTGGGAGGCTTTCTTCCTGCTTCCCTTTCCCATCCCCTCCTCCCCTTTGTTCTGTCTTTCTCGCTTCCTTCTTTGAGACCTATGATCAGGAAGCCCAGCTTTCTCTTCCTTTGCTTCTGAGTACCTAGTGTCTACTCAGCGCAGGAGCATGTGTGGAAGGCCTCCTGCTCTTTCTTTTGTTTCTCTCAGAGAAACTGGGGACTCCAGAGCTGAGACTACTCTCTTCCACCCCTGCTAGCAGGCAGAAGTACAGGGCTCCTAACGATGTGAATTCAAAAGCAACAGCTTTTGGGTCTGAACTGGGAGCATCTGCAAAAGTTAACCTGCGACTTTCTTGCCCTTGGGGAATCTCTCTGGGCCCTTCCTGCCACAAGGAAAGAGGTTTGCTTGCCTTCTATTTTATTTTTTTTGAGGGAGATAGTTTGCATAATCTACATAAAATAAGCCACTGTTCTGGAGAAGATGATTGGCTTATTAAAAATACATAACATATATTTTTAAACAGGCAGAGTTGACATCCTACATACCGGAGAAGGGCTCATATGAATGGTGACGAATTCCTCGCCCACCCCTCCTCCCCCATCTGTCCCTGCCCATCTGTCTATTTAATGAGGGATTTTTTTTTAAATAAAGAAACTCTTAAATAAGATTTTTATCCAGAAACATAGACTCTTCCGGATGGCACAGGTTGAACCATACAAACCTGCCAGCCTAGTTGGCCATTCAATCAACCACGATTTCTTAAGTGCGTACAGTCTTTGCTTTCTAAACTTAAAATAACATGATCTATAGGTGGGACCTAAAAATGCATCTCCAAATTAATTTTCCAAATATCTTAACTGACATATATTCAGAATGAGGGATGAACATCATAAGTAGACAAACTTGTTTTTTTTACTGCTTTATTTATTTATTTTTTTTTGCTTCTATTATTTTTTTTTAATTTATTTATTTATTGAGGATTTCTGCCTCCTCCCCGCCACCGCCTCCCATTTCCCTCCCCCTCCCCCGATTAAGTCCCTCTTACTCATCAGCTTTAAGAGCTATCAGGGTTCCCTGACCTGTGGGGAGAAAGGGGTACACTCATCCATTGCTGGTGGGAATGCAAACTTGTGCAACCACTCTGGAAAGCAATGTGGCGGTTCCTCAGGAAATTCG
>NC_022012.1:22815450-22817977 GCF_000317375.1 Microtus ochrogaster
GCCAGACCCAAAAAGAGGAACATGGGATGTACTCACTCATATTTGGTTTCTAGCCATAATTAAAGGACAGTGAGCTTATAATTTGCAGTCCTAGAGAAGCTAAATAAGAAGGTGAATCCAAAGACAAACTTGTTATATCGCGGCATCATTTTTTAGTGTGGAGTGAAGAGCAAATACTCACCCACTGTTCACTGTGATTCTCATCCATAACAATAGTGTTAAGAAGGATTGTCTCCTTAAATATTCACTCCACATGATGATTTTAAAAAAATAAATTATTTAACTTCTAAGCGAGGAAACTGATGCTCAGAAAGGTCTTTAGTAAATTACGGACCTGCACCTTGAACTTCTTATTAAAGTATTTATTCTCTTAATCCAAAAGTTATCGAGAAATCCGAGATAGAAAACAAGCTAATCCATCTTCAGTGTATCATTTGGCTTCATAAATAAATCATTCCCTTAGCAGTTCTGGGTTCCTTCTGAGCAAGAAGCCAGGAAAGGTTTGTTTATGTGCAGTAATGGAAAAAGAAGAATGGCCTGGGAGGTTTCCGTCGTCTTTGGGATTCTGTGATCCCGTACATTATATGTGGGAAGGTGTTCGCAGGGAAATCCGTGGGCTGTAATTTCTGTAGTGTTGGAGTCGTTGCTCCCATGACACTCATGTGGGGAGCCTGTGGCTGACTCGTGCCATTCTTCAAAAAGATATCAAGCTCCCTAGATGCTCTGCTTTTAATTTAAAATTTTAATTTATACTTTTCCGTGGATGATACCAAGACAGGCATGGTCATGAGTAAATATGTCAGGATAATCTATTGAATGGGATTAAAATGGTGTGTGCCTGGAAACATTTTAATTTCGTGGTGCTCACTTCTTTGCCTGGTTTAGTGAACAAATTGGGAGGTTGGGTTTTAAAGCTGTAAATGGGAGGAAGAAAGGGAGCCAGGTGGCAAATAAATATCTCAAATTGCTTTGGCTAACTTCATAGAGCATCCTTTCCCAGCCTATGGCAATACCTGGGAGAGCTTGGAAGACAAGTGGGCAGCCTAGGGGTTAGTATCCTCCCTACAGCAAGTGAAATCACACACCTTCTGCTAGGAGCAGGGGTGGGCAGAGGAGAGTGGTGGGCTGGGGGAGGAAAAGAAGAGAGGCCATTGCTAACTTGAAAGGCCTGGTGTTTACCTCAGGGTTCCTTGCTTTTGAAATGGCTTTGCCCCGTGCTGTAGCTCCTGCGTCCTAGTCAGACACAAGGTGGACAGAAGCAGATACTCTAAAGTCAAACAGCAGGAGAAGAGACCCTCCTGCGCCATGCACCTACCAGGTGTGCTTTCTGAGAAGTGTTTGAGGAAATCTATGCTCACACTTCCTCTGTCCTAGGACGAAATCCCATCTCTGCCTGTGGGGGGGGGAGGGGGAGATGCTTCACTAGTTTGTGGTGTCTTCTGAGTGTAGGAGGGGCCCTTAAAACAATTCTCACAGTTCTGAGGTGCACAGCTGTCTCTGTACACTTTCTTAAGGAGATGGAATTTGTTTCTCTGGAGCTGCTGGCCAAAATCCACACACTCTGTGTGTGAGTCTTTCCCTGCTCCATCCCTTTGTGACTAAACTGTCAGCTCTGACAGATTGCTTCTGATTCTTTTCCGTCTCAATCCTCCTGGCCTGAGAATGGTTCTTCAAGGCCGAAGATTGTCCTTTTTCTATGCAAACCTGCTTAAGCCAAGGACACCTCTGCAGAAGCTAGTGGGGCCTGCGGGCCCACCGAGTTCTCTTGCAGGTGTGCACAATTGTATTGATTGATCTCCCAATTATGTATTTTTAGGAGTACAGCATTTTACCAACCACAGGTCATCAATCTAGAAACCAGCCCATCAACCACTCTTGTCAGCACACTGTGAAAGGGGCCTGATGAAAATACAAAGGTAGGGTTGTCTCTCTACCTCCGATGGAAAAAAGCAAACTAGGGGAGGAAATAATGAAACCATACCACAGAACTCCACAAAGGATGATAGAGAGCCCTCAAGTGTGAGTGAGATATCTGGGAAAACACAGGGTCTTTGGAAGTAAAAAAGAATACTTAGGCAAGCTGGGGAAACATGCATCCCTTACCTGGCTAATGCTGAAACTATAAAGCTCGTTTTGAATTTAATGAACAGACTGGATCTGCCCTGTAATCTATCCTGTAGATAAGACATCACTAAATCATCATGATGATTCGTTTTGCTGTTTGAGACACGTTATCACCGTCTCTTGAGCTTGCAATCCTCCTGCCTCAGCCTTTTAAGTGAAGGGATTGCAGGTGTGGATTGGCTGTGCAGATAAAATGCACTATTTCTAGATTGACAAAGAAAAAGGAAATGGCTTTAGAAGTTGGAAAATGAACAGCAAGAGGATATAGCACACTTGGCTAAACTAGCTTAAGTTCTTAGATCACAGAGTTTGAAGAGGGAGAGAGTTCTGTGGCAGGCCCTGTTTATTGCCACGTACAATCCACTCTAGCACATGCCACGTACAATCCACTCTAGCACATGCC
>NC_022012.1:22818082-22819863 GCF_000317375.1 Microtus ochrogaster
CGTACAATCCACTCTAGCACATGCCACGTACAATCCACTCTAGCACATGCCACGTACAATCCACTCTAGCACATGCACTACACCTCTTCCAGTCCCCATAATAACAATGAATGAGGCCATGTAGTTGAAACTCCTGCCCCACTTCTCAGATGGAGAAATAGCTTGAAGACATTTTCCTGGTTAGCTTTTATCTTCAGCTTGACACAACCCAGAGTCACCTGGAAGGAGGCTACCTCAACTGAAGAATTGCCTTCATCAGACTGGTCTGTGGGCATGTCCGTGAGGCATTGTTTTGATTGATGATTGATATGGGATAGCTAAGGACCATGTCCACTGTTGCTAGCACCATCTCTGGGCAGGGGAACCAGGGCTGTTTAAGAACACTAGCTGAGTGTGAGCATTCCTCTGTGGTTTCTGCTCCAGGTCTTACTTGAGTTTTCATTCACCTCCCTCCATGGTGGACTGTGCTATAGAAGTGTAAGATGAAATAAACCCTTTCCTTTCTTAGGTCACTTTTGGCCAAAGTGTGGATTATAGCAACAGAGAGACAATGAACATGGAACTTAAAGTACTTTCCCTGGTCTTAGACAGGTAGGCTGGCCCTGGTGGGTTCAGTGCCACGCCCCCTCCTTAGCTCCAGAATATTCCATTTGCATGAATGTCCTCAGAGCTCATTAAGAAATCTCAACATCTGCCATCCTTCACAGCACTGTCATGATCCACCTAGATGCTCTGCCTGGCTCCTACTGAGGGGCCATCGTCACCTAGTCAGCACATTCCCGCTTCTGTCATATGCAGTGTCTTTGCTTCTAGCTGCTTTTCCCTAGGACTTCACCAAGATTTCCCACGCGTTTAGCTGATTCTCTTCTCTACAATCCACAGCTCTCTTCAGCCCTCTTACTCAACAAGTGAGGTTTTCTCAGTTCTAGACTCCTGACTTGCTGAGCTGGCAGACCCGGCAGTGGCTGAACACAGTCTCTCGCACTGTGCTTGCAACTGAGCATTACTGGAGACCATTCCTAAAACTGACAGGGTTTTGAGCTTTTGACCAACTGCCCAAGGGACCTCGGCACAACTAGTGAATCATAGGACAGTTCTCCAGCAATTATGCTCTCATTTTTCTGCAATAGTTATTTCAATTTTTCTTGACCTCTTCCTCTCGTTCCTATCCTCCCATTTGCTTTCAGCTAGCAACTTTGTCACCTACTATGGAGAAAACAGAAACCATCAATTGTCTTCATGGTTTCCTATTGTAATACAAGGTCACCCATGTTTCTACTATTTTTCTTCACTTAGGGGACAGCAGACTGGTCATCTTTTTCTTAAGTGCACTATATTCAATACTTTTCACCTTTGCTACAGCATTTTATTTTAATGAAAGACCCCCTTTCTCCTATATAGTGGCTTACTTTCATTCTGTGAGACCATTTTTATCCATACATATGCTAATAGTGTAGAACAAAAGGAGACAGGATGCTTCTTTGTCTTATTCCCAGCGACATTTCCAGGGTGGACAGTCAGGCTACTCATAGTACAGCTAGGCCTTAGCACATGGGCGTTCTATAGAATGTGGAGGCGCTCTCTGTTTTCAGGTAGATTCCCCACTGTACTTGTGCATGTCAGGGCACAGGGGCACCCCACATGTCACTGGTCACAGCAGAAATCACAGCATGCTATTATCCTGCAGCATACTTTGACAGTCACGTGATGCTGTGTTCATTTCCTTGCTTGTATTCTGTCTCCTCATTTCTCCCAGGCCCTTACTCTGCATGCATTTGCAT
>NC_022012.1:22819979-22863004 GCF_000317375.1 Microtus ochrogaster
CCACCACCCATCACCACTACCACCATCACCACCACCACCACCACCACCACCACCACCACCACCACCACCACCACCATCACCACCATTACCACCACCAACAACAACAACAATGAGAACAACTACAACAACAACAATAAATCCATAGAGCATGCATCTCCGTATGAATGTCACATCTTCACTCCAGCTGGTGTTGGACAGACACCACTCTCCAGTGTAAAAGACATTTTTGACGCATGTGCATAGCAGCCCCTTAGGGCAACCAGTTGCCCTATTGAGATGTTTTGGGGTTGAATCCTCTCTGAGAAGCTCTTTGTTCCTCCCCATTTTTTCCCGAGGCTCTTAGAATATTCTCAACCAATATCTTCTTACAAATATTAGCTCCAGTAGAGTCATTACTACCATTGGATTCCTGACTGCTTGAAGTGTAAAGGTTTTTCCTTTACATAATTTAGAGTCTTGTTGATGCCTCAGAGTCGCCTCTATTTTAACTCAAGAAACAGCAGAGGGGAGGTTGGGAGGGGGGGGGAGAGTGGGAGGAGTGGGAGGCTGGGAGGAGGCGGAAAATTTTTTTTTTCTTTCTTAATAAAAAAAAAAAAGAACCTAAAAAAAAAAGAAAAAGAAACAGCAGAGAAGTTAAAGCCTCCCAAGAGAACAGCTTTTGCAATTTGGGAGTTGATTTAAAGATATTTCATGTGGGTTTGCTTGTTCTTTTGTTCTGAAGAGTCATTTATTATTGCTCTATGACTTCTCTAAAGCAGGATATTCTTCCTGCTTTTCCAACTGGCATTATTAACATATTTTGATGTATTACATCAAGAAACTCAGTAAGGTTTGGAAGAAAAGAATCTTCTTAACAGAAAGTCACTTAACATTCAATTAGTGGAAAAGTAAAATTCAAGACAAACAAGCACCGATCTAATATTGGAAAGTGTGCTAATGAGATAATCCAGAGAAGTGTATTTGGGGGCCTTCACATGAAACAAATTGTCTCTATCCACTTTCCTTAAATTGAGAACTCTATTGAAGAGTATATTAAAGGTAGAGTCCAAGAACAGAAAAATGGTTTTCATAGTTTCCCAGTGGTAAAATTATTTTAAAACCAGTTTATATAGAATCATAAAATTAGATATAAATGCCTTGGGCATGTTCTATTACACGACTCTAAATTCTTAAAATATAAGTTATATGCACATATAAATATCAAAATTGCCATTTGCAATATTTATTTAATGAAACAGATGAAATTTTATTAAAATTGCATCCCAAGTTACATCTTGGACCATGGCACTGACAGCTGTAGGCCACTACTCTTCAATTTAGCCTCTGCAATGTGATGACTGTGTAATGAAGGTACCCAACCCTAGGGTACCCTCATTACACAGTACACATGGTCTCATTGAGCTTTTCTTGGCAGGAATGAATCACCGACCCCATAAGTCACCTCTATTTTTCTCATTAGCCTGAGAGAATAGGAGGACTTCCTTCTGTAGCAGTGTGATAATAGACACAAGTACAAACCTGAATATTTAAATCTAATTGTTACCATGCCACTTCCAGAGTATGTATGGGTTATAGTTTTCCCAATTATAATATAAATGAAAATTTAGATTGGGAAATATACAAAAAAATACGGGTCTTGTGTTTTGTGTGTATGTTTGCATTTGGGTATATAGCATACATACCTTACAGAGAGACACAACATGTATATGTCAATATGTATGCATATATATGTGTGTGTGTATATATATATGTTAAACACATGTATATGATGCATATGTATTCCCAAAGACATTTCCTTTATCTTATGAAGGTTCTTTTGATGCTACTTTGAGAAACATTGTCTTGCATTTTTAAGTCATAAATATGTATTAATCACCTTTTAGCTGCCAGGTGGCCCGTGGGAAGTGACGTGACACAGAGTGAACAGCGCCAGTGTTGTCGCCATCCATGTGGTATTTACAGTACAACAAATGAAACTTTACACGCTTAAGTTCAACTGTGTCAATCTGACAAACAATTCAGGGGTCTTCAGCATCCCCAGTACATTGCAAAGAGAATGCAGGTTTACAATGATGAGTTGTAATCAGAGCCTGAGACTCATCTCCTGGCTTTCTACTGAGTATGGTAGAGTCTCAGGCATGATTCCAATAACAGCAGTGAGAATGTGAAGGCCTTTCTGCTCCCCTAAATACCAGTCACCGATGCTTCCAGCATTAACATCTATGAAGTTATTATTACAGGAAGAATCCACTGTGAGCCCGGCTTAAGAGTCTTGTTCTCCAAGTCCACGAATGTCTCATGATGCTGCAGATTTTTGTGTGAATGTGCGACTCTTGGTTTTGTTTTGGACATGGTTTCCAGCTAAGCATGCTCCTGCTCTCAGGCTGAGCGAGGTTGGCATTGATCACCTGACTCAGGTTCCAGCTGGACATTTCCTCCCCACCCCACCCCCAGATCTGCCCAACACCCACAGGTCCCTCCTTTTAGCTCATGTTCAGTCACAGGAAATGATCTGTTTGTATCTCTTTTTTTTTTTTTTTTGGTATTGCGAGAAATGCAGCTTCATGAGACAGGGAATTTGCCTCTTTATTCTCAGTTGAAGAAAGTTATCTTATATATAGTAGGTGCTCATTAAGTGTCAGTTGAGTGATAGCAATTTTACTTTTGCATTCTCGGAGGCCAAATATAAAATAAAAAACAGGAATAAAGAACATAAAAGTGTTAAAGTTTGCAGATTTTGCACTGCAGGAAATGGAGTCTTTTGACAAAAAATTTTAGCGGGTGTTAAAAATGAAATTTTCAAGATAAAAGGTGCAGCACCAGCAGCCCCAACAGACGAGAGTTGCCTGACTGTTGCAGGAAGCCACCTAATTACAAGAGTGACTGTGAAAAGCAGAGGAGCTGGATTTAATCAGTGTACTTGGGAAAGGCACAGAGGAGGGGGTCCAATGACCTGAGTTCGTTTTCTGGTCCTGGCAGGGGATTTAGGTTTAAATGGGAAAAGAGATGAACAAGGGACCAGAAGTATGCATAACTGAGCAGGGTTAGTCTCCAGGAGTGTAGGTTTGTTGATCACTGTCTCAGTCTGGTTCTGCAAATGGATCTAAAGAAATCCTTATTGGCTGAGCAGACATCCTGGTTCTCAGGAAGTGATTGCTACCATACTAGTGTTCTGCCTGGAAACCATAGTAACTATTCTTATTTGGGAGGTGGCCTGTCCCGGGAGCCTTTGCTGTTCTTGGCATCTAAGATAACTATAGTTTTAGGACAATGATCTGAGAAGTTCAAGAGCATTTAGGAATCTGGAACAGGAAATTGTAAAAAACGGACAGTACCCAGCTCCTGTTGTCTGTTTCTTCAGCCTTGAAGGGGAAAGATGTTGGGTAGGTACCAATGGATTCTTCACAGACACAGCTTGAGAGCAATGAGCACGCTTCTATGGGGAAGTAAGCAGACAGTCAAGGAGTCAAGTCCAAAGTGAAGACAGAGATGCCAACCTTTCAAGTTACTTTTAGTCGTCTTATGGCCCACGTGAGGAGTTAATGTTTTCGGCGAAAGCATCTTCTGTCTGTTCAGAACAGTATCTTGTCTAGTTCCTCAAGGAAAGACATTCTCAAGAAGAGTCCACAGAGCAGCAGCTAAGGAGCTTGCCAAGGGCAAGCTCAGGTCTTTGCAACCTTCTGGCTGGAAGTTTAAGGGAGCAAGCCTTACTGGCCTGAGTTTTTCATGTTTGCTGAGTCTGGAAACCTGTGTTTTCAGGTGTAGGTTTGCCTGAAATGCAGTGTCACCTCTGAAAATGAGAAACAAAACAAAGAATAAACCCAACCCTTGTAATTCCTGTTTCAGACTCAGTGGAAGTTGGAGAACATTTGCCTTCCAGTCCCCAAGGTGCCTTGCAGGCATTTCTTGGCTCACCCTGATTCTCATTTCTACCCACCCTCCTCACACTACCATGGCTTTAGGACATGGAAAAGATGATACTAAGTGGTTTTCCTTTCCTCTTAAATTATTTTGTCATTTATGAAAAAATGAAGTGTTGTAGATTTATGCAACTGTGATTAAATACAGCCAGCCAAATGCTTCTGGGCTTTAGTCCTATGAGGACACCAATCACTGACTGCCTAAGTGTGAGTCACCTGCTTTCATTGGCCTAGCTCTTCTCTGAAACTAGTGACTGAGTATCACTGTGCCATGGCTTTCTTACCTCTAAACTATGGATGATGTAAATGGTTTCTTAAAGTCTGTTGTTTGGAATGGATGCAATACATGAGAAGTTCTCCCAAGTGCTCCTGGAGGAACAGCCAACAAGTTCTGCTGTTAGGGACCATTTGCAGCCCAGCTGCAATGAGTTCTGTTCTACCGGGACTACTAGGTAGGGCTGGCTTGGATTGTGAGGATTTTACATGTTTAGGAGTTCTGAAGACATCAGGAAGTTGTCATTAACCTTCCTCACCTTGCCTACTGGCTCACTCTTATTTGACATCAAACATGCTCCCTTCTGGGCTTCTCGTTAAAGAGGGTCCAGCACATTGCCTCAAAGAGCAAGGAAAGAGCCCAGGTTTTGAAGATCACTGGAGCACACTGCTCACATCCTTCCTGAGTGTTCTATCCCGCTGTTCAGAGGAGCAGGCAGAGTCATATGGTGCTAGGAAGAAACCAGGAGCCAGGAGCCGGGAGCCAAGAGCCGTCATGCAGAGGACTGCTCTCCTCTGCCAGCCCCACCAGCCCACCGAGTTTCTCTGCTGCTCGTAGGTTCTGAGAACTGCTTTCTCGGGCTTTCCACAGACGCTCCTTTTTGTTTGTACCTCATATCCACTGATGAGGCCCAGTTAAAGATCAAGTAAGATGAGCGTGGGCCGTTCACCAGGATGTATCTCCCCAAGGGCACTGGACCCTTCTAAGGATACTGGGGTTGTGCTCTTCCCTGAAAGGAAGGGTTTGGATTAATAAATATCAAACCACACTTTTCTTCTGCAACTGGGACCATTTGCCGGGGCTGCGTGCATATTCAGTCTGTGGTTGTTGGTCCCGGATGAAGTCAAATAATAGGTTTGGAGGAAATGGATTTCAAGATGTTGATTCTCTCCATCTGCTCTGCTTGAGAAAGCACCTAACGTTGGACCACTTCTCTTCTGAGCATGCCCCCGTCACAATCATCCAGGAGACAGTATTTCCCTGTAACTCCATTATCTTGCCGTCATCTTACCAGCATTATCTTAACCTTCAGGAAGGGCCCCACCGTAGTAGAGCAGGGAAGTCTCATTCCCACAGCGGCGACAAATTCCTAGCAGTGTCTTGAATCCTCTGCCCTTGAGCCAGAGCTCAAAGAGATGGTTTTCATAGACGGCGGTATGACTTACCACATGAAAACAGTATTTTTGAGCACAGTGAGTTAAACCAGATGTATCTAGGGAAAGAAGAGCATGTCATTAACAGCCATTGGATAAGCCCTGGTAAGATGCTATCTGTACACTTTACGCAGGTACTGAGAAACTGAGTGAATGTGGTATTGGGTTACAAACCCCACTGCAAATCAGATATTTTTTCAATTCGTTGCTTTAAAAGAAATTGAAGGAGGAACTAATTGAACTGTCAGCCGTGAGAGTATCAAAATAATTTTTGAAGCTATATTACTGTGCAGTTTTTGCCATATATCTTGGAAGGCGTTCAGAGAATTCAGTGTCATTGCTATTAGAGATTTTTATTGCCATTTCTGGGCTTATGTGAACAAGGTTTCTTTAAAAGCAAGAGTAGAATAGAATTGATCCTAATGTTAGCTCATTATAGAAGTAAATGATTTCTTAATTTGTGGTATGAAAAACAGGCTTACCCATGTGATTAAGCTCTATATTTACAATCCAAGTTAACTTTTTATGGTTAATTATTACTTAAATTGTGCAAGATATCTATATTGTTTTGCCAATTTTACATTTGTGGTGATAAGTCATTTTAAAAGCAAATATTATTACTTAGATTTTTATAGCCAAAAGACATAAAAGAAATTTGAAATTCAATCTCTATATATTTCCTTACAGATAAATATGATAGGTG
Source organism: Microtus ochrogaster (assembly GCF_000317375.1). Classification (NCBI taxonomy): domain Eukaryota; kingdom Metazoa; phylum Chordata; class Mammalia; order Rodentia; family Cricetidae; genus Microtus; species Microtus ochrogaster. The sequence continues at coordinate 22,826,031 of NC_022012.1, forward strand.
ATCAATAAAATGTTTTCAAGCATAAAATGCATCCTGCTGAGGACATATAATGGAAGGATAACCTCAAGTTCAAAGAGGAACAATATATACTTATGACTTTTAGAGAAGAGCTTGCTCATGAATTTTGAAGGTGGATTATCGTGATTATCAACCACTAGAGTGTTCAAATTCCACTGAACACACACAGACTCTCAGTCCCCATCAAAGAAATTCCCTGGAAGCTTTATTTTCAAGTGAATTATTTTCTACACACCAAAAGTGAATTATTGAAGCTACAGTTTAACTAAATCAGTTTACAGCTACGCCAAAGGTTATAAAACTGCCCCAGGTGAAAGTTAGCATCTTCAGCTGCTCCTCGTTACCTGCATTCATTTGTGGCAGGTTGAACTTTGCAGGTTGGTCTCTTAGCCAAACTCTGTTCTTAGGAGCCCAGCTGTGTCTTCAACCTGCTTGGAGCACTTCTGCACCCACCCAGCCCTGGTCAGACTGTGTGGGAAGCCTTGATTTTACCTGGATGTTAAGCCCCACCTGTATCTTGTCGATGCCAGGGCATCAGCTCTGCTGCCAATCTCTTATGTGGGCTTGCAGCAATAGGTTGTGGGTGTGCACATCTCTGACCCTTCAGAGCACATTGCACTCTGCGTCCTCCTCTATCTCTTCTCAGGTTCCCAGCTCCTGGGGCGCATCTGCCAATGTCCGTCCCCAGCTGCAGGCACATTTGGCTCTCCTTTGAGCACCAGTGGCTGCAGGTTATACACAGCAACAAGCAATTGTCATTTGCATTCCCAGCCTGTCATGGCTGGGGAAACTGGCTGAAGGACTCTCTGTGATTGCAGGCTGCATTCATAGGAGTGAGGGAGGGGTACAGAATGGCCCTGCTGGGAATCTTGCCTCCTCTGCAATCTTTGGAAGTAGCTGGGAGCGCCTGAGAAAGTTCTGGTTTTCTGAGGTGAATTTTACCCATCTTTGCAGGCTTTGAGGAGCTTAGGGGCACAAGGAGATTACCAGTACCTGGGAGGTCTGAGGTAAATAAGTTTAAGTCTTGATTAACTACAAGTTAAGTATTTACTCATGGATTATCTGTGACCTATTTGAAATACTGATCTACTTTCTGTCCCTTGTGCCTCTGGGTCTTTGCTACTGCGAACGTGGTAAATGTGCTCAAGAAATATAAACGAATTTTCATATAAGCCTGAGGGTAAAGTAAGAGGAAAAGCAATGTGCAGGCGAGACATTCACATAATATGTTCCTAAATCAAGGAGAAATGATTTTGTATCAAGGCTTCTTCTGGATGATTCAAGCCTCCCTTGCCTTGTGTTCACAAAGTTACATTAATAATTGATTGTCTTCTTTTAGTATTGCTGCTGTTTAATTTCTGCCTTGCCATATAAGAGCAGATGTATAACCACTCTGTCTCTCCTCTCTTTCCCTCTCTCCTTTGCTCCCTCCCTATTTCCTTCTCGCTCTATTCTTCCTCTCTTCTCTACCCTATCCCCACATCCCTCTCACAGGTGTACCATAGATGATCGGGTCACCAGGGTAGCCTGGCTAAACCGCAGCACAATCCTCTATGCTGGGAATGACAAGTGGTCCATAGACCCTCGAGTGATCATCTTGGTCAACACGCCTACCCAATACAGTATCATGATCCAGAATGTGGATGTATATGATGAAGGTCCATACACTTGCTCGGTGCAGACAGACAATCACCCCAAAACCTCTCGGGTCCACCTCATAGTGCAAGGTAAGTTACAGCTGGTCCTGGGCCCGGTGTTCCTTTTGGAAATGGACCTTGGTCTTTGTGCTTATGAATAAAGATACAAAAGGTCACTTTCCTCTATTAAATCCACAGTTTAAGAATTGCAAATCTTCTAGAAGTTTTTCAATTTTTTTCTTTATTTCTCTAGCCCTTTGTTCTCACCAGGGAGCCTTTGTGCATATGAGGTTGAACTTTCTTAAGAAACTTAGCATTTGAAGCTGACACAGGATTCAAACACAGATAAATGCAGTATTAATCACAGAGGCCTTTATTTCTCTAAGGCTTGTTTCATAATAAAAGGCTGATATTGATGTGAAACCGGCCATGTGTGCTCTGGAAATGATGCTGAGTTCTCATCAGTTAGGTCCTCTTTGGCATTCCTGCTAAGTTTATACTTACAGTCCCAAGGTGGAGCCAAGAGAGACCTTACAAGAATGATATCTCCAAGTCAATGTTGGAAATAAATACATACGATTGGAAATAAATTCATGCAATTAAAAGGAGCTGAAAGGATGCTTCAGTATCATCATCCATTTTTTCAAAAAAATCTGAGTTAATTTAGCACAGGTATAGTATCAAATGTGTTTTGATGATTATTAATTTCGATCATACTCTTGAACTAAAAATAAATGATCTCAGATGTCAGATACAAAATATTAAATTAAAAAGACCTGTAGATAGCAGTCACACAAATTTGAAGATCATGTTGAGGCAAGGCAAACAAGCAATGTAAACTTATTTTGAACTATCCCAGTTGCCATCACGGCTTAAGCACTATGTTATTATGGTAAGAATGGATTTTCAAACAGAAGAGCTCCATCACCCAACGCCCATCTTTCCTCTACCAAATGAGAAGCTTAGGTTATCCTCTCTCAAAGCATACAGCTAATATCTTAGAGACATCCTCCGAGCTCTCAGAAAGGGGCCTGTGCAGCATTTGGTCATTATCAACTTCAGTTTATCAGATTCCATCTGCCATAGACTCAATAGATATTATTGATTTCCTTTTTACTTTTAGATTGCAAAATAAGATGTAATTCATTTCCGTTGGTTTCATAGACCACAGTAGATGAGAGTTATTATCTCTTCACTCTCAGTCACATAGACCATTTTATATGCCCACTCGTTTTTTTGGACAGAGCAGCCATTACCAGCTCAGCATCCATGTCTACCTCTGGGGACACTGTGCAATAGATATATTGGGCCAGAGATAGGTCTAATCATATTTGTCATCCTCAGCAGCTCTTCTGAGAGACACACTACTAAAGCTTGGCTTCTGTCCAATCTGTTGGTTCTTATCTCTACCCCTCATGATTTCAGAGATTCTAAAGAACCTGTCATGGAATGGGCATTTACAGATGTTGCTGGTTTCAACCTATGTGTCCCAACCAGAGGGCAGGTGATTGGGTAAGGATCACTGCTAAGAGACTCAAGATTGGTTGCTATCTGGAACTAAAGGCACATACATGTCCCTTCTCAAAGGACAGTGGATACACTGGTTAAGATAGTGATTGAAGATGGGTTGGAATGTCCTAATATCTGCTTGCCACATGGGCTTGATTCCAGAGGAGCTAAGATTCTCAGTCTTGAAGGTGGCACCTCCAAAACCTGCAAAGCACAGTGGTCTTCACATCCAGAGGGTGTGGCACTGAAATGAAAAGAAGGTTATCAGGTGCTGTATGGAGACAGACCCAGACTGTTGGCATCAACAGGATGAGACAAATATGTAAGCATGTAAGAACTGAGGCTGCACACATGGAGCTCACAGAAAGTGGTCTCAGGGATGATTCCTCTGCAATGCACTTTGGGTGATTCCTGGAGTATGGTATGGAAGCCTATAATGTCACCTGGTATGGGAAGGGGGCACTTATGGACAGTGTGAGAATTGGGGCACAGGGGCTACAGTTTCTCCTATCTTAGAAGTCAGTTCCTGGAGCTGGAGAGATGGCTCAGTGGTTAAGAGCACTGGCTGCTCTTCTAGAGGTCCTGAGTTCAATTCCCAGCAACCGCATGATGGCTCACAGCCATCTGTAATGAGATCTGGCGCCCTCTTCTGGCATGCGGGCATACATGGAGGCAGAATGTTGTACACATAATAAATAAATAAAATCTTTAAAAAAAGAAAAAGAAGTCAGTTCCTCCCATTCTCCACATCCATGGCCTCCCAGGAGCTTGTGGAGTACAAAAGCAAGCCAGCAGGTGGCTGGAAGATAAAGGATGTTCAGCCACTAGAACATTCCTCACACGGGATTTTCCATTAAGCGAGAGACCAGGAGCCTGAGCTGGACGAGGGCATTCCTGCCCACACTGGTGAACAATGTAGAATCCTCAGGGGGCAGATGCAGCAACCCCATTGCTCTCACCACTCAGTGAGACAGAGCCAAGGTCCTCTCACTTCCCAGCAGTCATCGGCTTTTGTCCAGTCCATAGATTAATTTTTCAGACTTGGTGTTAGTTCAGGTTAGATAAAGATAATGAAAGTTTCCTAATCCTCTTAAAGAAGATTTATCTGACCGAGTAGAAAGCTTTTGGAATACAATACGGCATGTAGAAAACTGAGGCCTAATCTTGCCTTTAATTTCAAACCGCTGATGGATATTGATTTTGCAATAAGAAAAACCGAAAAATTTCCGAGATGCAACTTGTCTGTTTTTTTTTTTAAAAATATTTATCTTCTGTCTATTTGGAAATATTAATATCTCATTACTGCTGTGAATTGGATGCCATTAGCAAGAGGGAAAGGCATCCCATGCAGCTGCTAGCTTTGGTTTGTTGTTGTTTGGTTGGTTATTTTTCCTTCAGCTATGTCCAAGCCTGGGAGATGTTCTGCCGTGGTTCTTGATGCTTTGTAGACTATTGTAAATGGCACCTTTTGCCACATGTCAGATGGGACTGGTTCCCAAGGATACCTGTTTATAAGCCACTTTCATTAAAATGCAACCATTGTTCCCTCCGATACTTCTTGGCCACCGAGGAGTTTATTTTATGTCACTACATAAGCCTGTGTAATAATGTCATCTTGACTGTGTAAGGAGTGCAAAAAGAAGCCCAGAACAGTGAGGAATTGTGACTCTTGGGTCAAGTTGGTCACAGCAGGAAAACTCACTTGGCAAGCTGGTCAAGGATGTACTGCTAGAGGTTGGGGGATAGCACAGGAGAACAAGGGGAGGCTACAGGCTGTATCCAGTATCCAAATCAGTGTCTTGACCTTGGACTGTGGACCTGCCTGGAGAAATGGAGAGGCACCTAAGAGATATTGCTGAGGGCAGTTGTGAGAATTGATCCTTAATGCCTTGAATGAGGAGGGATAAATGAGAATACCTGTTTTTTTGAGTTTGGGGACATCGTGGTCTTGAAACACACTGCAGAGATAAAAGCCTCTGGCATTCTGAAAGAGCCGCATCATGTAGATGTGATAGCACAAAGGTGGAGTTGTAGCTTAATACCATTGTCTGAGATTCTGTCATGTCAGGGGTTCACTAGTTTGATGGTAGCTGAGCCACTAAGGCTAACTGTTCCTAGAGAATGGGAATCATGACTTCTTTATCTCCAACCCCATCAATTAGCACACTGAGGCATTACAAGCACTCGGGGGTGTTTGTCTACAAGGTGAGTCAGCAACTGTACCAGCATCCGAACAAGGGATTCTGAAGCCTCTCCAAGAAGACAGGAGTGGAAAGTAAGCCAAGCATTGTCTGATGAGGTTCAGTGGATAGTGATGGAGAAAGTTCCCTGGAGGAGAAGACTAGACTATGACAAGCTAAGAAGTATGTCATAATAAGGATGCCACAGATTCCACACATGTACTTAGTACTGTTCAAGGATGCCTGTAGGAATAAGGCAGCTAGTTAGTTCCTGGCCACTTAGCCCCGAAATAATCACACAGAAACTATTTTTTAAATCACTGCTTGGCTTATTAGCTCTAACATCTTATTGGCTAATGCTTACATCTTAATTTAACCCATTTCTAGTAATCTGTGTATCGCCATGAGGCCAGCAACAGTCAGCATCTGTCTCTGGCGGGGCTACATGGCTTCTCTCTGGCTCTGCCCTTCTTTCTCCCAATATTCAGTTCAGTTTTCCCTGCCTAAGTTTTGCTCTGCTATAGGTCCAAAGCAGTTTCATTATTCATTAATGGTAGTCACAGCATACAGAGGGAAATCCCACATCACTTCCCATTTTCATTTAAATAAAAAGGAATTCTTTAACTTTAACATAGTAAAATTACATATAATAAAACAGATATCAAACGAGAATTGCAGTTACAATATTTATATCTACTTTATCTTGTATCATAATTAACAAAAACTATATCTACTTTCTATCTATTCTTCAATTCCATCATAGAGTCCAGAAGGATATAATATTACCTAAGTAAACAGGAGGTGTATTGTAAGCCATTTCCAAAACTCTAGAATTGACAGAGACATCTTACTGGCTGGACAGTCACCCAGTGTTCTTCTGTACCATTGGGGCATTCATTTTCATCCTACAGGCCCATAGTATCCAGCAGACTTTTCCACAAAGCAGGAAATTTCAAAGATTGTCTACCCATATTGGCAGTTTGTTATCACCTTCTTCTGTGTCCTGCAGAATGTCTTGCAGACACTTTCATGAAGCAGGAAACCCAAAGGATCTTCTCACTTTTAGACAAATTCAGCAGTCATTTCTCTATGGATCCTGCATGTCCAGTTCATCAAGCAGTCCAGGCAAGAGCAATTTCTTGCCCAAATGTCTAACCTACACCATAAGTAGTTTCTTTGATGTCCATCTTCCTCTTGAAGTAATTGGTGCTGCCAGGAGCAGGTGTGTCCCACTGTCATGAAAAGTTCTAATTTCTTAAAACATTCAAATGCCATATTCTGAAGGTCTCTGAAAGATTTGAAGAATACCTATCTATCTGAAATACATCTCTGTACATCTATAAAATCTAACTAACATGACTACAAGCTTGACTATTATAGATGACTATTAACCAATATTTCTTAATTATACATTACATTTTAAAATGAAATATGCAATCATAATACCTTAATCAGGAGCAGAAATATACATATAACAAGATTGACCTTAAATTCACATCAATAAACCAGGATCCATATCAATGCAAATCTCTATAGCATATCCCCTTTAAATATAAATAAAAATTTAAAAACAATATTTGGCAATTTAGGTGTAGTACTCTATAAACTGCTTCCTGCTGTTTAATGGACAAAGTAATGTTTGTAGGGATGTTCAAGGTGACCTTTCAGGAGGTCTTGGTCTATCAAACCATATTAGTCTGGAAGCAATCCACAGGTTATCATCCTCTGTGAAAACAAAAGAAGAACCTCTTTTCCAAAGCAACATATCCTTAGACTCAAATTCTGAGGTCAAGTTACCTTTACGTTGGTTTAACTTTGCAGTACATACAATGAAATGTCTCTCTGTACTTAGCTCCTTCACAGTCAAAATATTCAAAGAAAATATAATAATATACATATTGCACACTCTGTGAATTTTCCATCTTTATGTGGCTTATTTTTCTTTACTCCTTTTGATCTATGTCTGTACTCTGTCTCTTTGCCTATAATCTCTGTCTCATTTGATCCCCACCCCCCCAATAAACGCCGGGAAGCAGCAGTGCATTGACTGTTATCTCCATTTGCAAATTAGGTGAGCATAGGTTAGGATGTTGGGGACCTGATATGCTACTCAGTAAGTCAGGAGTAGAGCTGGGTCTTGAACCGTAACCGCACTGATGCAGGGAAATCAGGATCCACTCTTGAGGTTATTAGTTTTTTTAGAAAAATCAAGAATGGACTCAAATGGAAGCTAATACAATTTTTATTGGAATTCAAAGCAAATAAAAATCCCAGAGCAGACATGCTGCAAACCTCAGCCACTATCCAAGGAAAGAGTGGAGGAGAGAAGAAAACAGTCATGCCAGTTAAGCTGGTATGATAATCAGACACATGGTAGATTAGCAGCTAAATGGAGGGAAGAAGGCTTCAGAGAAAGAATAAAGAAGGCTAAAATGTTGACAAAACCCAAACTGTTAAGGAAAGCATACTTAGAAAAGAGATAGAAAGAGGAAAAGTGGGCCTACTTAGAGAGCAGCTTGACAGTAAGCTACTGCACTAGAGTGGGATTCCGGGAAGGAAAAGTACAGCATCTCCATAAAGAGCTATTTATTCTCCCCATCATTTTAGTGTGGCATCCCAGGAGAGCCTGCCTCCCTAGGGTGGCCGTTGGCCCAGTGATTGATCCAGCCCAACAGGAACGTTACTACTCCACTTAGGTCAGAGATTTTATTCTCTTGACCAGAGGTTTTTCCCTCAGTGGGCTTCATTGTTGCTGCAATAATACAACTGCAAGATCTGCCTCTCAGCTTACTCCAATGCCTTTGCTGCCAACCACGTTTACTTGATTCTCTGCTCTAGATCCATGGAAATTTTTCTCTGTTTATTTTTTCCTTGTGTATTATTGTGTTTTGTTTCTTTCTTGCTGCCGATACTGAATTGTACCACTAGAAATTAAGGACAAAGCTCCCACAAGAAAGTGAGCAGTGAGAGAGGGACTCCAAGGCTGCCATAAATGGTACAAAGAGGCTGGGAGAGAGGCAGAAAGAAGATAATTAATTTTCTAGTAGCTCATCCCTCCAGGGGTACACATTTTAAATGTTACCATTTTATCCTATGTAAGTACTGAAAACCCTGGCTCCTTTGGGGATCCAGGATTTAATTGTCATTCTAGTCTTCATTAACTCTCAACATTCTGAAACCTCAGCAGATCTATGAGGGCTGGTGGTCTGGGGTGTTGCTATTTGTTGAGAATGGATGCAGTAGGGAAATTGGATCTGTCTTTGCTTCAGGGGTGTTGATATTCTCAGTCTCTTTTCTCAGCTGGCTTAGAAAGTCGGCGGCCTGTAAGGTATTTCTCTTCATGGAATGCATGCTTTCTGCAAAGCCTAGATTTATGGGCTTAGAAAGGATGACCCTGGGCTGAAATGGCTCAGACAGTAAAGTGCTTTTCATGCAAGCAGGGGACTCGGAGTTCAGATCCCCAGCACCCACATAAAAAGGCAGGCATGTATTCGAGCTTAATGGCCAGATTTTGCTGAATCAACACACTCCAGATACAGTAAGAGATCCTGCCCCCCCCCAAAAAAAAATAAAGTGGAGAGAACTGAGGAAGATAGTGTGGCTTCTATACACATGCACACAGCACAGGAACACACACACACACACACCTGCATGCACACACGTGCATACTGACAGAAGAATATGAACACTATTAAATTCACATGTAGAAGACTCTACAAAAAGCTTCTACAATTTCTACATACACAAAGGGCTTTGGATATTTTAACCTGGAGCCTGTTCAGTTACCATCTGACATTCGATTAACAAGTAAAGAAATCTCGTTTTCTGCCCACCCGACTGCTATGGAGCCCCAGTCAGTTCTGGCGTAGGCTACATTCTGCACTAACCATGTCTCAATTGATCTTTGCGTCCACTCCACAAAAATATGCATCATCTTTATATCTTACCAATAAAGAAACCGAGGCTTAGATTGAAACCACACTAGCTGACAGAGCTAGTAAGTGGTTTAAATTCTCTCCTCTGCATTTATTCATTTGGGTTAAGCTTTTGGCACCGGGGGAAAAAGCTATCAAAACACAAACAGTCAACAAGGCACTTGGCATGCATTATCTCCTTTGATTATTCCTTCCACAATCCCTGGAAGACAGAGCACAGAGTCACCACTCTATAAAGCAAGAAATTGAGATTCAGGGAGTCGGCAGAGATTTGAATGAATTAGGCTGGCTGGGAAGTGGCCAAGCACCTCTTAATTTAGGTAGTTTTTGCTCTGCGTCCCCCAGTATTGTGTCCCTTTGCCACACTGCTAATATGGAGTTAGTGAACAGGCAGGAACTTGCTGCCGTTTATGGGGAAACAAGTTCTAAGGTGATATGGAAAAGGGCGTGTGCTCAAGGAAACGTTCTGGGATGGGGGCCACTGTCTCCTGGGTAGAAGGTTTACAGCAGGGCAGTGCAGGGAGAACCAGGGGGCAGAATTTTTTCAGAGACTAAACCGTTTCCATCTCTTCCTTTGTACCAAACCTCTTCTTCCTGTGATTTTCCCCTCTCCCAAATATTACACAGTCATTTGAATTAACGTGTATAATTATGAGCTTAAAGAAAAGCAAGCAGTCAACCTGAAATAAATTTAATTTATTCAGCCTTGATTTTAAATTATAATCACACTCATTCTTCACGGGAGCCCGGTGGAAGAGTGGGAAAGAATAATCCTGGGCGTCAGAAAACTTCCTCCAGAGCCGAAGCATGGTTCTGAACATTGCAAGCCTGTGTCTTTGGGACATAGCCTTCCTGGCTTCTGATCCTGGGATGAACAGAATGCAGTAAAACTGTTTTTCTCTGTGCAGCATGCCCTCTGTAATCCTCCCTGGAGTGGCTGGGGAGATGACTCAGTGGGTCAAAGGACCTGCTCCTATGCATGATGACCTGATTCATTCTCCCGGACCCACGTATGAGAGGGAGGAAATTGATTTCTCACAAATTGGCCTTTGAACATCAACAAATGGCCTACCCCATACGCAAGCATGCAGACACACAAACACAAACAAACAAACATCGGTAAATAAAATTCTCTGTGTTTACATCTATCTATGTATCCTGCTTTCCATTCCTTGATCTCCCTCTTCCCTTTCCTCTCACCTCCTCTCTATGCCCACATGTTCCATTTTAAAACAAGGTTCTAAGCCAGGGTCTATCAGCAGCCGATCTATGCACCTGTGCACATGACTCACACAAGCTAAAGGATCTGTAGTACAGAGTGATGTAAGATCATCTCTGGGCTCCTTGGCCCTGGTTTTGACAAAAGGTGGGGGTGGGGATGGACTGAATTACTCAAGCAAGAGTCCTTTCTGATAATTCTGTTTTTTTTTTCTGTCTTATGATTCTTCAGTATAGTTTTTCAAAGGATTTTTTTTAAACTGGGATAGTCTGTCTTTTCTACTTTTACCCACCGATGAGACAATAAGAAAGATTGCTCAAACTTTTACTAATTTATAATTTATTTATAGGACTCCTTAGAATTTAGGGGCATCTTGATGGCATTATTATGGGGACTCTGGACATTGCCCACCTTTTAGATTGGAAAATGTAGGAAAAATGTTATCTCCCCTTCCTGTTCCTTCTCTAAAAACTCACATCAGCCGGGCGATGGTGGCGCACGCCTTTAATCCCAGCACTCGGGAGGCAGAGGCAGGCGGATCTCTGTGAGTTCGAGGCCAGCCTGGTCTACAAGAGCTAGTTCCAGGACTGGCTCCAAAACCACAGAGAAACCCTGTCTCGAAAAACCAAAAAAAAAAAAAAAAAAAAAAAAAAAAACCTCACATCAAACTGTTTTACTTGTATGTGTGTATGTATGTATGTATGTATGTATGTATGTATGTATGTACCTGTCTGTCTGTCTTTCATCTATCATATATTGTCGATCATCTATACATCACCTCTATTACCTTTTCCTTTTTTTCTTACACTTCTGTATTTATGTATGTGTGTGTGCATGTGTGTGTAGGTACACACATGCTAGGACGACTTGTTGGTTTCAATTCTCTTCTTCCACCTTGTAGTTCCTGTGGATCAAACTCAGTCATCAGTCTGCCTTGCATAGACCTTAACTTCCTAAGCCATCTCACTGGTCCTGCATGTTTTTGTTAGAGGATTAGAGTGACTTAGAAGGCAACTGAAACCACAGAAGGAATCAATAATTGCATTATTGTTTTCAGGAGACCCTCTGCACATGATAAAGGAAGGTATCTTGGGAAACTTCCTTCGCAAGAATATTAATTGTTTGTTTGTTTTCTTGGCTATGGAAAAATACCCAACAGAATCAAGTGAATGGGGAGGGGGGGTTATTTAGGTTTATGGTTCAATGAAATTCAGTCCACCATGGCACAGAAAGCATGGTGACAGAATGGTGGGTTAACTTGTCACATTATCTGTGCTGTCAAAAGAGGAAAGAGATGAACACTGAGCATACCAGGTTTCACCACGCCTTCCCTCTTTAGCTCAGTTCTGGCACTCAGCCCACATTGAAGCCGAGTCTTCCTTCCTCAGCTAAACATGTCTGTAAACATACAGACATTCCCAAGGTATGTGTCTTAGAGGATTCCAAAATCCAGCAAAGTCGATGGTACAAACTAGAATTACACCATGAACACTTCTTCTATGCCTGACCCCAGCAGTGTCTCCTGACCTGGGATGCAGAATGAGGTCTACACTTGTCCTCTGATCTCAGATTAGGTTAGCCAACTGTTATCTGAACTTGATACCTCTGGAGCCAGGATTGAATTGATGCCCACTTGACGCATCTAATCTCCCAGGTTGGGATGCCTTTCACGATATGGTGTTCAGTCTGTGACAACACAGTCCAAAACACATTTATAAAAAAGATGCTTTCCTTTCTAATCAGATCTGTTTTTACATTCCTGTGAGGAGAATATGGAGCCTTGTTCCATTGCTTCCGAATGAAACCCTTAGTACTCAAGCGCTTTTGCATTTACACACATTCACATCCAAAACTGTCATACACAGTATTGGTAAGTTTCATATCTGTTTCTCCTGTGGCCTCGAAAGCTCCAGGCCACCCTCTACCACATATGGTGGGCAGCTTCTATGCAGAAGAAAAGTGGTAAGCACTTGATCCTTTTGCAACAGTTGGCCTCTGTTCATGGTAGGAATATGAAGAGATGATATTTTCCAAGGTAAATGAGACTCAAACAGAATTTGACCCAGGATGAATTTCTGGCCAATGCCAAAGGTGGTTGATGTGGCTGCCAAAAGGACATCCTTCTGTCTTCCGTTGGAGTCCTGGCTTGGGAAGTATGTGGGCTTGTTTTGGATTGAGACAGAGTTCTGACATGATCCAGGAAGGCGCTGCCAGTCTTGGCATCTGCTATGGAGATGTGTACAGAAGCAGAATCCAGGGAGAGAAGTGTCGGGGCCTGGGTCTGCCGTCTGCCTTGTTTGCAGTAGAGTGAAATAAACTGAGACTCTTACAAAGCTGGTTCTCAGCATCATCGCTGTGTGGAGATGCAGGAGAAATGAAATAGCTGTTGTGTTCTCCTCAGTTTGAGGGATGATCTCAGCCTATGCTCTCAGAAGCCAGTCAGCCTATAGTTCCAATAAGCACAAAGGTCTTTTCTCACACATTCTGTTGTTGTGAGCAACAGAGGGTGAGTTAGCAATGTCTTCCATTCTCTTAATTCACTTCAGCATATCACATCCCTAGTTAGACAAATCATACCCTAACATAGCAAACCTGGAGACCTCACCCTCCAGGAGGTTTGTTCACAGTTCAGCATGAGGGGATATTTAGTTCAGAGTAGTAATATCTTCTTCAAGAGAGCAAGAAGCTCTATACTTGGATCCTCTGCCCTAATTCCTTAGCCCAGCTTTGAGCATCTAGTTAGCATGTGTCAAGTTCAAGAACAGTAACTACAGTAACTACCCGTGGTGCTTGTTCCTATTTTGGCTTTTCAAAGGAAAAAAAATACGCAAAACCTTTGGTAATTATTTCTCCAACAATTTTCTTTATTGATGGATAAATGGAAGAAAATAGAAGTGGAGCAAGGTTCTCATAAGGCAACCACTATAAGAACTTTTCCAAATAGTACTACCCTTGACCAGTGTTCTTCGGGTGGTGTGGAAATCTTTTGATACAATTCTATTTTCCAGCTAACCTCAGAAGATAGTAATAGTTGTAGCCATTTTGAATGGGGATGGGAATATAGGATCAGAAAGGCCATGGAAGTTGTCTTCACATGAACTCTGCTTCTTGAGTCCAGAACCTCTTCCTTCCTCTAGATTCACAGTTCTATTTGTGGAAGCAGAATCGCCTTGCAAAACTTTGACTTGAGTTTTACTTCTTCCCTCTCCTGTCTTTCCTTTCCCTTCTCCTTGTTTCTTCAAGTACTAACGTGAAAGCTTTCCTTCTCCCCTGGTTTACCCTTTCCTGACACCCTATGGTTAGTCTCTTTCTCATCTTGCATTATTGTGACAATGTTGCCAAAGTATTACTGATGCACATGCTCAGATTTTTAAAATGTGTTTTCTGTTTTAATTGACACACAGTAACTGTACATTTTTTTATGGTGCGCACTGTGACATTTTGGTATATGTAAATAATGTGTGATTATCAGGCCAGGGTAATTGGCAGATTCATCACCTCAGACATTTATCATTTCTTTTTGCTGGGAGAAGCCATAGTCCTCCTTTCTAGTTATCTTGAAATATATGATGAATTGTTAATGACTTCTTCTGATAATGACATAATTAAAACTTTTTAGATCATCATTGTGCATGCTGAGGATCCGGGACCACTCTATGGTTTCCATGTGAGCTCCTCTTTCTCTGCTTTGGCATCCTTCACAGCTATCCATTTGTCCATACAGCCCCTCATCTCTAGCAACCATCTCTCCTTCTATCCCTCCAACAATTCTTGTTTTGACTCCTCCGTTTCTCTCTGGATTTTCAAATCCTACAAAAAGCTGCGCTCCTAACTAAATCCGTGTCATGAAGGAAATGTCTGTATTTGTGTTCTTTAACACAAGGACTGGCGGCCACACATGCCCAGTAAGATACCAAAATACAACTATTGCAGCAGAGGCTCTGAATTCTATGTCATACTTAGCTGTAATTGATTGATCAGTGATAGCTACATAGGACTAGTGTCTTTCACACTACGCTATTGTAGAGCTCCTGAATCTCAAAACCACAGCGTGTCTGCAACTCTAGTCACTAAAGAGTTGCCTGCACTGCCTTAGATACCTGTGCCTTTTAAATAACGCTTCAGTTATTGGTCAACCTAACTCTCTTTTTCCCTTCTTATAACTTCTTTGAAGGCAAGAGCAAGAAATAACTTTATGATTTTCACTACAGGTGCTGCTTAGGGATGCCAGTCTAGTTTAGCACGATCAAATAAGCATCTCTTTAAAAAAAAGTTTGCATTATATTTTACAAATCCATAACAATAATACCAAAATATCTGAAATATTTTCTTCTTATCGCTGTGTGCAAGAGTGAAAAAAATCAATTGCCTTTATGGGGGACAAGTGTGTCAAAGGATGGCTTTGCTTGGAAACACACGGGAGATGAGTGAAGCCCACATCATGAACAGCAGCATGCCTGGATCTATCCCATCTGCTTCCTTATGCTTGGGAAATGCTGTACTACAATGAAGGCATCAGCGATGTACTTGCTGGATAAATAAATTCTTCATGAAAACTTTGGAAACAGTCCATAATCTGGAGCTGCTAGGAAAACTTTTGTCATTCAGTCATTTTCTTTTAGTGGTCCTGGAAATCACCCTCAAACTAGCGGACCCCCAATTGCTGCCCTGGCAGTAAGACCTAGAAATGTACAATCTCAGTCTACTGCAATGAATTTAGTAGGTGGGTTATGTGCTCCGATTGGCCAGCTAGCAGACATTAATGACCAGTTAGCAACTGTGTTCAGGTCAATTAATTTATATTTGTATTTTGCAAACTAAAAGTTGCCCGGTTAGATTATTGATTCTTTGTTCTTGTGTTCAATTTGTTTTTAATTGCACCATTGCTGGGCCAAACCCTCCCTCCTGGCAAACAAGCAATAAATCTGCCACCACCTCAACAATCAACAATAAACGTGTCTCTTCATGTCATTATTAATATGTCTCTTGGATTGGTTCATTACCACGGTTAACAGTTTATAAGAGGCAAGTGGCACACTGCCAGGAGGAGTCCTTCTCCCAGGGGCTATTTTGTCATGATGGGATTGATGCTGTCGGTCCTGCATGTGTCTGAGAACAGGGGTCTGGGATTTAATTTAATATGGCTGGAATTCTAGATCACTAATCCCTTTTTATCATAAACAGCTTTAGAAAAAGATGTTGTTGAAATAGACATTTTGCATGCCCTCTCTCTCTCCCAATTTCTCTTTTCTTTTTTTCAATTCTTTCTGTCTTTTTAATCTTCTTAATTCTCCCTTAATTTCTGTTTAGATGTAACTCATACTGACAAAATAATATGAAAGCTTCTTAGGCTATGGCCCATTCCTGGGTAAGTGGACCATGCATCCTCTGACTGTTGAGGTTTCATTATGGGATGTTTTGCTAGTTGAAGGCCAAAGGGAGTTCCCCGGGTATGATGGGTGGATGGCTGTTAACAAAGCTGCAGAACTCCTGCACTTAGAAGGCCACCTAAACTGAGGTCAATCTCTGAAAAGAAAATTCTCTGTCTTATAGAAGAGATGCTCATTAAGTTTAGATTTGTTATTGGCTCCTTTAAATATTAGAGATTTTAGGGAGAGGCACAGAAGCGAAATGAATTTATAATTTGGTAAAAGAGGTTGTTCTTGTCTAAGGAATATCAAAGGATAAATCCTTGTAAACGAAGCAGTTTGTCCAAAGCTCTGTGTACCTGAAATCAGATCACAAAGGGGAACCTACACAAGTTTAATGCTCTCCCATAATTTAATGCTTATGCTTGCTAATATCGATTACCAAGTTGACAAGATATAGAATCGCAGAGGAGGTAAGTGTCCAGGCACACCAGGGAGTGATTATCTAGATTAGATGAGCCTCTTTCTTTGTGATAGAGTCTTTGAATTGGATTAATTGAGATAGGAAGACCCACCTTGAAAGTAGGTCCCACCATTTCCTGGGCATGGGTTCTAGACTGCATAAAGAGGAGAAAGCTTGCTGGCCACTAGCATCTCTTTCTCCCTGCTTGGCTGAGGATGTAGTATAACCTAGCACTTCAAGCTCCTGTTGCTGGGATTCTCCTGCCATGGTAGATTATAACCTCAAACCTAGAATTTAAATCAATACTTTCACCCTTAAATTGCTATTTCTGGGGTAGTCTATCTTTACAGCAGGAAACGTAATTAAGACAATTCTAGCTGTGTATTCTGAGAAGACTCTAAGGAGCCTAGGAATATGGACACGGAGGACATCTTTGTCTTTGTTTCTACTGGGAGGCATAGGACAAAGACATCAAAGGAAACAGATGGAAGGGGAACCTGGAAATGTCTCTGAAGACACAGATGGAGGATACAGCTGAAGGAAAGGGAAGCAGAAGGATGGGAGAGTATCTCAGAGAAAGCAAGAGATGGGGTTATGGCTGGTGGCATGCTGTTCTGAGGTCAACTACAGGATAGGGACGGGAATACTTTCCACTCATCCCAACATGAAACAGGCCACTTAGTACCAACAGAGAAATAATTGCCGAGTCTCTGTCAACAGCGTTTGCTTTCTTTAGGAAACTGTCATATCACAGCACCACTGGGGCATGCTAAGAAAGAAAAAGCTTCAAGCTTTCCTGATGGGTTCACTGTTAGATTCTAAAAATGCATCTTTACTTGGTATGAGTTCCTAATACTGCTATCACACCCAAACTAAAATGACATGAAATGCAAATAGAAAAGAAAACTGCACTCTAGTTTTTAAAAGAAAATTAAAAAAAAACAGAGAAACTCTGGCTATTACATATGACATATAACATCTTTGAGTGCCCACTTTCAACACCCCGCAGACACGAGCATTAAGTGACAAGTCTTGAGCCCTGGCCATGCAGATCCGAAGTATCAACAGCTGCTCCAGAATCAGAGAAGGCAAAATAGCTACTCAAGGACTAAAGCTTCCTGGTCCTTAGCTCAGCAACAGCAGGGTGGAAAGTAAGGGGACAGGAAAATCAAAGTTCTTTTAAAAAAATTATCACACATAGTGGTAAAATGTCCCCACAGCAGGAAAGAAAGTGGAAAACACACCAAATCAATCACCTTAAAAATAAGCCTTAAAATCTTCCACCACATAAGATGTAGTGGGAGGGAAGAATGGGCCCAACAGCTGGAAAATGTTTTATTAAACTACATGCTGACTGCCACGGCACACACAAGAAAATGCAATTAAGGTCAGGCCATTAAAAAGACGCCCAAGGATAGCTCTGAGAAAGACCAGGAGGCAATCAGCAGGTGCCCAGACAGCTTTCAAAGGAAACTCACTTTGAAAAAGTACCCAGTGGAAGGTAGAAACATCTCAGACCTAGCAGACTTGTACTGAGTGTTTGCAGCTGCCTCACCCCCAGAGGAGGTGAAGATGGCAGCTGTGGGCAGAAGAGTCCAAGGAGAAAAAGTGAGCTTGAACATGGGCAAATTCTAACTGTTGTCAGAAATCTGGTTCTGCCTTCACTCCAACTACCATGATTTTGAGTACTTCTTTACAAATGACCCATAGGAACATATAGATTCAGCTAACAGTGATATGTCCAGTCCAAATCACTTGAGCATCACTCTGGATAGCTTGCTGAGTAAGGTAGACCAGATGCCTCTGAAACTGTGACCTCCCTTAGCCTTTCCACCATATGCCATCTGAGCCTGGCCAGCTGACATGAGCCCGGGGCAGTGAGTGGACAAGCCAACTGTCCCATGGGAGGGGTCAAATTGTGCTGGACCCATGCCTTAGGGAGCAGCTGGCCTTCTTACTATGATCCACAAGAGCCAGAGCTAACAGTAGGGACATGCTGCTCTTCTCTGGGCCTTTGCCAGGGCACAAGTGCCTGGCCGGTCACCAGAAGCACAGAATGAGGATGACACGCTAGAGTTTGACCTTAATTGTCCCCCAGAGATCCAGGCTCCAGGGTTAGTACCCAGCTTGGTGTTGCTGAGATCTGATAGACACTAGGAGCTGAGTACTAACGTGAGGCTTTGGAACACTGGAGTTATGCATTGCCAAAGAACTCTGACAAGCTAGTTGTTTCTACTTTTTCTTTAATTTCCTGGCCAAAGGCATGCAATTTTCTTCTTCTATATGCCCCCCCCCCAATGCTGTGCTGTATCACCACAGGTCCACAAGCCACCCAGTTGCTAGAATAAAGAACCAAACCAATGCCAAATAACTATTTTCTCTTAACCTTTGATCACCAGGTATTTGATGATAGACTGATAGAAAACTGATGAATAGGTCACCATCATCTACCCGTTCATCAGAGAGCCCCGCATTGCTCACTCCTGCTGGCCCAGCTGTTTCCCCTCTTTGCCCTTGAGGAAACTTCCCGGTGCCCAATTCTTTCTATCCAGCACAGGGCTCTACTATTGTCAACACCTAGAGAGATGCCACTTGCTCACAGGCTTTCCTAACTTCAAAAGCTGACAAGGACAGCTGTCATACCATGCTCTGACCACTGTCATATTTGTATGATTTCCTACCAAACCACGGGTACCACAAGAACAGGGGAAGGTTGATACTTCCCCATGGACAGAAGGGTTTACCTTTACTGCAGACACAGGACAAGCATTGATTAGATGCTCAACAATAGTTACTGAATATGTCTGGCATGTTCTGATGACTCAGTCAGTATTTAATGATAAAAGATGAAAATATTAGGTTGGACTGAACTAAAACAAGTTGACTTAAGCATACCTGGACATGCAAAAATAATCAGCACATTTTTTACTGTATAGATATTACAGCATGTAGTGTATGGTGGGTAGGGCTGAACTTTTAACTGATTCGTAATTGGTTGATTTGTTTACGCATATTTCAATACAGGAATACATTGTGTAATCATCAAATCAAAGTAATTCCTATGTCGATCACCCCATGTAGTCACCATCTGTTTACAGTAACATTTAAAACCGTCCTTTCTGGTGATTTTGGAATATACAATGCATGGATGTTAATTAGAGCCACCTTATCACATAACAGCATACCAGAATTCATTGTACCTATGTAATTGTGATGTTGAACCATTTGATGAGCCCAGAGTCCTCTCTCCCAGGTTTTTTGTTTTGTTTTGGTTTGGGTTTTTGTCAGTTTGTCTGCTTTTGTAACCATTATTCTGTTTTCCTATAAGGTCAACTCTTTATGTTTACATATGAACATGAGGGTGCAGTATCTGTCTTTCTACGTCTCCCATATTGTACACACTAGAGTTGAGTTACTCCTCTTGATTATTGGGCTCTAAGTGCTTCCTTCCACCCCACCCAGTGCCACTCACTGGCATTTGAAGTGCAAATACTGCCTTACTGCCCAGTCCCTTTGGTTAGAGACCTCATGCTAATAGCTTGCCTGTAACCCTGGGACACTGTTGTGTATCTTGACAGGGGCCTTGGAGGTCTGTAGAACATGAGGGCAACCCTGTCAGGGAGACCATGTTTTCCAAGGCTCAGAAGAAACAGCAGCTGCAAAGTGCCCACTGCGGCTGTAGCAAGAGTGGTTTTATAGACTCTGTTGATGTTAGGAAGGCGGAAACAATTTCTGGGTGTAATACAATTTGGAACATGCCCCTGTTTTCTTCAAAAGCTATTGTCTCGCAGTGATTTTCTGTCTATGCTGAGTGAACGGTCCCTAGGCTACAGCTCCTGTGGAGAAAGCAATGGCAAGTGACCCCAGCTGTTTGTGTATCTCAGTCCAGGCTTGCTTATATTCATGTGGGATGGCTCTTAGCCTCTCCTTGCTTTGCCAAGTCCAAAGTTACCTCTCAATCCCAGGCTACACCAGTGTCTTAATCCACTCCCTCTAAATAGGCAAGCTTACTGACTGCTCTGAAGCAGGAAAGGCCTCTTTGGAAGGCCTGAGGGCCAGGCCAGCTCTGCCAGAACATTTGCATATATTTACATAGAGTTGGCCTACAAGCAAGGTGATTATGCACAGTTCCTCTCTCCGTAGTGGAAAGGCTGTTTGGATGTGGGGAGCAACTCTAAGTTCTCAGAACACAGCTAAGTAATGATTGCTTTTCCCCTGAAAACTGCAGGACTGTGATTTATAGTGAACCACAAGGGGCCCAGGTGTCAGAGGGATGGCTCCAAGAGCAGGAGTCATCCAGCTGGGCTCTTGCCTCGCTGGCTCTTGCTTCTCCAAAGGGTCACCTTGCTCCTAGTAAGGGGAAAAGTTGGGATGCTGCATCTCTTTTGATCTCATGCCCTCTGGCAAGCTGCTGGAGAGTTCTCCACGGTGAGCACTCTCTAGTGCCTCTGTTCCTTTCAATGTATTCCACATGTCTCTCATTGAAATGAGTCTTCAGACCACAAGCCTGCCTCCCTTTTCATTGTGGGTTGAAAACCTCACTGGTTACCGACCTTTTTAGGTTCCTTCTTGGCAATGCAGAAACCATAGCTGGCACCGTGTTTCAGGGTATATAAAATGTGATCATCTTCTTGAACTTCTCAAATACAATAACTACCTGGTCATAAGAATAATGAGCAAGTCAAAGCACCTGGAAGATAACCTCAATATCCATCAATTGTGCTTAGACGTGATTAACTTTCTAGTAGCTGTCTCATGATGAATAAAGATGTGGAAGTCGATTGTCCCTGAGATTCATTCGTGTTCTGAGATTCATGGCTGGGCAAAGGAACAGTTTATACTACCATCTACAAATATGTATCTATAACTGAATCTATATCTCTATCTATCTATCTATCTATCTATCTATCTATCTATCTATCTATCTATCTATCTATCGTCTATCTATCATCTATCTATCTATCTATCTATCTATCTATCTATCTATCTATCTATCTATCTATCTGTGATTTTGTATATCATACCTCTCCTTTATTTCGTGTTTTCATCCACCTCACCGTGTTTATGAACAGCTACCCTGTGAAAGCATACGCTACAATCTGTTGTTCATCATCACTGTTAGGTCCTGTATTACTTAATGATGATCAGTCACTGTAAAGCACCACCATCTGCCTTTCTAGGAGTGTTCTGTCACCTTCCAACACTGAAGGATATATACCAGGAGGACAGACAGCTTGGCTACGTCCACCCCGGCACCCTGGGAATACATAGGGGATGGTAGCTCACAGTGACATTTGCTCAGCAGAATTAAATGAACCACTCCTCCCAATTCTACTGTTTGCACTTATAATTATATTTTTAATAATGATGGGTCATCACCCAAGAAGAGAGGAGTTACAATTCTGGAGTTTCTATGTTACTTTCACTTTAAAATATTAAAACCTGGGACTTGCTGCATGTCCAGAGGGCTGGGCTCCATTCCCAGCACCCACATGATGACTTGCAGCTGTCTATAACACTCATTCCAGGGTATCCAATACCCTCTTCTGTTTCCTCAGATACCAGGTACACATCAAGGCACTTGCATAAATGCAAATGAAACAGCAATGCATATGACATAAAAATAGATTATAAATCCTGAGTAAAAGAAAACTTTGCTTCTGGAAATGTGAAACAGTAATGCACATACTATAAAATTGATGAATCCATTAAATTTCATTTTGTGGTGGCTAAGGCTAATCTTGACTGGATTTGGAAGCAACTAGAATGCAGATGGCTGAGTACTCCTGGGAAGGATGGTTTTGGTCAGGTTATCTGGGACAGAGAGACCCATCCTATATGTAGACAAAAACTTCTGGTGGCAGCCCACATCAAAGGACATGAAGGAAGGACTCCTTTGCTCTTTTGCCTGCTTGATATCACTCTCAGTAGCAAGTCCATTTATCCTGTTGCTGTAGACTCTCTTTGCAAATGTTAGAAGCTGTTTCTTCAGGATCCCAGTGTAGACTAAAGACCAAAAGCACTTTAGGAATCCTCTGGGGCCAAGAATCTAGGCCTTCAGTGACAGCTCGGGACTGCTAAGACATCCAGTCTCATGGACTAACAACTACCAGATTCTCAGCCTCTCCTGTGTAAGATACCCATTGCATTGTTGGACTGCCCAAAGCATGTAATGTAAGTCAATCCAATCAATTTCACACACACACACACACACACACACACACACACACACACACCACACACAACACACACAATATTAATTCTGATACTTCAGAGAAACACGACCAATATACCTACTTATTTATTAGATGACACTTATTTTCTAGGCTAATTTGACATCTTCTCTTGAGTGTTCTTGCTCATATCTAAGATGGAGCTTAGGCCTGGTCACCTTACTCTTCCCGGTCTTAGTAATTGGCACAGTGAAACACCTAGGGTCCTGATTTAAAAGTACAACTATACTATACAGCTGTGTTTCCTTCTATTTCTTAAACCCATGGGCCCATCATCACCTTTTTGAGATGCTATAATGAAATAGCACAGGGTCATTGTCCTAACAATAGAAACATTATTTTTCTGTTTGGTAGCCGTTCTTCACTATTTATATCCAAAACTTATATCCAATCATTTCCGTTTGCTCCGTGCTTGTTTAATAGTAATTTTTCTACTTTTATGTCCAGTTCATTTGCCATTTTTGGTGTACAGTTGACACCCTCTCTAGGCCACCTCCAGTTGCTGCTGCAGGCTTCTGTTGCTGTCATAAAACACCATGACCCAAAGCAGCTTGGGGAGGACAGAGTTTGTTTCATCTTACCTCTTATAATCCATTATGAAGCAAAGTCAGGGGATAAGCTCAAGGAAGGAAGCTGGAGGCAGGAGCGAAGCAGAGATCATGGGAGAACACTGCTTATTTGGCTCCCCAGGGTGTGCTCAGCTTGCTTTCTCATCAAACCCAGGGCCACCTGCCTAGGAGTGGTACTGATCAAGTCAACCATTCATCAAAGAAATGCCCCCACAGACTTGCATACATGCCAGTCTGAGGGAGGCATTTTTTTCAGTTGAATTGCCCTCTTCCTAGACAACTTTGGATTGTGTCAAGTTGAAAAGGAAAAAAAAAAAAACTAAATGACACAAATCTAATGTCCAACTGCACATACACACACATACACTTACACATGCACCACAGTATTTAAAACATACTGTATAATATAAAGAAACCCAATATACCCTTCACTGCTTCACGAATTGCAGCTCTGACCCACAGATGTCTCTAGGCCTCGATCCCCAAACTCCAACCCTTTAGAGTTAGCATTCCCTTCAAGAGAATTCTTTGGGGAATTTTTCAAGCTCTTTCTCAACTGTCTCGGGATCTACACATTTTCCCATTTCCCCTTTAAATATAGCTCTCTCTCCATTCACTTCATTGACTCTGGGCACCCTTCAGATTTCAACTCGTCTGCCCCTTCCTCAGCAATGTCCCATTTGAGCGGTCTCGCCTTGTGGGCTCACACGGCATTCCACTTGTCTTTCAGAGTGCTTGTTTTGTAATTACTTATGCTTTCCCAAGTTTTTTAACTATTATACCCCTCCCTATTGGGCCTCAAGTTCCATAAAGCTAGAGACTGTTGCTTGTATCTGTTGTTTTATTCCTAGCCTCCAATGCAGTGCCTGGTGTTTAATGGCCACTCGATGAATGAATAATGAATGAACAGAGGAAAATTAGTAACACGAGGAAGGTGGAAATCAGTTGCACAGATGATGGCCTGGACGAAAGAAACTTGGGAATGTTAGTGGATGTCTTAGGATGGGATGATAATCCCCTTGCAGAGAAGCTGCGTAATTAGTTTACTATCTTATGAGCTAGGCATTGAAAAGCATGCCGTGTAAAAATGTCATTTTGATAATGATATGCTGATCTCAGTTGTACTGAGGAAAAAAAATAATGTCTTTAATGTAGAGCGTGTACATTCCTTGAAGAGAAACAGACAAAAGCCAGTATTACAAGCCCAGGTTAAGAGTTCTGCCTTCCAGTGTATTTGCATTAGGGTTCCCTTCCTAAAGTGTTACTGCTGTGCCTCTAACCACCCCGAGAGTTCTAACAATAAGAAGCGTCAGTTATACAGTAGCACACCAAAGCCCACAGACCTGAATGTGATGGCCCAAACTCTCAGGGACTGCGTCTGGGTCCTGGTAGTCTCCTTAGCACATGGCTGCCTCTCTAGAAATGGGATAAATGGGCCGTGTCCACCAAGTCTATTCATAACCCAGTGGAGCTGGTTTGTAATTATAGCTACTTGGGAGACTAAGGCAGGATGATACCAAGTTCAGGGCTACCCTGATTACAGAGTCGAGTGGAGGCTAGTGAGGGCAAATTAGAAGGAACGTTCTCAAAATGAAAAATTAAAGGAGTATCCAGAGTGCAGTGTTTGCTGAGCATACACAAGAGTTCAGAGGTTCAGTCCTCAGTACACTGAAATGAATAAGCAGGACAATGAAGGAACAAAATCTTAAGAGTGCTGTAATTAAGCTAGTTAGTTTAGTTGGATTACTAGAAAAGAGGTCCTGGGGGAGTAGTAATAATTAAATGCTGGTGCTGAATTTCAGTCTAAATTGCTAGGCACCATGAGTGAAGACTGGGGGAAGAATGGGCTACTTTTCTCATTGATGTGACAGAACGCATGACAAGAGGCAGCCGAAGGACAAAGGGCCATTTGGCTCACTTGAGGTATATCCCCTCACACTGTGCATGGTCACTCATAGGACAGTGCTTGAGAACTGGCAAGTGTTTCTGCCCAACTCTTAAGGGGCTCTGAAGAGGGTTCCCTGAAGCTGCCTACTATTGGGAAAGATGAAGAATAACTTCAGTAGATCACTCTTACTTTGGGGTACAATTGCTTTTCTAGAATGAGATCACCCAAGTCAGCCCTACAATGGAGGCCTATGAGTATCCTTTGGGGTTCCAGAGCCCTGCCCTGAAGCACTGGTTTCATTTGAGGTTGAATGGGACAGTTACAAAGGCTACAATGACTTTCAGTCACCTCCAGATGAGAGAATCTTGAGGTCCAGTGTGAACCTGGTCAGGCTCAGTGGTAGAGGAGGCTGAAGGAGCAGCGAAAGGTTTACAAGTCAATGGCTCCAAAAGTATATGAGAAGCTTAAGACACATCCAACACACCGCAGTTTTGAATGATTGGCATATTTAGTGTAGTTAGTATTTAAATTCTAACCTCCTCTCTTACCTAGCAGATGGTTAAAATGCAAAAAGACTTACAGTTCTGCCTTGCTGAGAATGTGGATCAACTGAAATAATCAAACATTGCTGCTGAGAGTTGGCACAACCGTGTTAGAAAGCTGTTTAGTAATTGCTATTAAATCTAAATATGGGACTATTTCATATCTTCAAACTCACGTTCTGGGTGTTTTCCCCAAGAAAAGTTAGTGTATGCACACACTGGAAGACATGGAAGAAAAATGTTCAAAGTAACTTTATTTAAAATATCCAAAGACTGTCAACCACCCTATGTTCATCCATTAGGGAATGGGTGAACAGATTGCAAGGTTTGTGCTATGCAAAATGACTTTACGTTAAAAAGAGCAAACTAGTAAGCAGTCAACAGCATGGAAGACTACCACAGATGTTACAAGTAAAAGAAGCCATATTCAAAGGAGTGGCTATTTTATTGTTCCATTTTTATGAAGTTCAATAAGAGTGGCAATCTATGGGGAGCAGCATTAATTGGAACATGACATAAAATAACCTTACAAAATAAAGGATAATTTAAAAACATGATCTGTATAGTGGTTGCATGAATGGTTTTCATGTAGCATTCATGTTTTACTTTTATTTTTTCAAAGATTTTATTTTCATGAACTTGTATATGTGCTTACACCATGTATTCCCTGTGGATGCCAGAAAAGGATGCTGAATTCTCCAGAAATGGAGTTTGGAGGAGTTGTGAGCTTCTTGACTGGTTGCTGAGGACCAATGTTGGTCCTCTGGAAGAACAGTTAGTGCTCTTTGCTTTTGTTTTTGTTGTTTTGGTTTTGGGTTTTGAGACAGGGCTTCTCTGTGTACTTCTGACTATCCTGGAACTCACTCTGTAGACCAGGCTGGCCTCAAACTCACAGTGATCCACCTGCCTCTGCCTCCCAAGTGCTGAGTGAGACTAAAGGAGTATGCCACCACTGCCTCCAGTCAAATGCTCGTAACCACTGAACCACCTCAGCCCTTTATGTTTTACATTTAAAGTCTAATTCCTTTTCCACATAAAACTATATTTCAATCATACACACATGTGAGCACACACACACACACACACACACACACACACACACACACAATCAGTTCTGTCCTAAGGTTTTATTAAACAGTTGTCAAGTTAGCCATTGAAACATGGATAATAAAACCAAACCCTTCACATTTGGGCTTTGAATATTAGACTCTTAAGTAATGGATTACCTTTTTTTCCAAGATAACTACAGACACATCAAGAAAAGGACTGGTTCAACTTACTAGAAAAGAGAACATTGACTGTCTCATCAACCTCTGAACCTTGACAGTTACAATTAAAATAATTGATGATCAAAGATAGAACAAATATTTGGGCCAAACACGGACCTCCAAATGGATTACACACACACACACACACACACACACACACGAAAAACAAATTTTCTTTTGCTTCAAGGAAAATGAGGGGCAAAAAAAATTGACTCACAAAGAAAAACGCCGAAAGATGACAAAGCTTTAAGTCTAGCAGAAAAGATCAAAATTCAAGTCTATCCAGGGACAAGAGAAAAGTCTTAGAGAGACTAACAATGAAGAGAGGGAAAGGCACCCTAAAAAAGAAGAGTCAAAGAACAAAGACAGCAAAGGAGAGAGGCCTCTTACAAAAAGGCTGACTTGAAAAGAGGAGAGCGAAGCGTGGGAATCTATGAAAAGGCCACTGAGGGAGCGAATTGTACACAAAAAAGGACTTGAGATAAAAAAAATAGTAATAACACAGATTAAAAGGAAGGGGTGAAATAGCAGATGGACAGATGCTAACCAATTGCTTTGAGGGAAAAACATGGCTTTGCTGGAAAATTGATGTTTTCACAGCAGCAGGAGACCAGCACCATCTACTATTCTGTTGATTTTGACTGGGCAGCCTTAGGAAGCCAGGCTCAGTGGAGAAGAAACTCTGAGACAGGAGTTGACACACATATACATACCCATATACATAGGAAGTTCTCGGATGTCATAGTCTGAGGATGGAACTCGGGGGTACCAGTAAGGAAATTCTTCTCTTTATAAGGCATCCCATTCTCTTCTATAGATGATGGAGTTTCTAGCTCCAGCGAATCCTGGCTGAATGCATCCACCTGGCTCATCTGAACCCGGGGAAGCATCTTCCCACACTGGTGGGAAGTGCTGCAAGCTTGACTCTGTTCTGGAGCCCCATTGTTTATCATGCTGCCACATTCTTCTCATGTCCCCACTCCCAAATTTATAATAACTTCTTTATTATTATTATTGTTGCGTGTGTGTGTGGATATATACTCTCATGTATATGCAACCCACTGAGTTCATTCACCATTGTTATATGTTCATGTGCTCAGGAATAACTGCATGGGGCTAGACAGCCCATGCAAGAGCTCCTTGTTATCACTTTTTGCAACTGTGGACTATTAAAGACCATGGGTCTTTAATTCAAGGGAGGATGCCACATTGCTCTGAAATAGATGTCTTGGGCTTAATGTCTGCTCCACATAGGAACACGCTGGCATCTGGATTTTAGTGGTGGAGCCCTGGAGACAATGCTGTATAACCCAAGTTTATTGACAAGGGTGGCTTCTACAAACATGTGACAGGCTGGGATCAAGGTATAGCTTTTGCTGAAAATTCTAAATGGCTCCTTCATTGCCTGCTGTTAGTCAACCTAGCCCATTGGAAGAACTGGAATATTAAGCAACAACAAAGAAACAGAACTGATTAATTGCTGGTTTGGGGGGATATGAAAAGTTGTTGTCCTATTGTATTTCTGAAAAAAAGTGAGCATTTTATTGTATCTACAAATTGCTCTCTGGAAAGTACTTTCATTTTCTAATTGTTCATAAATTTACTGACAGGTGGTTACACAGTAGGTGTAGCATCGTTATTTTCATTTTACTATATACACTGTTTTAACGAGAAAATCTGGCAGAGCTGAGTATCATATATCATCGGATGTACCCTGAAAATATGAGTAGGCAGGCGGAGCCCAAGGCTGCTCCTTCCCCAACCACACCTAGGCTTCCTTCATACAAGATCAATATGGACAGCTGTGTCTCACTGGGATAGATTAAGATGGTGATAGTAAAAATACTTTTTCTATGATTACTCTTTTGTTTAAACAGAGTAAAGAGAAGCTTCATGTTTCTAAACTTTCAGGACTGGGAACACAAAATTGGGGCTTGTATGTATGTTAAACCCTAGATGTTTAATACTCAAATGTATTAATGACCTTTAGTGAGACTGTGCTCTGTGTGTGTTGTATATATGTATAGACATGTGTGTGCAGGTGCACATGCCTGTGCATGCCAAAGCCAGAAGGAGATGAGAAAGATGCTCTATGTCCTACTCCATTATTTTCCATTTTTCTCCCCTGGAACAAGGTCTCTCATTGAACCTGAAGCTCGCTGGCTTTCTGCTAGGCTAGTGGTAAGGAAGCCTGTGTGAAGCTGCTCTGCTTCTACATCTACCCCTGAATCCTAACAGCACTGGGGTACTGGCCATGGCCACTTTGGTGTGGATGTTAGGGATTTAAACTCAGTTACTAATGATCATCCAGTGTTGCATTTATCCTCTGAGAAATCTCACATTGCGGATTACCTTCCTCTTTTATGACAGTGTTTTAATAAAGCTTTGTTCACAAAAGCAGGACGTATGGCCTATGAGCTGTAGTTTTGTGAACGCCACAGAAATATTTGTCGTACCGAAAGCTGTACATTTATGGCAAAATGGGACTTGCATGTAAGCTCAACTTTTGACAGGTTGATATGGTAATAATCAGATATGATTGTAGACAGCAGGAAGAAACTCAGGATCAGCAGTCATCCTAAGGACAAAACCAGAAAAGATTGAACAGATGCCATGATACACCAAGGTTCTTTTTTTTTCTCTTTACACTCAATTTAATTCATTCTTTGATAATTTCAGATATGAGGACAGTGTATTTTGATCATATCAACCACCCATTTCCCCTACAGTTCCTCAAAGACCCCCTCCATGCCACATCCTCCCACCCCAAAATTCATCCCTTCGTTTTGTAGCCCACATAAGCATAATCAACACTGTACTTACGTGTATGGTTGTCAGATCCTGACAATGACCATTGCCTTGAGGAAAACTGACTCTTTCAAACTTAGTAGTCGTCAGGTACTGAAATTCTTCAGACAGAGCTAGGGCTTCCTGAGCCCCCCACTGATTTATGCCAGAATTTTCACTGGCTTGATTTTGTGAAAGTCTTATGCAGGCAACCATGACCACTGCGAGCCCAAAAGTGCAGAGTCTCTGTTGTGTGCAGAAGACATTATTTTGTAGCAGTCTTTCCTACCTCCTGTATCTTAGCCTTTGTGATTTTAGTCCCCTGTCAACAGTGTTCTTTGTGCTGTGTGGGAGAAGGTGTGATATAGATGGCTCCTTTAGAGCTAAGCATCCTGTAGTTACTCAGCCTCTGCACTCTAAACAGTGGTAGATCTCTGTATTAATCTCCATATGCTGTAAATCCAAACTTCTCCAATGAGAGTTGAAAGCTGAACTAACTGATGGTCATAGAGATAAATAGTTAGAAGGTGGTTGATAGTATGTCCCCTTAGAAAACAGTAGTGTTAGATATGGTATTTGACACCACCACCCCCCAATTAGAAAGTGCTTGGTGTACTCCATGATGTCCATGCCACTATTGCATCAATTAACATGTGTTGTCAGGCCAATTTTTGTTGTAGCTTATGAGGTTTACAGCTATGTAAGATTATTGACATCTTTTCACATTGTATAGCCCTTCCAACACTATGAATGCTAGTCATTAAAGAGGAATCTGCCACATCCTTATCAAATTGCTTGCTCCATATTCTGTGATCTATGTGCATGATGTCATCAACAGTAAGGTTTTATTTTCTACTTCTGGGATTAACCAAGAAGAAAAACAATCACCGCTTTGTTGCAGGGCGGGGCTCCGACCAATATCTCACAGGACAGAAGCTCAAAACTGGACTCTTTTATAAATGAAGACTATAGGGAAAGGCACTAATTTCCATATAGGGTAGATTCATTATATATGAGGAAGCTTCTAGAATAATGTGTTCCAATATGACTTTTCAAAATACGCTTAGTGTTGTTTCTGATATTATTTGTCCTCTTCTCTTCCTTCCCAGTGTTCTCCCAAGTGTTCCCCCCATTATCCCTCTTTCTCTCATGTGTTCCCCCATTTTTCCTCTTTATACCACCTGTGTTCTTCTGCTCCTCTTCCCTTAAAGTCCCTTCAATTGCCTCTTTCTAGTTTACTGTCTGCTAAGAGTGTTCCAAGTTCATGCCACACATCTAAAGATCCAAAGCTACTTCCAGTTTGCCATTCAGGATTTTGACTATAAAATAGACTTTAACTCTAGAAATTGTTTCAGCGGTATTTGGCATGTCCCCAGAGCTTGAAATTTTGCAAGATCATAGCTGCTACTCAATACATATTGATAATTTTCAGTTCTAAAGGTTGCTTTTCATGCATTTACAATACTTAAAATGATTGTTAGTAAAGGCGTATATAACCCACTCCTGGAAAATTACCTCATGATTTCCATAAAACCTACTGGGGAGAGATGAGTTTCCAACAGGTTCAAATGTTTATAAGAATAGAGGAGATAGAAAGGCCATGCCTCTAATCCTATCTATAAGGAAACTACATGTCAAGATTATTTTCAGCATCCAAGTGATCCTATTATTTCCTCTCAAATTCTGTCTCCCAGTAGATTTTGAAGATATTTGTCATACTTTCCTTGAATACATCCTCTGTTCCTAATTCCTTTGTCATTTAGTTAGGTTTTGTTTTTTGAGAAAAGCTGGCCTTGGGCTTACTGTGTGTTATAGCCAGGTTAGTCTCACAGCAATCCTCCTCCCTTCCTTGCCTTCCTGAGTTCTAAAGCTAGGGACATACCTTGCCATACCTGTCTCTCTTTTCTTGTTTCTGTGACATCCCCATTGCACACTGTCACTCTCTGTCTTTACCACAATCTATTTCTTATTCTCTTTTGATGATGCTTTATCCTCTATATGCCTGTAAACAGTGGGTGCCTCCAGCAACCACATATGGCCCTCTTCTGCTTACCACACATTCTACTCCATGTCGGTCTCTTAGGTAATCACTTCATAATCTGGATCCTTCTGCTGACCTTCTAAACAGTTGTTTGCTAGACACCAACTGCTAAGTGTCCTGCAGGTAGCCGTGACTTAGCATGTCCTAAATGATGCTCAGATCCAACTGCCTACTAGTGAGCTTGCCTTTGTTGTTCTCCATGATCACACACACTGCTATAAAGATTAGCATTGTCCAGCAATAGAATAAGACGGCTAGTTAGAGCTGAATTGCAAGTAAGCATTTAGTCATTTCTTAATGTAAGTTTGTCCCATTTAATATTATATCTGAATGAAAATAAATGTTTTGTGTCTCATAAGTTAACTATATCTCAGAACTATTTAATATAGTCCCAAATAAGGGACATATATTTAAAACCTTCCTCTTTTATTCCTCCGGGTACACACCATTGCTCAGAGATTTTAAGTTACCTAGATGCTATTTATACTCAAAGATCAGCATTGAATACAAGCCCTTGCCTTGGCTTGCCCAGATTCCTTCACATGCATCCCAATTTGAGTGTATTTTAGTCATTTTGCTCCCCACCTTTCCCCAGTTCTGCCTTACTTATCTTCTGCCTTTGCCTGTGTCTGACAAGATGGTTTGCTTGCCAACTTAAGAAATACAATCAATGACCAGAGAAGAACAACTGAGGCAGGACTTAGAGAGTCTAGCGTGCTCCTGGTGTAAGGGGTAAAAGCCATGTCTGCATGTGTCTTGGAACTCCTGTTTGGGTGTCTCAGCAGCCCTCAGAGGTCTGGCCGTTTGGGGTGCTGTGATGGAGCTATGAGAGCTGCCGTGTTCTGCCATCAAGCTTAGGCCCACGTCTCTACTGCAGTAGTTATTTCGTAGCATTTCCTTTATATTATTAAATACCTGTTTTCAATGTTTGAAAAATATTCCCTGAACTTCTATTAGAAGGAAAACTGTAGACCATATATAGTTCTTTTTTTTCAAAGATCATATAGCATTGGCATAAATAAAACAAGAATCATGGGTAGATAAAAAAGA
Source organism: Microtus ochrogaster (assembly GCF_000317375.1). NCBI lineage: Eukaryota > Metazoa > Chordata > Mammalia > Rodentia > Cricetidae > Microtus > Microtus ochrogaster. Next base: position 22,858,739 of record NC_022012.1, read on the forward strand.
ACTAGGGTATTATATAACGCGTACATGAGCTGAGCACAGTGGGGTTGGGGGGGGGAGGAAATTGTCACACCTTCTTAGGGACAGCTGGAGGCATCTTTAAAGAGAGTTGACACTGAGCATATCTGTAACGGTGATTAGGAATAAGCCCAACTGGCAAGGGAGATCGCACATGGCAGCGAGAGCCTACAGAACGGTAACTCACAGCCTGTTCTCTGGCCTCTGTGGAGCTGCAAGGCTGGAACACTGAGAAGAAGATAAAGGCAGACACAAAGGAACGAGAAAGATAACATGAGGAACTAAATGAAAAAAAATAAGACATTAGGAGACCAGAAAAATCTTAAGCTCAGAGAGAAATATGATTAATGTGACTAGATTTTGATTTAAAAAGCATATGCATCTTATCATGGATGCAGATAAAGCATAAGAAGATAGGGGGAATGCTCTAAAAATGAAAAATAGCTTATCTATAGAGAGAGATCCTACTCTTGGACATAGTGATCCAATAAGGGCATCTTGACATGGACCAAATAAATGACTCTACTGCAAAAAATAGTCTTAAGCCTAGGGTTCAGGCAAACTGGTTGGTTGCTCACTTATTGATTGAAAAACTAAATGAAATTTCTTAATCAAGCTGCTGCCTGGGTTTAGGAAGGGACTCTTTTTTTTTTTGTTGTTGTTGTTATTGAAAATTCCTCCGTATACAGAAGAATTTTTAAAGTGAAGAGTCTAAATATACATCTATATGTATATATGTAACTTTTTTAAAATGACCTTTTTCTGATATATTCAAGTGATGAAACATCACACCTGCCAGCACTGAAGCTGAAAGGCTATAAATAGAGTCCGGAATATAAATCCAGAGAGAAAAGTAAGCACATCCATTATCTCTCTATTGCAATTAGGAGAGTGTTTCGGTTGCAGACTGGAGGGAAATGGTTACTAAATTACTTTGAAAACTTAGGAACAGGAGATGTACAATAGATAATGGCCCCCAAAATCTATATATCTATTGAAAGAATTATCATGAAAGTGGTGTGAATTATCTAACAGATCTAACATCCCAAATGAGTTGATTGGATTTACAAACCTAGGTAAAATGTAAAGCTCCCAGAGGAAGAGGAAAAAAAAAATTCTAGCCAAATACTAAATGGTCCTCCCAAAAGGAATATTAATGGTGGGGGTTGAATTTATAATTATTGGTGTTGACTATTCATACTTTAGATGCATTGAGACCTCTGATATGTGGAAACGAGGCCATGCGCAACAAAGTGTGGTCTCTCTACTATTTCGATGGTGGCAAGAGTAGACATGGATCCCAGAATGTACAAAGTGTGATCTCTAACCTCCTCCATGTGTGGTGGAGCCAGACAGCAGGAAGTAGATCATTAAGAGCCAATGCCAAGTACAGTTGCGTTCAGAGAAAACCCATGGCTTTGTGGGAAGAAGCGACAGTCTGGCATGGTCACGGAGGTCTTTACTGAGCTGACTTTTCAGTGACAGACTGATGATCTGTTCAGACAACATTGTCTGCAGAGAGGATAGCATGCACACAGGCAGCGGCAATGTATTGGACTGGTTTGACAGAGGGCGAAATGAATCTTTCTGCCTCCAAGGAGTGTACAGGTTGAGAGACGTCTAGTGTATTTACAATAAGTCCCAACACAGGATGTCCCATCAGAGCTGATCTGTAGGGAGGGGATAGGCATGGCAGAAAGGTGGTGCTTTGAAATGGAGGAGGAGCTTGACTGGGGCTTGTGTCAAAGGTAGGATTTGGAAGAACGAAAGTAATTAAGGGAAAGGGAATGGTATTTTAAAAGAAAGGATATTTTAATGAAGGCCAGATGTTTCTATTTGACAGTAGAATAGGGAAATGCTTACAGATTAGCAAGCCAACTTCTGCTCAAGTTATGTGTCTCTGACTTCTCAAGCAGCGCTCCAGCAAACAGTCATGGATCAGATAGTGCAGTTTTTTTAAGCCAATTTGATGTGGTGTTGGTTTCCTTGTGAAGGTGACCCACATCCCTATCAACAACATGACTGCCGGGTTCGGGGTGCGAGCTCAATAGCTTTTTCATCTTAAATTCATGAAGGCGAAGGGTGAGAAGTTCATGAAAGAAGAGCTCGTTTTTATTTCTCTCCCTCTAATATTTGTTTTATTTCTAAATTAAAATAATTTCAAAAAAGCAAGGTCGTGACACACCAGAAAGCAGAAGAGCAGAGGGAAAGAGACAGGGCAAGAAGGCATCATGAGACAACTTGACAGTTGTCTTGACATCAGTGATGAAGGGATAGGGAAGAAACAAGCAGAGAAGCAGAAGGCAAGAGCAAAGAGGGACATTCTGCACATTCCAAAGGAAAGAGATAGGAATGTAGAAGGTTTACAAAAGGAAGTAGGAAGAAAATATAGGCTTATAATGGCCACTGATTTTATGGAAAAGAGTATATTCCAAATTCTGTTTGAGACATAGAAATATGAGAAGGACATTTCTGAGAAAATATGTGTTAACTCTTTTTTTTTCCTGTATTATATTTTGGTGGTTGTGAGCATGAGCCTTTAATTTAAGCTGAGCCATCACTCCAGCTCCTTTATTTTGTCATCTGGTACCCAGCTGAACCTGAAGAGATTACTTCTCCCAGCATGAGCCAATTCCTGAGAACGAACAGTGGATAGACTTTATTATATAGAACAACCAGTCCAGATTCCATACTTCCAGCCATTCCCATAGCCGGGCTCTCAAACTTGGGGTCATAATAACCCACAGGCAAAGTAATCAGTAGCTGAGTGCATATGGAGCTCAGAGCTAGCAGAATTTGCTAAAACAATTGTTCCCAAGCCTGCTCACACTGCTCCACTCCTTCTCCTATAGAAACCCCTTTGAAGGCTCTTTTCTCTGTTTCCCTTTTTTTCCCCTCTATTTTTCTGAGGCAGGACTTCCCCCTTGCCACCGCATAGCCCTTTCCTTGTTCCCAAAGGCCTGTGACTATAATAATCTTTATGTCAGTAATCTGCATGTCTTGCCTGAATGGATTACAGCAAGTTCCCATGTTTGTGATTAAGTCAATATATCGTCTGCAGTTTATGACTCTTGATTGTCTCGTGCAGCATAACCAGCCAGGGCATAAAAATACCCATGAGAACATATGCACCTAAGGAATTGCTTCTCTTTTCACCTTGTGTTTTACAGACAGAGACTTAAACATGATCAACTAACTTACATTTACTTCTCTGTATGGTCACATCTGCATTAATAATGCCTTTACTATGTATAAAAATAGAAGATAACTCTGAAGACACCTTCAGAAATTAGTATCAAATGCTGCTACAAAGTCACTCTGTTTTATTACACCTATAAAATCCTCTTTTAAAATGTCAGGAACATCTAAAAATGATTTTTTGCTTTATTTTGTTTTCTCCTACTTGGCCCTAGGTGCAGTGTTGAGTTCCTCAGATCCTTCCCTTTATGACATCTTGTCTTTGGTCTGTGGAAGGGGGTTCAGCTTAAAGCAAAGTCAAACAATGAAGGAAGCCGAAAAAGATACAGACTGTAAATGCTAGGCAGAGGGTTAGCACTGTTCTGTAAATAGGTTATGATAATTGACTTAAGGGAAATGAAAAGCTCTGATAGATTAATAAAATAAGAGACAGGAATGTCTATTTCAAAAATGAAGTTAGCAGAAAAGCACCATTCCAAGTATGCTTGGAAAGTGATGTTCATTTCATATAAAGAGATCGTACACTAAAAGGTCACTTTAAATTTTTAAAATATTTTTATTCATTCTTCATGTAATGTATTTTGATGACATTCACCCCCCAATTCCTTTTATATCCACTTTCAACTCACTACCTACCAAAGTTTACATCTTTGTTTTTTTATAAACCATGTACCTAGAAGGGGTCACATTCCTGAAGAAAATGGACCTTGCTTTCCTCAACAACTGTAAAACTTTAGGAACTCCTCAGCTATAAGACTTTATGCAGCAGTGAGTTCCAGGACAACCAGGGTTGTTACACAGAGGAACCCTGTCTCAAAAAAAAAAATTAGTAATTGATGCCTTGTAAAGACAAATAAAGCGGGCGGCGGGACGCGGTCGGAAGACCGGGCAGCGGGACGCGGCCGGAGGACGCCTATCACGGCCAGCGGGGACCGGCTGGGACCGGCTGGGACCGGAACGACAGCAGAGGACACAGGCTGCTGGCGGTGGGAACCATCCCAGCAGCAGAAGCAGGCTGCAGGGACCGCGCAACACCGAGATCAGATCGCCCCA
>NC_022012.1:22868529-22898140 GCF_000317375.1 Microtus ochrogaster
TCGGGGGAGGGGGAGGGAGGTGGGAGGCGGGAGCGGGGAGGGGGCAGAAATCCTTAATAAATAAATAAAATTAAAAAAAAAAGACTTTATGCATCCACCCCCTACTCTCTCTGTCTCTGTCTCTCTTTCTCTCTCGTGCTGGGATTTTGTCTGACTTCTATTTTCTTAGGGTTGTGCATGCTGTCACAAACACCATGAATTCCATATTCAACTTCCTGTTGTGTCTGGAAATTACTTTCTTGGTAGTCATCTACCACCCTTGACTCTTACAATTTTTTTATCCCCTGATCCTTGAGATTAGGGATATGATATAAGCATTCCGTTTTGTTCTGAGCATCCCACAGTCTCTTATCTTTTTGCATATTGACCAGTTGTGTCTTTCTATTTTTCTGTTGTAAGGATTATGCAATAAATCATTTGGAGTTATTTTAATCCTCTTATCATTTGATTATATAATAAAAGTAAGTTCTCTCCCAGGATTTATCTGGCTATAGGTTCTTAGCCCAAATAACAGTGCCAGATATGGGCTCTGTCTTATCGAGCAGATCTTAAAACAGTCAGAAACTGTCTGGTCACTCCTATAACATTCATGCCACTATTGCACCTGCAGGCGTATATTGCCAGGTCTTTCATGATTACATCTCACAACATTTGTAATTGGGTCGTATCGATAACTATTTACCACTCTCAGAAGCATATCACCTTCCAGTACTATGAGAGCTACTGGTAGAGATTAAACTTTCTGGTCACTATTTGATTCCTTCATGTGCTGTACTCAGGAGTGTGGTGTCTTGAGGAATAGGTGTTATCATTTCCTGGAGGGTGGAAGAACAATAGCAACAACCTGTAGTGTATGCAGCTTTACGGAATCCCATTGACCAACAGCTCAAAAAGAGGTAACAAGTTCTAGGTACTAAGGTTTTATTTGCTAGCTTGTGCTATCTAGTTGGGATGTTGTTTCTCCATTTTAAGATAACTCCATATACAATATATATGATGGTTCTATAGTGGATTCTCATTTGTCTTTTTCAAAAGATTTTAGTGTTAATTATTCTTCCACATATTTCCATGGATATCCTGCCTTCCTATTCCTGACTCCATATAATATTTTATGTTCCATTATTTCCTTTTTCCTCATTTTATCACTATATTCTCTGCCCCTCCCTTGAGAGACTCCTTTCTCCTTCCTGGCCCCTTACTAGTTTCCTATGGATATACCCTATGAAAAAGACATAGCCAAAATTCAGAGCTAGCACCCAGATATGAGTGAAAAAATGTGATGTTTGCCTCTCTGGGTCTGGGTTTTTCTCACTCAAAATGGATGTTTACTATTTCATCCATTTATCTGCAAAATTCCAATTTTTAGCTGAATACTATTTCATTGAGTAAATGCACCACATTTTCACTATCCCCTCATCAATTTGTGGATATCTAGATAATTTCATATTGTGTTATTATGAATAGGATAATAACTAATCTGAATGAGCCAATATATGTGTAGTAAGAAATACAGTCCCTTGGGTTTATATCCCCAAGATTGATACAGCTCGATTATGTGGTATATCTATTATAGTTTTGGAGGAGCCTCCATATTTATTTCCATAGTGGCAGCACCAGTTTACACTCCGACAAGCAGAATAAGTTGTGGTATTTTTGTTTATTTTTAAATCTTAGCCATTTTTGATTGGGGTAACAAAAATATCAAGTGATTTCAATTTGTATTTACGTCATGGAAAATAATGTTAAACATCTGAGAAAATATTTCTCAGCTGTCTGTACTTCATCTTTTGATAACTTTCTGTTTAGTTTCATGCTATTTTTCCAAAGATGAAATTGGGTACGTTCAGGGTGGTACACCCGTAGACTGTGCTCCTATTTTTCAACTGTATTTTCTTGATATGCAACTTCTTAATTATTTGTATATTCTAGATACCAATCCTCAGTCAGATGTACAGCTGCCCAAGATGCTTTCCCCACTCTTCATCTACCTCTTCACTCAAATGATGGTGCTCTTTTCTGTACAGATGTATGTGCCCCCATTTGTCAGTTGTTGCTCTTACTAGCTGCACTAAACTATGGTCCTTATCTCTTTCTCTGAACAAAACTCATTTTCAAATGGATGAAGGATCTCTACATGAGACACGATACCCTGAGGTCTCATGGAGGAGAACTAAGGGGAGATACTTAGATTTAAAACCAGATGGAAGGACATTCTCAACAGGGTCCTGGGAGCACAGGCAGCGCTTTTTTTTATTATTGGCATATTTTAAAAGTAGAATTCTAAGTAATGGAAGAGTACCAGTTAGGAAAGGAGTCGCGACATATCTTGAGTGTGGTACAACTTATTTGAGAAGATAACTTACAATGTGTAATCAAGACTTTAAAATATAATTAACTCTTAAAAAAGTGAATACATCCCTGTTGATTCTTACTAAAGGCAGGATAAATTGACATGTCCTTGTATTGAGATGCTCTTCACATTCTGACTAGTGATTATTTTATTTATTTACTCATTTTTCATTTTAATTGTTTCAATGGGCATGTGCTGTACTTTTTCCCCACTCCCCTACCCTCCTCCCCTTTTACTCTCCCCACTGCTCTCCACTATTGTTAAAAGATTTGTATTGTGTAGTTTACAATCTGTAAGGATTCAGTACTCGATATACAGCTATTAAATTCTACTTGTCCATTTAGTAACGTGAGAGAAAGTATACATTCCAATGTTAAAGGGGTAAGGCACACTCTAGGTGTGTATATTCCATGGCTGAGAGCAGAGGTCCTACTACTAGACACTTACTAGAACAGCTAAAACTAAAAAGACTGGGGGCAATAAGTATCTGTGAAGAACGGGTAGAATATTATGACTCGTGTGGACTGGACATGTTGAAAAACGATGATTTTTAAAATATTGGTAATTTTCAATACATTTCTGTAGACATAGGCTGCTCATTCGATCCCAGCCTCCTAGACCCGAAATAACCACACAGAAACTCTATTAATTAGAACACTGCTTGGCCTATTTGTTCAGGTTTCCTATTGGCTAGCTCTTATATCTTGAATTAACCCATGTCTATGATTCTGTGTGTTGCCATGAACTTTGTGGGTTTCCCAGCAAGGTTTCTGGGCTTTGACTTGTTCAGCGTCTCTTTGACTCTGCCTACTCTGTCTATATTTTTTCCAGCCTGGTTGTATTTTGTTAAGCCATTGGCCAAAAGCAGCTTTTTTATTAACCAATGGCAATAAAACATAGTAATAGCATACAGAGAGGAATGCCATTTCTATATGTCTCTTCCCAGTGACTCAACAATTATATGCTTTGGTGTTCACACATGGCAAATGAAATGTGTGTCTTCACAGAGAATTTTCTAAGAATAACATAGTCATTCACCACACCACCACAAAAGAACCTGGAAATAACACAGATCAGATTGGAAGTCAGCATATCTTGTAACGAAGACACAACATGTTTATATTATTTAAAGCCACATACATTAATCCCAAAATAGGCAAAATGAATATATGGTAATAAAAATTTAAATGGTTGCTACTATTAGAGGAACAGTACAAGAAATATTTCCAAGGAATATTCTTTACTTGTTTTGAGTTTATTGAGTACATAAACTTTTCAAACATCATTAAATTTCTTAACATCTGTGGTATGCAAATTTTATTCTAAGGAAAAAAAAGTCGAGATGAATTAAGAAATGCATTAAATGTTTAAATGTTAAAGGAACAAAATAACCTCATATACAATCCAGGTGTATATATACATAAAATTTTTAATATGTATGTATACATAAGTTATAAGACACATTTTAAGCCAAAATAAGAATCTTAAAAATGAATTAATCAGGAAAATATATTTAAACTTAACTCTGTTTATTAGAAATAAAACTATGCTATGATAAAATATATTCAGTAGACTACTAACATGTCAAAATATGTTTAAAATGTTAAAATACTATGCCTATAAAATGCTAGTTCGCAGCAAGGTGTTATCTGTTAAAAATCACAAGTCAAACCAGTAATTCTTTGTTGTACTCGATTTAATCTGTTAACACACAAGACACTTTTGAGACTCTGTGCATCTGTGCACAGAAACCACAGGATTGCAATTTTGCCCAGGGTTTTAGTGTGGTGACAAAAGCACCTAGCTGGGAGAGAAAATCTGGTAGTCATGTTGGTCTGAGCTTGCCTGTTAAGACGCTTTCTGACTGGATGAGCTCCTGTGAAACCTTTAGAATAGGGTCCTGAGATTAGTTTATAAAAAGAAAAAAAAACCTAACATTAAGATTTGGGCAGTACCCGGCAAGTCCCCTAAAGTTCCTCAGACGTTATATTTCAACACCGTTTGGGGGTGTGGGGGAGTGAATTACAAAAAAGTAGACTATAAATGTGGAGACGTGCCCTCAAAGCATTATCTGACACTGATACAATATTTTATGATTTAAAAGGTTCTTTTGCATTCATTAACACATTAGACCTTCACAATCCTGTGACATAGAAGAGCAGGTAATATGATTTCCATGTTAAAGATGAGGAAAATGATATTCAGAAAGATAAAGTAATTTTTGTAAGGTCAGGTATGTTGTAAGTAATAGAGCTGGGACTTCAATTGAGGCTTCTCTTTCTCCAGGAGACATACCATTTTCAATTCTTCATCCTCTCTCTACAGCAACGTAACAGCTTTAGAGAGGTCTGATGCTCAACAGTGACACGATTGTCAGCCTGAATGTATCTGATTGTTTTTTTCAGCAAGGCTAGGTAATCAAGCTCTCTCATTGTGATGGGCAGTATATAGCTCCTTTGTCACACCTGCCTCTCAGTTGTCACTTAGCCAAACTGTACACATTTCCCCAACTCTGGATCTCCTTGTAAGTCATTTCCTTCAGCATCGCGGTTACTCAACTCTAGACTCATTCCAGCTCTCCAGAGGGGCAGGGAGGAGCAAAAATAAATAGGACTGTCCGGGTCTTTCAAAGATCGATTGAACACCTAGGTAATGATGTTCTTGCCATATTGGTAGGGAAAATCAAGGATAACAAATGTATTCTCTGAATGTGTCCATGACAAGTGACTGTTCTTTAACAACCAGAATTATCTGAGAACTGTGTTTTCATCTGGGTAACAGAGACCCCAAAGAAATGAATTGCATCTTGCCTTTAACAGGACAGGCTCCAAAGCCACAGAGAAACCCTGTCTCGAAAAAAACCAAACAACAACAAGAAAGTGATCTTTGTCTATTTAGAAAGACTATGTGAACATCCCAAAATGATTTTTATTGTAAGTCTTGAAATGTACTCCTATTGGATCTGAAGATGGCAGTCGGTAGTTTGTCTTATACTTCTCAAGTTCCAAGCAACCCAAGAGAGCCACAAGGATAAACTGGAGATAAAAATAGCTCTTCCATTTCCCATGGAAACCAAAGCTAGAAAAAAAATAACAATCCAGCCCCGAGCCTCGGAATTTGACACTGTGCCTCCATGTAGTCACAGGGAGTCCTGGAGACTCCAGAGTCCCTCGGAGGCTGGATCCATCCATCCAGGGTACCCCAAGATTCCTACTTGTTGTAGAAAATTATTTTAAGGTGTGTTACATCTGTTTATATTGTATTTGGTTAACTCTGTAAAGCTGTGATTTTTGTGCCTTTCTGAAACACCTGCTCGAGCTGAACAGGCAGTAGCAAGGCAGAAGAAAGGATAGGTGGGGCTGGCAGGCAGAGAGAATAGATAGGAGGAGAAATCTGAGGGGGGGGGGAGGAAGGAGCGAAAAAGGAGAGGAGGACACTAGAGGGCCAGTCAGCCAGCTACACAGCCAGCCACAGAGTAAGAGTGAAAGTAAGATATCCAGAAGGAAAGGAAAAAGCCCAGAGGTAAAAGGTAGATGGGATCATTTAAGATAAGGAAAGCTTGCTAGAAACAAGCCAAGCTAAGGCCAGGCATTTATAAGTAAAAATAAGCCTTCCCATATGTATTTATTTGGTAGGCAGGAGGCAGGTCTCCCAAAAAGTCAAAAAAGTAAAATGTCCAACAACACCTACATCCCAAAGTGTGTTCTCCAGAGTAAAGGAGGGGCTGAGACATGCACCCTTTGCCTTCTCAATAGAGGTAAGACAAGTTCTAAATCCCAGTTCATTTCATATCCCATCTCTTCTGTCTTTTGATTTTTTAAGAGAAACAAATAAAGTTCAGTCAAATGCTAATGAAACCCAGAGATGATTGAGATTTATACAAAAAAGTCTTTTTGAATCACATAAATTACAAGAGAAATTAATTAATTAAAAAACTGATTCTCCCAGATTTTTTTTCTCACTCTAAAATGAAACTTTATTATTTTTTAGAGGAACAAGAATGTATGATGTTTGTCTCGCTTAACAGCTAAATTTGAGAAGAACAAGAAATTTCTTGATCAAACTCTGTTAGACATAGATGGCTAACGCATTGTCTTGATTAAACTAACTTTGGGGAATATCTCTTTGTGGTGCAGAAGAATTGTCTGTATTCTGTCAATCATGTTTGAAATAAACGCTGATTGGTCAGGCAGGAAGTATAGGTGGGAAAATCAGACAGGAAAGTAGAAATGATGCAATGAGATCAGAATTCTGGGAAGAAGGAAGTTGATTCTTCCCATTTCTGGTGATACCACCGAAGCAAAAGGATGTGATCTGCCCCACTGAAAAAAGGTACTGAGTCACATGGCTAACATAGATCAGAAAAATGGGTTAATCAAGATGTGAGAGTTAGCCAGTGACAGGCTAGAGCTAATGGGCCAGTCAGCATATAACTTATAGAGATCTCTGTGTGATTTTCTTTGGGGCTTGCCAGCTGTGGGGTACTGGGAGGGACAGAAAACCCCAACAAGCAGGCCCCCTTCATGTTACATCTTTGTAGGACACAGGATCGATTTTGGGAAGCAAGATGATCTTTGTTGTCAACAGTGGCACTTTCTGAATAAACGAGACAGGTTGTGGTTTAATCTACCCCACTGTTCTCCGAAGCCCGAGGAGGTTGATGGCCATTTGTGTGAGGTTACCAGTCAGTATGTCCCCACAGAACACACAGGAAGGCCGAATTTGAGCAACCCATTTTAAGGCCACAGACACACAAGTGTGAGAAAAGAAGACTGGCCCGGTAAATTTCAACACTATGCGTTAAAAAATTGAGACGCCTCCCCCTTCAGGATAGAGACTACCCGTTGTCTGAAGCAATCGAGTGCAAGTGAGACTGCCTTTCCGTGCACACTGGGGCCTGCGAGTCCATAACTGCCTGATTGTGTATGCAAATGAGCACGTGCTTCTAGTCACCTGCTTGCTCCATTCATAAGTTAGGGTTTATGTAAGTGCTCTGGATAGTTTTCAATAAAATTGTTCTAAATTTGGTGCAGGTAAACAATGATTTGGAAAACAGTCATTTCCTTAAATTCTAGAAATATAACCTGCCAAAGCCTCTCAGTGAGCGAATCTGTGTTACCCACGTAAGATACAGAATAAAAGCTCTCATCAATGTGATGCAAGACAGAGGTTATGGCGTATAGGTGTTTGCACCATGACCCTAGGTCTTCAGGTAGGAAAAGGGACCTTGACCGTTGTAGCGTTAAAGCCATATTTAGCTAATTCAATCATAATACCCAAGCCACTAGGGTCTCTGAATATGGCGGCGTAAACCTCTCTGTAGAACATCATCTCCAGGCACAGAAAAGGGAGGGAAGGGGACCCGTTAAGACTCAGGAATCATAAGTGTGAGCATAAAGTTTCCCCTGTGACTCATTCTTACTTACACTCCTTCATTCCAGCTCTCTCCAGGAAGGAAAGAGTGATGTTGAAGATGCACTAAATTAAGCTGGCAGAACTGTCAGTGGGGAGGAAAAAATCCCCGACACTATGTTCCACCAATTCAGGATCCAAGATTATAAAGTACTGAGTATTTATTTAACGCCGAAGAGTCCCTTCTGCTCCTGTGGGAAGGCCCTAGGTGGCTGGAGGACCATTTGTATTTATCAGCTAAAGTGCTGTCTGCTCACTAATAAGCTTCATAAATATTTTTCTCTACTCCTGAAAAGAAATAAGAAAAAAATCCAATTTTGCAATGTTAAAAAATAAATAAATATAAAGAAACCAATTTCTGAAGGTTCTAATGCTTTGGTAGAAAAATAGAGCTGAGTTACTTACTCATTGCCTTCCTAGAGAGACTGTTTGATTATCATTTATGTGATCATAGCTTTATGGATGACACAGCACCCACTACACAAGTATTTTAATATGACCAATAACTAGGTCAAACCTATTATTATCTGTTCATGTATGAATTTCCACAGTTGCTACACTTAGAAATGAAACTGATTTTCTCATACTGAACATAAAGTTGATCTCTTCTTGTGAGTCTATCTGGGTCTCTGAGATGCTCACAATAGTTTCCCTCCATCTCTCTCTCCCTCCCTAACTCTCTCCCTACCCCCCTCCAGTTTTTCAAGACAGAGTTTTGCTGTGTAATAGTCCTGGTTATCCTGGAGCTTGCTTTGTAGACCATGTTGGCCTCAAACTCACAGAGATCTGCCTGCCTTTGTTTCCTGAGTGCTGGGATTAAAGGGACAAGCTACCATTGCCTGGCAACAATAGTTTTTCCAACGTTGTTCCTGTATCCTTCATCTTTCTGATTTTTCTTATCATGACATATGAAACTGAATGAGACCAATACACATCCATACTTTATACCCAGTTCTTCCAAAGTGGGGAAAATACCTAGAAACCTGTGACAACCCTTCTGAATATACACGCAGTCTTGTTGATAATGATGATCACTTCTTATATATGTCCAACTTTTAGTGGCCATAATTGGTACCCTTCAATTTCAATCCCCAACAAGAATTTAGCCCATAGACCAAGCTTTTGACCTTGACCAGAAGCAAGGTCCTTAAGATTTGTTGCCCGCTGTCTTTGTTGCAGAATTTCTTATTTCTGTGTCTAACACATCCACACTGATATTGGCAGTATAGTTATTGTCTTTTGGTGGGACTTTTATGTATTTTAGCTCAAGCTCGAATATTAAAGTTCTTAAGTATTAGCCTGCTTTATCTTTATATTTCTGCTGGTATTTCTAAAATGACTTTTGAGATTCAAGCATGCATTAGGCACCAGCAGTGCACAGGACAGGCACTGGCCTCCTGGGAATTGCTCTAGGTTCCCTCACATGGATTGATCATGCACAGTAGTTAAGTGTCTGGTTCCTCCACAGTCCACAGACCCCCTGAACCATCATATTTTGCAATCAGCTGAATTTGGATTGACTGTGTCTTTCATGATTTGATATTTTTTCTGGATCTGGAAGATGGAGAAGCTCACAGTTTCGAAGAAATTACATCTTTCATTAGCCTCATTGAACTGGAATTGGAAAACAACTTAGATGTGAACACCAGACCCCCAAGCAAAGAGTTTCATAAAGAATTGTGCAGTTTTACCTCTAGCAGAATGACACACAGTGACATCAAGTGAGCTCCCTTCTCCAGAAGCTGAAAAGCTGCGCACTGTGGAGTTCAACATGAGACAGAAGATGCTCATTTCCTCAGAAAATAGGTTAGGGACTCCCAGTGGTCTATATCAGGAACTAAGCACAGGGGAAACTGTACACAAATGAAATAAGATCCCCAATTATTAGTCATTAACAATATAATGAGGGAGATAGAACATACAGTTGCAATGCCTTGTCCAAAGGCTTCAGAAAACCCATGAGATACATGTATGTGTCCTGGTCAGTATAAGAAATGTTATAGGTGAGTAGTTCATAATTTATTTAAAATATTGTATGCTTTAGTACTTTGATGCTATGAATATTTATGATATATTGTCATATCCAGGTTTTAAAGACATTTGTTTTAGTATATAATTTATACATTATGTTTTATTGGTTGTATTTATGTTTTGATAAGAAAACAATGAAAGCAGACTAACCTTCTGGAAATTGCTTCCATCTGTGTTTGCTCACACTGATGGGTTAGGCATCCATGCTTAAATGTGGGCTCTTCCAGGATCTATAGGCCACCTGCCCGCCATGCTCTGGTATCAACTAAATCTTTATAAGACAGCAGATGAACTACATGGTAATTTATATATGAGTATAGATGCTCTAACTTCTATACTCAGAGCCCTACATTTAATATGTAGTAGGAATAACGAGAACTGGTTTCAGAAAGAAGTTAGGCTCTGTGACATTGTGTCATTAAAAACACTGTATTTCAGCAGACTAAACTATTTTTGTTTATTGACCATTTATATAAAACTCCCAACAACGTAATGACTAACTGAACTTCCCTTTGCTGCCCAAGGTCTTCTGTTGACAAGCGGTTGTTCCTAGTCGTCTTCTTATGGTTCTCTCTGGCCCCTTGTCTCCTCCCTGTCTCCTTTATTCCCTTCCCAACCACAACTGAAACCCTACCTATACATTTCTATAGACTGTCTCTCCAAAATCTGTAGCAGCTTCTGTGCACTGACCTCCTTTTGGGAACTTCCCTATGTACTTTGCATTCTCTTGTCACGTGTTCTGAGAACACATAAGCCATTACTAACCTTGTACTGGTGAGTAAGCCCAGGTTTGGTAGGAAGACTCCACTTCCTCCAGACTTTCGCTCTGACCAAGGTCTTTTGTGAGTCGTGATGGACCCTCTAACTCAGACTCCTCGTATTTGGGCATAATGACTCACCATGAAACTATAAATGACAGATCCCTGCACCCCTGGCAGGAGCCAGTAATCTCCCTAACTTTTAAAAGTCAGGTTCCTGCTCTACCAGCTGTTGCGGCCTATCCCATCAATGCATTTAAATACACTGATTAAAAGTATGCTTCTTGGAGACCAATGACATTTTCCTGTTTTTTTCCCCTATTCTTTGCAGAGTCTAGGTGTTCTCAAATAAAATATGTGTGCATTATTTATATGTGTCACAGCTATGTCATAAAGTTAAGTTGAGCGTGCACTCCAGCTAATCAGTCCCTTGGCATTAAAAACTGTCAAACACTCAGTGCGGCAGTGAACGGTGGTAGAAGTGCCTGCTAAAGTAATCAGATTTAAAGCAGTTACTGACAGAAAATGTGAATCTCAGTTCATACTTAGTCTCATGAAGATGGCCAGCAAGCAAAAGCTTAGAAAAATGAATACATACATTCTGTTCTAGGTCCTCGAAGAGAGAAACTCTAGCTCTTAAAAATCTCTGATAAAAGTCTATGGGGGAAATTCCTGTCTTACTAACAATGCCACTAGTGAGATTTTTGCCCTTAAGTGTAGCTTAGATATAAGAGAATAAATGGCGCAAATAAATAGACTAATATGATTTTTGTTGTTGTTTTTGCTGGTAGTCGTGGTGGTTTTTCCTTTGTTTTTGAGACAGGGTTTCTCTGTGTAGCAGCTTTGGCTATCCCGGAGCTTGATTCATGGATCAAGTGCTCCCAGATATCCTCCCTCTCCTGCCACCCAAGTGCTGGAATTAAAAGCATCCACCACCAACACCTGGCATAATAGACTAGTATGTTTAAGACTTTTTTTCTGTTTTTCCAGATTCAGCTCTTCATGTAGGCCTTTTCCCCCTGAGGATTCATCTTATTTCTGGCAAATTAACCGGGACTCTGAAGAACATGATACGATCAATATACAAACCAGTGTAGTATTGAGACCACGGCAGGCTGGGAAGAGACAATGCTATCAGTGTTAGCTGTTTATATGATCTTGAAAAAGTTCAATTTCTTCGGGTTTCATCTTTTTAAATAACTTAAATTTTATTTTATTTTATGTGTAGGGTATATTACCTGCAGGTTTGTCTATGCACCTTGTGTGTGCTCATAACCCACAGATACTAGAAGAGAGTATAGGATCCCTCAGGATGGGAGTTACAGATGCTTGCAGGCTGTCACATAAGTACTGAAAATGGAACCCCACTTCTCCACAAAAGCAGCCAGTGCTCTTAACTAAAGAGCTAGCTTCCCAGCCCCCAGGCTTCTATTTTTATAGTTACTAAATAAACGGCATGGATGAAGACCACTCAGAGTTGTTTTTGTTTTTTTGTTTTTTTTTTTTTTTTAACTTTTGAGACAGGGTTTCTCCGTAGCTTTTTGGTTCCTGTCCTGGAACTAGCTCTTGTAGAACAGGCTGGCCTCGAACTCACAGAGATCCGCCTGCCTCTGCCTCCCGAGTGCTGGGATTAAAGGCGTGTACCACCACCTCCCGGCTTCAGAATTCTTTTAACTCCAGCTAGCATGGCTTTGATGATGCAAGGGCACCAACGGGGCAGTGGACTTCAGGCTCAGGAAAAACCCATGGAAGGAAGAAGGGCAAAGCTGGTGTTCTGAAAGAAAAGAAGTAGGGGTGACAAGCCAAGTAGGTAGAAGCATTGGGCACACATGGTCCCTACTGCAGGTCAGTCCAGCTGATTGAGCCTACATTCCGTTGAAGAGGACAGTGGTCAGCAAGGAGTGCAATGTTGCTTGGGGTATTTTGGATGGCTTTGAATGCCCCTTTGTGTACTTGGGAAGACATATGGAATGCAATTTTATTTTATCAGATTTATTATAAACTTAATATAGATTGGCTCTGTTCATGGATGATCTGGAGAGCAGATTGAAATTCTTGAGAAATATTTCACTACTGAGAATAAACACTCAACGGTCACAAGAGTGCACCTCAAGAAGAGATGTTATTGCTCTGCTCATTCTTATATTCCAAGCAAGTTTACTGTCATATTGCAGAATATGACACCATAAATCTTCCCACAGGCAGAGTCTATCTTCCCAGGATTCTCTTCCTCAAACCATTCTGCATGCCTGAATGATGTTAGCTATTTCTGATTTTCCTAAAGTAAGAGTCATGTCTGTTTGCTAAATTGGAAGTGGTATTATGTACTTTTTCCTCTTTGGCCTGATGGAAAATTATTGTTTTGTTTTATTTTCGAGTGCTTGCAGGTACGCTAGCTAAAATATGTTACAGAAAGGAGTAGAGAAAATCGTCCCAATCCCCTTATCTAGTTCCTAACTTTCTTTAAAGTGTTCTTACAGTTTGCAGAGGTCTCAAAAGAGCTCTCTTAGAGGTGAATGCTGATGTAGGTAGAATCAATTATCTGGTCTTGTTTCATATGCATGTTTTGAGTTTTTGCAGTTCTTGCAACATTCTGAAAATGTAACTGTCTGAGTTTTGCTCGAATTGATTTGCCATTCAATGAGGTTGTCCTGATTAAGATTCTTGAACAATGGGCTGTTCTTGTTGTAAAAGGGTGTGCATTCCTAATGGAAACTGGCAATGGTTTGCACAATGTGCTGTTGTTGCTTTTTGCCAGGATAATTGTCACTGGCCAGGTCTTGGAAGGCTTTCTGCAGGCCTAGATGTGCGCAGAGTGGGAAAGCCTTAGGAGCAGTGGCTCGTCCCGTGCCATTTCCTCAGCTTAAAAGTGGATTATTTTTCTCCAGCTTCTTTTCATCTGTTCTGCCCCATCTAATTTTAAATCACTCCTTGGAAATGAAGTGGTATCCAGGATTAAGGTACTAAATGCATTTCTAGTTCACAGAACTCCTCTAGCTACCTTCCAATTGGCTGTTCTAGAAGGATTGAAGCTGTGGCTAAATACTGTACAAAGTCTATTCTGGAACTATGGGGGCAGAATTCTTGTACTGATCAACAAAGAGCCGGAGATGGACAGTAGGGTTAACCATCTTTCATGCAGCAGAAGGCTTTTGCAAAGTAACTCTCTCAGGCCATAAGCCACTCCTCCCTCAACTCCATCACATCCTGATTCCCTACTCCATGAGGATCTCTCGTTTCTGACTTAAACTGCTCTGGCTTCCAAAGTTTGTGTTTCCGCAACACCTGCTCATTCCCAATTTCAACCTACTTTGTCCTGTGAACAAATCTCTTCTGTGCTTGTCTGTTCTCAGCCCCAGATCCCTACTATTGCCATTCTCTTCTCTCCAGCCTCTCAGTGGCAATGGGTAGGTCTGACTGCACTGAACACATTCCTTAGACACAGGGGATTCAGAGTGTGTCCGTGATGTAAAGCTTGGGGTAGATATGATGAGCTGGCATTGGTTCAGTCTGCCGTGGGATTTAAAACTTGAAAACAATATTAACTCCATGTCTGCTTAATATCATTTACTTGCATTAAATCCTTATACTTAATAACTACATTTCCATTGTTGAATTTACAAAAAGTTCAAGTGGAGGTGAGTACCTATGAACTTCTTAGATCTAAGAAAAAGAAGATTCTTTAGAATGCATATTTTTTTCCTTAGGTTATTTAATATAAGAAAACCATTGCTGAATTGTATGTCTCAGTTCTTAATGAAATAAAAACCCAATTAGTTCGTCAGTAAACATGCAAATACCTTAAAGAAAATGACTATGTATTTGTGGGCCATCTAAATAATTGAAAACTGAGGTCAGACATACTAACCTTGAAGTACTCATATCCTACCTCAGTAAAACAGATAGCAGAAATCTATCCCAGGCTCCCTGTGTCCTAAAAATTTCAAGTAAAGAGAAATCCTACTAAATATATGTTGACTGAGGTTTCTGTTCTGCCTGGTTTTCACAGTTGTTAAGTCCCAAAGAAATCAGACAGAGGTATACATTAATAATAACTGATCGGCCCATTATCTCAGGCTTCTTATTAATGCTTATAACTTATATTAACCCATTATTCTTGTCTATGTTAGCCACGTGGCTCAGTACCTTATTTGGTGAGGCAGTCACAGCTTGCTTCTTCTGTGGCTGGGTCATGACTGCAGATTAGGACTTCCTTCTTCCCAGAATTCTCCTGTTCTCATTGACCTGCCTCTACTTCCTGTCTGGTTGTCCTGCCTGGCTACTGGCCAATCAGTGTTTATTTAAAATATAATTGACAGAATACAGACCGTTGTCCCACATCAAATATATGTTCATCCCAAACCCTCATTACCATTAGCAGGCTTGTGTAAGAACTGATGTCACCTTTGATTTCATTGCCTACCATGACAGACTTCTAAGTAGACTCAGAACTTGAAGAAAAGAAAGGGAGCCATTTCACTTGACAACAGATAGACATTAAGCTGCCTCTGTGTGAGTGTCTTGAAACTGTTCATAGGGACATAGAAGGTTGGGATGAGACATGGTGTTGAAGTGTCTAAAGGGTTTGAAGATAAACTCAGGGGACCCACTTATTAGCATTTCTATGGCTGTTTCCCTCACCTCCTTCTGCATATAACAGATGCTTAAGTGTGATACCCTAGCATCTCCCCAGAGATGCTCTGGCCTTTATAAACTCACACACCACTGAAAGCCATTCTAGTCTTCCAGACAGTCTCTTCACCAAGCTCCATGACACTGTTTCACTGGCAGGAAGGATAGCTCCTCCACTTTAAATAAGCTCTAACCTCGAGCAGTGTGACCAGTTCCTCAAGGTTTACTGAGAACTGTCCAAGTTTAGCTTTCCTGGAAAAGTTTTCAGCCCTTATCAGTCAAGACAGTTGCTTCTCCTAGCTTTGCACTAGCACTGGTTCCCACAAATAAAGGGCCAACTTCCTTTCATTTGAATCCATAGAGAACTTGATCCTGTCTCATAGTGCTGATTATTTCCCACTTCAAATTGTGCTCCTGCTCATTTCTCTCTCAGAACATAAATAATCGGGGGGGGGGGGGAGATCTTAATTAATATATTGTCTGCATTTGAAGTTTCAAGGGCATGACTCTCTGCAAGAAAACAAAGTTTGTAAGATTAAAAAAAATCTTATCTTCAGATAATGTAAAGCCTTTTGCTAGCAGAGAAGAAAGCAGTCGTTAAATCATACAGTTTTTAAGTACCTATGTTATGAGAACTTTCTGGAGTAAGGAACATGTCCAATCCAATGGCAAACATGGTTATTCCTAGTTGTGGGTAGAACAGGAAGCAGCGTACAGAGAAAGGGATTTAAGTTGGACTGCAGTGGATTTGGGCCAGAGAATGGAATTGAGGATTTCTCCTTTCTCATTCCATGGCCGCTCTGTTTCTGAATTACCCTGCTATATTTGTCAAATTAAAATGAACACACAACATCATTAGTAACTACAACCACCCCCATTAAAAACTACCCTAGCTTCAAACTCTGTATGAAAACCAAATGAGCTAGGTCTTCAAAGAGTCCCAGAGAAATGCCACAGAGCGTTCCTAATTAAAATCAGAACCTAATTTTCAAATGATCTCTTAGCTATGCAGCTTGAACTAAAATAAATCTTGAGTACCTGGAATGAACATAGCAGGAAGAGAGGGAAGGCATCTCTTGCTGTGGGGGTTTCGCTTGGAAATCTCCCCTGAGGTAGAGATGAGATCAGAGAGCAAAGCTATAGGGGAGGCAGACAAATCATTTTGCATACAAAGTGATCAAACTACTTTAATTTTCGATGTAAAATGTTTTTTTTTTCTTCCCAGTGTCTCAAGGAGGTGGAGGGCGATAGCGTCTTACACGATGGATTACAAATTCGCAGTCATCCTTTGCAGTGGAGGAGTAATTAAACATTTGTAAGATGACAGTTTTCAGATGAATGTCTGACCAGACTCTCCTCTGAAAATAATGATGTGATTTGTTTGGCTGCAAGCAATGGCAAAGACAGTAGGACTGCCATTCCTCGGCTTCTGTGCCCAGTCTAGACTTGGGGGCAGTTGCTCCAAATCTTCTCTCCCTGAGCTTAATTCCCCTCGGAACCCTCTGCTAACTGATCAGCCCTTGAGCTAACCTGACACCAATACCTCGATTTTGCCGAATTTCCACCCCCAACTCCCAAGTGGGCTTCTCATGAGTTCCAGCATCACTGGAGATAGAAAACCAAAAGCAGTACCCCGGCAGGAAATCAATGTGGCTTATCAACTTATCTATTTATCCTTATTTTAGGAAAATAACCAGTGTGACATTTTCACAAGATACCTGTAGTAGAGGTTTGACTCCTCTGGTACTTTGGACAGAGAGTCTATGTGACCCTTCAATCCCCCACTTTCATTTCTTTTAACATGTATTATAGAGAGTAGGATTAAGATGTAGTCACAAGTGTACTCAGGCTAGAATTCAGTTTTTCTGGGTTCCAGAGTGGTATAAACGGTTAAAGACGAATAATGGGACAGGAAGGGTTAAACTGGGATGGGATAGGAGGTTAGGGTCGAGGAGAGAAAATAAAAATAGAATGGAATAAATAACATCAAAAACCTTTCAATAATCTGGAAACTTAACTACTTCCACATATATGTACTTAACCACTTTCATATCTCTTTAATACTATATACTTATATACATACAGATAGATTAGATAGATAGATGGATGGATAGATGGATAGATAGATAGATAGATAGATAGATAGATAGATAGATAGATAGATAGATAGATAGGTAGATAGATAACAATCCCCTTGTGAGACACCATAGACTATCAAATAAAAATAAAGTACCAAAAGCCAGGAAGAGGTTATCTCTCTTGGAGTTGTTGGCCAGTGAAGTACTGTAGACCTCCAAATACAGTCTATTGCCAATGCTATTGGTTACCCTTCAGAGATCAACAATAAGACATTGTTTACAAAGACACACCATACTTGAGTCATAGAACATAGAGATATCAAACTGGTCCTGACCTAGAGGCTTCATCCCTATTGTCTAGCTTTCATTGTCCTGGAAGACTATAGGCCTAGAGGAGAAAAATCTCAACAGTATTACTTGGTTGTGAACTCCGTGAGCCACAAAAATGAATGGCTTAGCAATATAAACCCATTAGCACAATAGCAGCATTAACATTAAAACCATACCTGACACCATAGTTGGACCAAGAACCATGGCTAACTCGGCCACATGCCCTTCATGAGAGCCTATTACTATTACTTTGCTAAGGGACACATTTAAGTTGACTCCTAATGACTTGTCATTACATCCATAGATAAATACATCTCTCAACCGGCATCAGAGAAGCTTCTGCTTGCATAGTGATTAACTCGGTGACCCACATCTGCCCAAAGTGCAAAGAATAAGAGACTGTTAAATACTCACACTCCTGCCTCTCAAGTTTTGGGATCATTGAGGAAGGAGCACAAAAAAAAATGAAAGAGAGAGGTAGTAGGTGACTATAAGGAAACCATGTCTTCCATACTCTTGAGGCCCGCTATGTATAACTGCAAGTGGTTTAGACAGCACATACAAGAACTATGCAAGCTCAATACAGACAACAATACTAGCATGGAAAGAAAGGTAGGCACAAGGTTCCATCCCTAAATAAGAAGCTATTGGCAATTGATAGCTCCTGGGAAAGAACACGTTATTTTCCAAGAGTGGGCCCCGTTAAGTTAACAGGAGAGGCGCAAGAGTGAAGTCTGCATGAATGGCACTGTTGCAATCAGTTAGGGCTGCAGGAAGAATCAGGTCCTAAAAGATGGACCGTGAGTTCAAACACACTTTTTGATTGTCAGTTGTTTTGTTTTTTATAGCCATGAAAATACTGACAAATGTATTCAGTCTTAAATTTCAATTCCCAGTGATAACAAAGGAGGCTCCTTCTCTGTCATGCACAGAAATGGGTTGCTGCTTATTCTGCAGGCAGGGAGGAGTCCTTACGTCATTTAGTTGTTGGTTTATTAGAAGTATGGCTCTAGTTTAGTGTGAAGACTTGCATGTAGAAACATAGGAGAAAGTTGGAGAAGATGGAGGCCCATTGCAATATTCCATTGAGAGCTAAGGGTTTGAATCACAGCCGCAGCAATAATAATGATGAAGAGAAAAGACTGCATAATGCTACAGTTACTAACAAGATGGGGATACTGAGTGAGCTGATGATCGACAACTCAGAGTGACCTTGTATATTCCTTTAGAGCATCTCGGTACCTGTTGATCACCAAACCTTGGCGAGTTCTGGCTTGCAGACACATACACCTAGAAAATGCTACTTTCCTCTCCAAGGGCTCTGGTCCTTTTTTTATCACCAGTGATTACTTCTGCTGCAAATCATTTTTATAAAATGTGCTATAATCACTTTATTAATTCTCTTCTATTTTAAGACAACTAGATTGCATAGCATCGTCAGCAAACCTGAAGGTAACACCCTGTAGTTTTGCTTCAACCACTTCACTTCTTCTCTATTACATGGGCTTTACTGGAGCCAGCACAGTAAAGCCTCACTTAATTAAAATGAAGAAAACAAGTTGCAGTGGCAGAGTTTGAACAGCTCCAGTGCTCAGTGAACTAAAATAACAGCCCTTCATCATTGGACTGGTCAGAAGAGTGTAAAAAGAAAAAAAGATTAATATTGTGCATCTGAAGATGCAGAGAGTAAGCTACTAAGTGTACATATCCATCCACAGTGGCTTAGAGAAGACAAGCAAATAGAGTGCATTTTGGCCAGTGCTTTCAGCAGTGACCTGTGGCCCAAGGTTTATACGTATTTCTGTATCAATGCGATTCCAATAAATCTTTATGTAATTGATAGTGCCATCAATTGGGTTGATTTCCCTAAAAGAAAAGCATCAGTCAGTTAGGTGAGAACATTTGACCTGATCTTATAGCTAATGAATTCATGGAGCCAGGGTTGGAACTCAACCAAGAATGACTGCACATTCTGTACCCTAAGCACTGGGTGCGTGCCTCAGCATAGGAAAGCAAGGGTTTTGAAGCTGAGTTTCTATTACTTCTAGAACCTACTG
This sequence comes from Microtus ochrogaster, assembly GCF_000317375.1. Classification (NCBI taxonomy): domain Eukaryota; kingdom Metazoa; phylum Chordata; class Mammalia; order Rodentia; family Cricetidae; genus Microtus; species Microtus ochrogaster. The sequence continues at coordinate 22,888,178 of NC_022012.1, forward strand.
TGGACTCCCATCATTGGCACCTTATAATGAATATCAGAGCCAGAATACCAACAGGCAGGGACTATGAACCTGGCCTGATTAAATCTAGCCCAAGAATATTTCTGACAACTGAGGGTCCCTCAGAAAATATTCTAGCCTCATCATTTCTGACTAAACAACCTGTAGTCTAGAAATTGCTGAGTCCTGGGCCCCCCCCGAGTCCACTATGGTTCCCTTATACAGTGGGTACTTCTTTACATCAGAGAACATCTGCCTTACTTGCCAAAGTCAATTATGGGACCTAATTGTTCCTGATAACATGAAGATTATGAGAGCCCTAGTCTTCCATGAATACTAGTAACAGTGAGATGAACAGGGGCCTTACCATCTGCCAGCATCTACCGTGACTACTGCTGTATCGGGGACTGCTGGTACTTAATTATTGAATGATTAAAATTCAGAGGTGCCTGAAAAAAAATCCATCATGGGCCAAAACAATCACCCAATTCTTCCAAGTAACCTTACAATTACTTATGGAATTAAAACCTGACAGACTCCTGTGGGAAGCAATTTCAATGCTCTTTATCTCCAAAGAGAACTCTATAAGCATTAACATGAATAACAGTAGAGTGGGGTAGCTGCTTATTGATTCATTCTAGTCAAAAGCCAGGAGAGACTTCTGTTATATTTCACTTGCCGATTTTTCTGCCGATCTAGTTCCTTACATTTGCTTTGCATTGTGTGTGTGTGTGTGTGTGTGTGTGTGTGTGTGTGTGTGTGTGTGTGAATGAGCACTTGGATATCCAAGCATATGTGTGGAGGTCAGGGGACAACTTTTGGGAGTAGGTTGTGTCCTGTTTTCTATTATCTGTGTTCTGCAATAGAACTCAGGCAGTCACACTCAATAGCAAGTGTCTTTGCCCAACGGCCATCCAAACCTCCTCCACCCTAGTGCCTAGTGTACATTTCTGGCTTCTTTTTCTCTAGCCCCTCTCTAGGAACATGTCCTAGTTGGTAGGACCATAATACCATCACCCCAGAAGAGCAGAAATGGGAAAAGGGATGGACTTGGGGATGCTAATGGTGTGTGTAGGTGCCCTTGCTCTATGTAGACAGGGTAGGAGGATCTAGTGGTAGGAATCTGGGTCATTGCTTCCCAGAAGACATCTGGCTTTCTGCCTTTTCCATCCGATTACAAAGCCAGATCAGCAAGACGTTTTCCAGTGAGAGGAGTTGCTCAGACAAATGCAAGGAAGCAGGCAGTGGAGGTCTGAGAGGAGCAGGCAAGAGGTCAAGGGAGCCAGAACCTGTCTGGGCAGTCTGGGCCAACTGCCATCCTCAAACAGGAAGAGTGTCTCCTCAACGGGCAGTTTATGAGCCTGCTAATTGCCTATTTCTCTCTATATATATCCGGCTTAGACAAGGGCGACTGTCCAAAGAGAAACCCAAAGAGCTGAAGATGGATTTAGGAAGGCACAAGGGATCTATAAAAGTAGATGAATAAATAAAGACATTAACTTTTAATGTAAATAGGAGTGAAGCATTCTTATTACTCGATTTCTTGAAGACGTAAGAAGAATTCTTTCTGCCAACCTGAACAACTTTAAAGCGTACTTGAGAACACTTGCTAAGAGGCAAAGGGGCCCAAGTACCAGGTAATATCTGCTTACAGGTGCCAAGGGTAACTTCTGAGTACTCACAACACTGGAGTGGCATGCTGCATGCTCAGAAAGCTGCTCGCCTAGGGAGAAATGACAGACAGTCGGTGACAGGTAAACCGTGCACTTAGCTCCCTCTGTCTATCCATTCCATCAATCAGGACAGACAGACTTCCCTGTGTGGAGGCTGCTTATGGTGTGTGTTGTGAGGTTGAGGAGAGACTAACACCATCAATGACGTCAAGGTGGGAGTCAAGGTAGTGAGCAAGGCCTTTGGAATGTTGGTTAGTGCCCAGAGAAAACCCCCAGTATTATTTAGACCTGGGCTAAGTAGGGTCTGAGAAGTGTAGAAGTCTCCTGGCTAGTAGCAATTTGCTCTTAAAACCATGACTAACAAATTTCTTGCTACCACCAGAGTAGCAACCCCAATGATGGGTGTGTTTGTGAGCGTTAACTCTTATGTGGGAAATGAGACAGTGATGCCCGAAACTGCACCTCTTTTCTAAGGACAGTGTTTAAGCTCCGAGAACCTTAAGAGCTGACCAAAGACCCACAGCTGACATCTGACTGAACCACCATCCTTTGCATTTTAACTTGAGGTCTTTTCTTCTAACACTCTATTTTATATATCAAAACCGACTTTTTTTTTTTTTTTTTTTTTGGTAAAAATCTTTTGCTACTGAAAGACTCACTACTTTCAGAGTGTTCTGTGAATGAATTCCAAGTCTCTTAGCTCAGATTTGGAGCTAAGTGGCCTCTGGTTCAGTGCTCACCGTCTGCCAATGCTTTAACACATCCTCCACATCAATTCAACAAAGATCCTTGTCATGTCTGAAAACTTGGTTAATTTCCCCGCATCTATATTAATTAAAAAGGTTGTTGTTCCTGATTAAATGTGGGAGGCAGAAAAGACACAGAAGATGACAGAGTTGATTCTGTGAATCCAAGGAGGAGTGATTTACAGATCAGGGCCATTGAACCGAGAGAGCCATGAGGCGCTTAGAGAAAGGTAAACACTACACTAGTGTCTCATTTCAGAGGCGTCTACACCTCTGGAATATTCTGCAGTGGTTCTCAACCTTCTTAATGATGCAGCCCTTTAATACAGCTCCTCGTATTGTGGTGACCTCAACCATAAAATTATTTTGTTGCTACTTCATAACTGTAGTTTTAATACTGTTATAAATTATAATGTAAATATCTGATATGCGGGACATCTGATATGTGACCCAGAGAGAACCGCTGCTCTAGAGGAAAGGAGCCTGCTGGTCTTCTGCTAGAAATGGAGCAGTGTCCAGAAGGTTGTCGCCATGAACATACAGCATGCTATGAGTGCCTGCATAAAATTGGCCCAAAAGTTTGAGGTGGAGATTTGGGGAGTGGCACAAAGGAAAAGAAGTGGATTGATGAGCCTTCAGCTTTGCTCGGGATATCTATATTACGCAGCCCTCAGCAAGTCCAGGGAGCATTGCAAAGGAGAAGAGAATTAAGAGCTGGTGAATGGCTAAGAATGTTGTGCATTGTGCACACACATGAATATAATCGCAGCAAATTGTGATTATATTCAAAGGAGAAAACACAGTATTTACAAACGAAAGTCTAAAACTACAACTCAAAGGGAGTAAGAATTTTACATGTTAGTACTGACAGTCAATTTGTAAATTGATTAAATTGTTTTATTTTTTATTTGAAAGTGATGCTTGGAGTTACAGTTAGGAGGGCTTGGAGGAATAGAGCAGAATCGGAAAGACCAGAGAACCACAAACTGAATTTTCAGGGGGGTCAAAGTTCTGTATGGCTAAGTATGGATGCATATGTAGGGAAAATAGGAAGAAAAAGTCAACTCAAAAGCACATCTTCTTTCTTCTATTTTCTTACGGAAATGAATACAAAGAAGTAAGGGGACAATTTGGTTCTCCAACAAAGACTCCTTAATTTGTCCTGTTATTTGGGGCCACTTTTCTTAATTGCTGAGGCCAGAGGCATACAACCCAGAGCACTTCCTGAGTCTCAGAACTTGCTTGCCTTCACAATGAGAATTCTGCTGGAAAAGTTTTCTAATGAACAAGGATAGGAGCAGGATTCTAGGCACTGAGGATGCAATTGCCAAAGAGATAAGGTCCTTGCCTTACCACGGATTGCTTTATAGATGATAACATCACCTTGCCAATGCTATGATGGAGCTTGCTGAGTGTTGCCTAGTACAGAAAAAAGTTTCCTATCAGGAGGCATCTTCAATTGAGACCTGCAGGATAAAGAGATGATTGTCCAGTCTGTGATATAAGATATGATGGAAGTCATTAGGAAGGCATGATCAAATTAAGCGATAATACAAGGCAGATATGGGACAGGACCTTCAAAGATCTTAGTGTGGCCAGAATACAGTATACCAGATGGGGAGATTAGAGAGAGAGGGAAGCGGGGCTGTGTGTGCATCATGCTAAGTTTTGATGCTACCTGTCAGACGATAGGAAACTCCTGACAGGCTTTATGCTGGGCAATTATAGAATACAGATTATGTTTGAGAAAGAACTCTCTGGCGAGGGAGAGTGAACGGGAGAATGTGAAAACAGCAATAGCGAATAGCAGTTGAGGAAGCTGCTGCAGCTGTCCAGGTGCAGGATAATAAGAATTTGAACCAGAGGCGTGATGACAGAGATGCAGGAGAGATTCTAGATTCACAAACCTCTCTTTGAACCTAAAATGGTTTGAGCTGGTGATGGACTTGGAGGTGCAGGAAGAGAGCAAGGAGACAGAGAATGTGTGCAGACGCCCATCCAAAGTGACTAAGATTATAGCTCCAAGCTCTGAGAACCCAGTGCTGCAGGAAGGATTGAACTAAGAGGCCCTGAGGTCACTTTGGCTGTGTTGAGTTTGAGATTCTTGTGATGTATCGCTCAGAGATCCCTGCCAGACATACAGACATACAGATGGATTAGTGCACATCCTAATGAAATATAGGATGTGCACACAAGCTCAGGAAAACCAGCATTCCTGATGGCACAGGTGGTTCTGGGGCAGCCAGAGGAAAAGCCATCAAGAATCAAAATAGGGAAAATACTGTTGGAAAAGTCCAAAGTTTGTGTGGGTTTCCTAGAAGTGAGGAGACCACCGTATATCTTATAAAAAATCACTGAATTCAGAACTCAAAATAGTCAGCATAGTTTTTATTACATCTATTTGTTTGTTTAGTGTGTGTGTGTGTGTGTGTGTGTGTGTGTGTGTGTGTGTGTGTTATGTAGGTGTGTTTGGGTGGGTGTTTACTCACGCACATTTGTCAAAATGTTTTGGTCAAAGGATCACTTGCACAAACAGATTTGTTCTTCTCTTCTCCCTTGTGGGTTCTGAATATTACACTTGGTCATTAACCTAGGCAGCAGATGCCTTTGCTCAATAAGCCCCCTGGATGACATCGGTCAGTTTTTGTTGCAATTCCAACCTTCAACACTTCAACACTACTGTGGGCTTAGGGAAATTCCAGCAAGGTACTACGTGGACATTTGGGGGCACTGTGGCCTTTTCCCACCACCCTTTCACCAAATTTCTAGGCAACAGAGACACGGGGTATTTCACACATCACCATGACTGGGTTTGAGTTAATTGGTGCAAAAGTCCCCTTTCTTAAGAGATTTGGGTGGCAATGCAGAGATCTGCATAAGAAAGACATATTTGAGTGGAGTGGTAAGGGATTGGAGGGACGCTTTAAAAATGAGCCTTTGGGACCAGTCTGGAGGAAGGGTAGGCCTCTGGTTAAGGTTGTCTTGTAACAACTGTTGATCAGGATTCGAGGGGAAATGTGTGAGAGAAGCAAGCTCTTATTTTTCAACACTGGGAAGCAAACACATTCTTTGTAGTAGTAAGATCCAGGCTGGTGCAGCCCTTGTTGCATATGTTAACCGCTGAGACCAAGCTATTTCTAGAATTTGGAAAGGGAAGAATTAAACGTGCACTTCATGGGAAGGTGTAATATAGAAAGCGGTGGGTTCCTGTTCATTCCTCTTTATTATTTCTTTGAAACCAACAGATCTCTTAGGTGAGAATGTATGGGATAGATGGTAATTGCCTTTTTTGCTGGAGCTACATTCTCCTCCTCCTCTCTTTCTCCTCCAATATTAATTATCAGAACTAAAAATAGTTCATTGTGGGCTCTGTGAGCCTCCGGGAGGCTTCTGCAGAAATCTGACATCTGCGCAGGAGGCTCGGCTGAGACGCGTGTTTCTGTAAAAGCTGGCCCTTGTTTGTGAATTCCATAAACACTTGCCTAGTGAAGGCTGAAGTGTCTGTCTCTCACGATGGCTGTGAGTGGCAGCCTGTGAGAACACTGTCTTTCTGAACAGACATGACTCAGTGCCTGCAGGGAATAGAGGATGCATGGAATATTTATGATCCGGAGCCTTAATTACAATAGGAAAAAAGGGGAACAATAGCATACCTCTGCAGTGTGCACACAAAATGCCATGGCTTCTCTTTGGGTGTGTCTATGGGAACAGATGGCCCTGCCCACTCATCCCATGGGCAGAAAATACTATGTAAAGAGATTTCAAATGAAGAAAAATTAGTGAGTTGTTTGCATTTGCCGTCAGGGGAAGCTCAGTTGTTTGGGTCCTTGAAGGGTCTCCACATGCCAGCCCACGCTAGGATTATCAACCTTGAGCTTGGCTTTCAGAGTCTTCTGAAAATCCCAGGGAGCAGCCCTATGCTCAGTAAGGCTTTGTTTCATCACGTGTGCGTCAGCTTGAAATGCATAGTGCTTGGACAGTATATAGAGTAGCATGGATATAATGCTCACATTTTCTAAGTAAAATACAAACTTTTGACGAGTTGACTCTGTCTCTAAGGAAGGAAAGAGAAAAGATCGGGAGCTGGAGAGAGAGAGTGAAGCCTAACAGCATGGATGCTCTTGCAGAGGGCTGGAGTTGGGTTCCTAGTCCATGCGCAGCAGTTCACAGGCCCCTGTAATTCCAGTTCTAGGGAATCTGGTGTCCTCCCCTGGCCTCCATGGGCACCAGACATCCACGTGATTTACATGCATACATGTAAACACTCACACAAATAGAATATAAACAAATACAAAAAGATTGTTAGCTTAAAGATTGGTTCTAAAAGAAAAAAGGAATCCTAGGATGTACAGTTATGTAACTATATGGCATTAACTTTGGCTGGAGCACCAAACAGAGAGTTAGCATTCCATGATGACAACAGTAAAAGGGGCTCTAGGCAAGGAGGGGACCCCAGAGGAGGCAGAGGTAGAGGATAATGGGGAGCAGAAGGAACTGCCTCAGCTGTGCCCCGAAGAAGCTACGTCACACACTGTTGTACTACTCAGATAACCTTACGATCAGTTCCCTGGCTAACTTTCCAGCTATTAACATCCATTTATATTATACCCTGACAATTGAAAAAGAAAAGTTTGACTAAGGCAATTGGTTGACTGAGTCCCAACCAAGTATAAAAATGATATATGTTAGCTGGAATTATGGATATGCACTTAAGCATTAAGCCATTTACCTGTTGAGGAAAAAAAATAGCAAATTAGGTGTTTATCTACCCATAAGATTTCCGATTTAATGGAACATATATTGTTCTCTTTGAATTAAAATTGGATTTTAATTCAAATTGCTTCCATGTTGTCATGCACCATATTACAAGGTTGCTGACACTCCTTTGTCAGTTGGTGCACATAGGAGTGGAAATACATTTTATTTTTAGCCTAGGGAAAGATAATTCGGAAGATGAATTTGCTCTAATGAAGAACTTCCTGCACTCCACTTCATTTAAAGTCAGCAAAGGAAACTCATCATCTCAGACACTGAGAGGACTGTCTACCTGGAGGAGATGAAATGACTTGTGTTGGCCTTCCATCCTTCATTCTTTCCATGTATGGCAGACGAGTCCAGAATGTTGCTGTAGTGCTATGAAAGCACCTTCATCTTTGCCACTTTCTTATGTTGTTAAGATGACCCAAAGCTCTGTTGAAGCACGTGTGGCTGGTGATGAGCTCTTGGGGGCTCTGCACGCTTATTTCAGACCTTCAGTTGGGATAGCGATGCATTGGACTCTGTGCTTGGCCCATCCTGATTCAGTCTGCTTTCTCAGCTGCTTCTGATGCGCAATGGGGCTATAGTGGTTCAAGGTGACAACACGAAGCCTGTGTGCTTCAGACCCTGAGTGCTCCCCGTCCTTGAACATTTCTTGTGGCTTGAGTATGCCTTCTTTTCTTAGTGTGCTGTATCTGAAAATCTCTGCTACATTTCATTTGAAGACAAGAAGAAGAGGATTACTCATTTGAAGTTCAAGAACAAAAGAATGGTGCTCCGAGAATGGCACCCACACACACACATACTCACACATTAAAAAAATTCAGGAGTGTACCATGGCTCCATTTTACCATTGGCATTGAAAGGACAAAGTAGACAAAACAATGAATGCAATATAGGGAGTTAGAAAAAAAGATGTCAAATTTAAAAGCATGAGTGACAAACCAATCTGTATGGTAAAAAGGCAGACACATCAAAACCATAGACTCGAATTTGACACTTGGGGGCTTCCTACAAGTTGGTACTGTGCAATGGGATAAACGGAGTCCACCACCATCATCAATGGAAGCAAACATGAACTTATTGCCTTGGGCTTTATTTATGGATCAGAGACCCGTGGTGTGGTCATGGCTTAGTTTATCTACAATTTATTTAGGAGATAGGATCTTGCTATGTAACTTTGAGCTCCAGATCCTTCTGCCCAGCCTCCCATGTGAAGAAGGTGGGCAGCTTGTAGGTGCACACCACAGTACCTACCTTTAAAGAAGGTGCTGAATTGTAGTGACATTGACCACAGAACCGGCAGGACTCTCTTCTGTAAACATGGGGTAGAGCTAAGGGAGTGTGAACAGAACCCAAATAAATGCAAACTTCTATTTATTTATGTATTTATTTATTTATTTATTTATTTATTTATTTATTTATTAAAGATTTCTGTCTCTTCCTCGCCACTGCCTCCCATATCCCTCCTCCTCCCCCAATCAACTCCCTCTCTCTCATCAGCCTGAAGAGCAGACTGGGTTCCCTGCCCTGTGGGAAGTCCAAGGACCTCCCACCTCCTTCCAGGTCTAGTAAGGTGAACATCCAAACAGCCTAGGCTTCCACAAAGCCAGTATGTACAATAGGATCAAAACCCAGTGCCATTGTTCTTGACTTCTCAGCAGTCCAAGGTGCATCCACACACTGAGACACACTGGACTGGGTCTAAAAAAGCATGGGATAAAACCATACTCGCTGAACATAGCGGATAAATGCTAACTTCTATAGGAGAAAATGATACGAAAGTTTGGATTTGTGTCTATTGGAGCAGAAGAAAAAGAAAGCTAAGAAACCACAATCACCTAGTAGCTGAACTGCCGAAGGAAGCATATTAAGTGACTCAAATTTCAATTTATGAAGGACAATCAATCAGAGAATTATTTGGACTAAATTCAGAGGCAGACCATTCTCACTGCACTTCTTTCTGTGGCTCTTCTAAGAAACAAATTATAGAGCAAATGAATTTTTTTGGCACACCAAATGTCATGTACCAACTTCTTCTTGATTAATATTACAATGTGTTGATGAAATTTTCTAAGCACTGCTTATAACTGAAACGAGAACATCTCTTTTCTTAAACGAAATGTGTTGATACTTGTTTTCATAGTGACTGCTACCTACATATTCAATTTCAAGTTCAGAGCGACGGCGTACCTGCAAGCTATTTTGATAGAAATATTGAATAGTTACATACTCCCATGCTTCAGCTTTCTTTGTATTTCATTTTATTCTCCATTGTCAGATTTATTGAAAGCCTATCATATCGCAGATAGCATGAAAGGACTCAGAGTGGAGAGCGTCCCTTCTTTGCTATTCCAGAAAGAAAAAAAATGGGGTCTTGTATCTTCTAGTCAAGTACCCCATTACTCTGCCACACCTTAGCAAAGATGAACATTTTAAAAATGTCCCAACGCTAATGGTCTAGTAGGTGAAGGTAATACACATGACAAATATTGTAACAATAAGCCTAGGCATTAGGAAAGAAGTTGGCACACAATGAGGATGAAGGAAAATTGTCTGCAAATTCCATGTGGGCAAAGACTGGGTGGTGTTGTAATAGGTGCGGCGGGGCTGCCTCCCCAGCACCCCACTGCCCGCAAGGCTAGCTTTACCCGAAATAATTACACGGACACTGATTATCTATTAACAAGCTTACATTTTAAGTGAACTACACAATCACAATATCTTAATCAATAGCAGAAATATGCATATACATATAACAAAATTGACCTTAAATCTCTATCAATAAA
>NC_022012.1:22899730-22924273 GCF_000317375.1 Microtus ochrogaster
TCTCGCACCTGGACTAGCCCATCTCTAATAATCTGCTGTAGCCCACAAGGTGGCTTACCAGGGAGATTCTAGCCTACGTCCATCCTGGGTCGGAGCTTCACCACATGTGTCTCGGAGAGCAGAGCTATCCCCGCGTCCGCCCGGGAGTCGGGAGCATGGCGTCTCTGCTCCAGACAGCAGAGCTGTCGAGTCTCTGAGCTCACTTCCTCTTCCTCCCAGCATTCTATTCTGTTTACTCCTCCCACCTATGTTTTAACCTATCAGGGCAAGCAGCTTCTTTATTTAAATAACCAATGACCTTCCTCCATCAGGGTGGAGTTTACTTTTTGCTTCTCCAGCATCAAGCCTGCTGAAGTTGAGATAGTAAATGCTCCCCAAAGGGCCAAGTGTTTAAAACTTAGTCTCTACTCTGTTGAAGTTGATTGGTAGCAGAAGCATTAAGGGGTAAGTCAAGAGGGAAGGCCTTAAGGGATGGAGGATGTCCTTTGCCGTCTTTTTCTTTCAGGTGATGAGGTGAGCAGCTCTACCCCCTCTAGCATTACCTCCCTGATATTCTGCTTCACCACAAGCCAAAGGAATGGACCACTCAATCACAAAGTAGAACATCTAACATCTGAAACCCAAATCTTTATTTCCTTCGAAAGTTCTGCCTCAGGTATTCTGCTAGGGTGACAGGATGATGCCGTGATACCCACAACATCACCTAATACCGTGGTTTCTAGAAATAATCATTGGCAGGATGAGAAAGGCAGTGAAATTGTGAAGGCAGAGAGAGATAAGGATCATGACAGCAAGCTCCAGGGAGGAACCAACCATTGAGTTAGCACCTTCTAGAAAGACACAGAAAGGAGTGAAGTGCTAGAGTAAGGTTATGCCAACTGACCCCTGAGCAGCCACTAAAGAAAGCTTGGGTTTAATAACTGGAATAAAATCATAAAACACTGAGATGCATATACATAATATATTCAAATAATGCACATACATAAATATTGTTTGCCTGGTTATTTTTCTTGGTTTCCTTCAAATATTTTGCATCCTATATAACAAAACTGAAACTTGTGTTGTCATAAAGCCATCATCTCTATGGGGCTGAGGGTGGCCAGGGCTTGCCTTGAAGGCTCTCCGTGCACAGCCTTGGCTCTCCCTGATATTACTGCATTTTGTGCACAGCCTTGGCAATCCTTGATATTACCGTGTTCCATGAATCCCTTGTGCTGTTCAGGCTTTGCTGCTAACCATTCATAGTGATGATCAGTGCTTGCTGCAAAACCTTTTAGGAGCCCAGAGCTCTGATTGGCATCTGATCTTCCCTTTTCTTTGTCTTGGCTCCAATCGGGTTTGGGCCTATGCCAAGGCTTGTTAGCAGGAAGGAATTAGGATAAGAGGCCAGCAGGAGTTCTTGAATCATCACAGGGCAAGCAGGTGTAAGTCAACCACATGTTAGACGCTGGGAGAAGTAGGTTAAATATAGTCTCTTCTACATGTCTTTGTATTATCCTCTTTCATCCCAGATTTATTCATATTCAACAATGGGAAAATGTGCCTCCATTATTTAATATCTTTGCATATGGCATGTTATGAAAGAGAGTGGTAATAATAAGTTGAACTCAAGCTGCTTTGAAGCTAGGGTAGCTGAGAAAGTTACTAGGAGCATAGAGAGAATTACAGTTTAGACTTTACAGACTAAGTGGCATTTTGGTTCTTTCCCTTCCTTTGGTTTTATATATTATCAATCTCTGACTAGATGTGTCTAGTGTTCTATATTTAGATAAAAGGATAGTGCCTCCATACTACAAGCTGTCTAGATAAACTCTGTGGTACTGAGAAGAGAGAGGGTAAAAGCCAGGGGTTTGATACATCTGTTGGAAGGAGGTACACTGTAGTTATCTGTATGAGTAAAACTCGGCTCTTCTGCCCAGAGGAAGGATTGCAGCCTCAAGAATCCTCTTATGTCATCTAGTCCATTTGTAGCATAGCTATTTCAGTGGGAGGCCAGCTCCTGGGAATTCACTTTGCTATACTTCAAAACCAAAGGTCATTTTCACTGCCTCTAGGAAAGATAGATCTGGTACTTAGGAGTTAAGATTAGAGGATATAGTTTCTCAAAGATGAGCAGCCCTGTTGGGCCTAGGCAACATGTCTACTGATCTTAGAAGGAAGATGTGTTCCTTCTCACCTCCTCCATATGATATTCCTAAGCCCAGATCACAATTCTCCACAAATACCATGTAGCCCTGATGAAAAGGGTCCTGAGACTTTTCGGCTTTGGCCCCTGAGGACTGCAGAAGCCAGTGGGTCTGGAAAGTCACTGAGTGCTTTTGGACTTACTTTACTATGTTGCTTTGCTTACCGACTTAAACACAAAAATGAAGGGATGTTTGTTCTCATAAGAATGTTATTCTTTTTTTAAAAATCAAAATCTATTGAACCCCAATTGACAGGTTTTTTTTTAAAGAATCAGACAAAAGGAGAAAGGAAGAAGAGAAGACATGTATCTATTCATAACCATCTGATCTCTTTAGCATTCTTCCAACTAATACTTCATCTAGGCTTCATCATCACCACCACCACAGTCATTACCATGAAAATCATCGCATCATCAGCATGAAAATTCATTGATTATATAACCGTGTCATGCACCATTTTATATAACCCTCTCTAAATCCAATTGTATCAGCGGTGATGTCATGCATAGGAACGTCCTTTCTGGGTCAAGCTGAATTGCTCAATTGTCACATATTTAGCAAACAGCTGAGTCGGTTTTCCCAATATCACAGATTTAAAGTCTACTCTACTTCTCTCAACTCTACAAATGCACCCCGTGCTCTTTGAAATTCTTCCTAGAGTCAATGGAGGGCAAGTATCTGGGAATTTAGACATATGCTGTCCATGTGTCTCAGTCTGTTTTGTGCTCGTACGACATACTATGTCAAATTTGGTAGTTTATATTGAATGGAGATTTGTTTGGCACATGACACCATGACTGGAAAGGGCAAGATTCGGGGACAATGTCTGAGGAGGACCTTGCTATACCATAGCATAGCAGGAATTAGAAGATAGGTAAGTGAGTCAGAGACCATATTCATAGCCATAGGTTCTCCTAGTGCTTTAGAGTGAATATTAATCCATTCCTGGCTATGGAATCCTTATGATTTGAGCACTTCCTCCATAGGACCCATATGCCACTTCAGCTGCCTTTGGTGATGGAATTTCCGATACCCCGTCTTTAGAGGACGTGCATTCAAACCATGCACCATTACTTTCAGTGGATCCATATTTCATTATCACTGGAGAGAAATAACACAACCACAGGTAAGGAAGGCAGTGAAGAGAGCAATCCAATTCAAGCTGTCTGTGGCTGACGCCTCGCCTCTGTCCTACTGATGCCCAAGGCCCAACTACTGGTGTTAATTTCCTCCAAGACCTTTAAATGTCATGGAAGGAAATGCATTTTATTCTGGGGGTACAGGTGCTAGTTCTTGAAGACCATCAAATAAGTGCATGCTCCATCTCCCCCAAATTCCATTCCCTTTTCAGCTTTGTACCTGATTGTCTATGTGCAGCTCCCAGAGCTAAAATAGGTTTCAAAATCTTAAGAGTCTTTACTGATAGAATCTTGCAATTCAGCAAAAGGAGGGAAAGAGAAGGGGGAGCAGGAAATGGGCCACAGTATAGACAGGTGTTAAAGAGAGCCATCTGTCTGCTAATAATTTCTCACACATCTCACACATTAGGACAGAGGCACACTCCCTAGGTGAAGCTGGGTCCATTCCATTCCACTACCATCTTCTGGTAGAGCTTTTATTGCTTGCCTAGCCTGTGGTATTTTTTTAATTAATGCTTTAAAACCTTCCTCACCTTGGATCCCACTCTCAATATGTGTTTACCCTTTCTCCTCCATGTCCTCCCCCAGTTTCCTCTGCCTCAGCACTCCTACAAACTGCACAGACTTCAAACGGAAGTCATTTCCACCAGTAGAAACAGTCCTTCAGGTCAGACAAAACACTGATTGTATTTCTAGAAAGTTGTATTTTCCAATGCAGGCAAAAAATTTACCTCGACTATTTCAAAGACATTATAAACATGCTACCTCAAATTTTATGTTCTATGTAGAAATCATTTTATAGGACAGCAGCTTTGAACCAGGGACTGAGTATCTGGTAGACAAATACCACATGATGCCCTGCGATGCAAGGCATGGACTAGCAGCAAGGACTTGGGTGTCAGCTATAAAGTGTGTGAATGTTCTGAGATAAACTGAAAAATGGGTTTATTCTTTTTAAATATACTTATGATTGGTCTTTTTAGAGTTGCACACTGTTCTAATCATAGCTATGAAAGGATAAAAGGTATGGACCTGATTTAAAGGAATAAGCTGACAATTGGAAAAATGATATATTAGTTATGACTGTTATGACTGAACTATGTAAAAGGGCATAATATGCCGTTGTTAGAAGTTTCTTACACACACACACACACACACACACACGAGAGAGAGAGAGAGAGAGAGAGAGAGAGAGAGAGAGAGAGAGAGTCAGAATTTATTGTAATAGTTCGCCCAGGAGCAGAACTGAAGAATGAGTGTTTGATATACCTGATCACATAGTGACATAGCTGACCCTCATTTCTTTCTTGCAGCTGTCCTGATGACATCTCAAAGACCCTTGAAGACAGAACATGCATTGTTACTCTCTCCACTTTGCACAGCTTGGGCTCGCATCCCTGTTGTGGACACAATGACATAATGAGATATTCCCTCTTGACCAACAGAATCCCAGAGTCAAACTTGCTCATTCCTTCAACACTTAGACAGCTTTTTTTTCTTTTCTGGGCATCTATGGTCTCTCTATAGCTTATACTCATTAAGCTTTTGAAGTAAACATGTTACATGTGACTTCACAAAGACCTTCTCTGACCTGGAAATGTACAGAGCTGGTAGATAGATTGGTGAGATGGGAAGGGAAGGCACTTGTGGAAGGCTGCTGACCTAAGTTTGATCCCTGAATCTTACAGTGGGAGGAGAGAACCAGTTCAGTCTTTTGACCTCTATGCATCCACCATGTGGCAAGTGTGCACACATAAGCATACACCCACAGGCTCTCACATGCAGACACATATACACACATACATACATGTGACCACATGCACAGATGCATGTACACACATGCAAACACAGATACATACAGAGTAATAAAAATAAATATAAAATAAAAAGATATTATAAGTGATGAAAATCCTTATGAAGGAGATTTGAGGGGCTGAAAAGATAGCTCAGTTGTTAAGAGCATGTACTGCTCTTTCAGAAAGATTTGATTCCCAAATCTTAAGTTGGTGATCTCACTACTGCCTATAACTCCAGCTCTAGGGGATCTGGCTCCCCCTTCTGGACTCCATGGGCACCTTACCCACACATGCATGCACTGACACACAGATGCACATATACAAACAATTAAGAAATAAAAGAAAAATTTTAAAAAGAGTTTCATATAAAGTCAAATTCTAATTTGAAAGTGTCCATCTCAGAGTTCTAAATACATACATGCTTATTACTCACAAATTTAGTTCTTAAAGCATGATTGTATTTCTTCTCATTTTTTTTTTACATAGGGACTTTAAGGAGTTTAATAATTGTGTTAGTCATTTGACAAATTATCTGAGAAGATTTATTTAAAATGTTCCCCATAGTTCCAGATGTTTCAGTGTGTGGTCACTTGGGCTGGTTGTCTTTAGGCCTCTGCTGAGAGAGTCCATTAGTGCAAAAATGGGGCCAACCAAAGCTTCTCAGCTCATAGCATCCAAAAAGCACAGAGGCACTATCAGGAAGGGACTCAGGACATACCTACCATGACCTGCTTCCTACAGGCCTGGCCTGCTAAAGTTTCCCCTATTTCCCCACAGAATCCCTGAATGTGTTAAAGCAGCCATGATGTTAGATCCTTCTCCATTCATCCATGTTCTAAAGACCTCACCTCTGAGAACAGCTACAATGGGGATTGAGCTTCAACACATGAGCTTCCTGAGAACATATAGGATTCAAACTCTGATAGCATTGTGCAGGGTTGGAGAGAGGGTGTACTTGGGAGTCACAAGCCTTTAATCCCAGTACTGGGATGTGGAGACAGGAAGGTATGTGGCTGGGTGGAGAGAGGAATGGAAATAGGGAGGAGACAGGATCTCAAGGCATTCAGTCTTTTGGATTCATGGAGACAGGATTACCCATTTGGTCTAGGATTCGGTAGAGGTAAGAACTAGTGGCTGGTTGCTCTGCTTCTCTGATCTTTAGGCAAGCTTTATTTGTTAGATCACAAACAAAATATCACCCAGTGTTCCTTGTTGGTCTCCCATTGTCTAGAACTTTATGGACATGTGATCTATTTCAGAGGAAAGACTGTTGTATTTGTTGATTGATGGGCCACGTCTATAATAGAGTAGTGATTAATATGAGCAGATAAATTGTGGTTGAGTAGTTAGTGTGCTTACCACACTCCAGGCACATACAATATTACAGAGATTTCACGCAATTACATCACAACTTAATGATGGTACAACTCAAGATGTTTTGAATACACAGTTGTTTGGAACTGATCCACATTCAAGAGAAACCAGATGTCAGACTTCTAATTTTCATCTTTTTTCAAGTTAATGATGTGCAATCTGAGTTTCTCCTTAGATGCCTTATAGCAGCAGCCACCCCAGGGCCCATTACATTCAGGATTCTAAAGAAAATGCGTTGATATTCTGCAGTCAATGGTATGGTAACCCTGCCAGATGCTCTGTAGGCTAGGTGTATTCCATGACTCTTCACCTTCAGATAATTTGAATTTATGAGTGGCTTATTAGGGTGTACTTTCATCATCTGAGTAGATCTAATAGTCTGGCTCTCCCTTGCTTTTTTCCTTTCTGTAACAAACCATGGTGCAGAGAACCACATGTGGAATGCACATATCTGTGCAGCAGAAAGAGCTCTCATCTGCAAATCCAGGTTTTGCTCAGTAGGTTTAAACAGGGGATGTTGGGAAGGGAGCTCACAGCAAGTCTCTTGCTAAAAGGCAAGACTCACTTGAGTACTGAGTCACGCACTGAAGTTGACCTCAATTTCCATATATCAGGCAGCTATCAATGCCTGGGCCTGGAGAGTAGGAGACATTTCAACAGTTTGTGTAGGCAGAGTTTTCCTGTCCCACAGCCACTCTCAAATAATCACTCAGAGGCTCAATATGAATTACAAATGCTTGGACAATAGCGTAGGCTTATTACTACCTAACTCTTACATTAACTCCTGTTTCTTATCTGTGCTTTGCCACATTGGCTCATTGTTTGTTACCACATTTTCTACATCTCTTGTTTCCTTGGCTGGCTGGCATCTCCCTAACTCTGCCCTTCTTTCTCCCAGCATTCTCCTAGTCTGGCTCTCCTGCTTAACCTTAGTTTGTTCAGCTATTGATTAGTCAGATTCTTTATTAAGCCAATCACAGCAGCATACATTCACATAGTGTAAAGGAATATTCCACAGCAAAATTGGGTCCACAATTCACACAACACAATACTTTTGATGGTCATGCTCTTACATTTTTTTCTGCATACACCAACCAGGCTCTCAGTTTGCCATGGATAGGATCTTCCCCCAATAGCTCCTCCTCCCTCTCTTTCCCCCTCCCAGATCCCCACCCTTTAGCCTCAGATTCTGGACCCTCTTTCATAATACTTCCCCACCCATGGTTGAGTGTGCCAGCATGCTCAAAGAAAATACACACTATTAAAGGCAGCTCATGCCTCCTGCCACAGTGGAAAATATCCCTTACTTAGACAAACCACAGACAGAGACATGTCTTCCTGTAGCTTGATGAGTTGATATTGCTCCCCATCTAGCTTTCTATTTGAAAACAACCCTGTTTATATAACACACATTTTCTGTATTTCCACTCTCATTTTTTACTATTAAGGACACTTGCCTGGAAACGGAATCTGTGTTTTTCCTCAAGTGTTCATCTCCTCTCGCTGCCTCTTCCCCACCTGAGTATATCATACTTGATTGCTATGCAGTGGAGCTGGGCACAGCTTTATTCCACACTATACAAAATCAATCTATTTGCCCATCCATCTCCCTATCTTTATACACATACAAATGCATGAATGTCTCCAATGAAGTGGACACACGCTAACAGTTGTTGAAAAATGCAGGGTCTACATACACCTCCTTTTATTCTTCTGATAATGCAGGAAATAGTATTTAGTAGTTTTGTAGCATTTTCATATTTGTGGCAATCATTTCTCTCTACTCATATATGGACACAATCCTTAGCCACTCCCATTTTTTTGTGATAAGAAGATTGAGATCAAGAGAGATAGATTGGCTCGCTCACTTCAGTATGGAAATACCTCCGCTCAGCCGGGGATTAAAATTCCCAGGGACAAACTCACTAATCCTGTGATTAGATCCTTAGCTCAAGGTGCCATGAATCAAAGCCCTTGGAACTTAGAGGCTCGGGTGCTTCCTGTTGCTAAAGGAAGCTGATGGAAAGGTCAGACATAAAATGCACAAAGTGCAGCTCCTCTTTCACTCCACAAGTAATGAAACAGATTTTCTCCTGTTTAATTTAAGGACTGCTCAGTACATGAAATACATTTCAAAAGAGAGAAAGAGAGAAAATGGTTTCGTGTCCAGACTCTCAGTTTGGGATTAAGAGCGCCTGCCTGTTTCTCCAAATCCCTCTCCGCCAGCCATTTCCTTGTGCCTTCTCAATCCTCCCCTGCCGGCAGCTGTGGAAATGTTGTGGCAATGGGCCAGAGATGACATACCCTTGGAGCAGGGCTAATGCTTGGAAAGAGATAGATTCCCACCGAACGACAACCTTGTTTTGTGCAAATCTGAACAGGAAGGCAGGAATACTGGATATCAGTGACTCAAGGACAAATTGTCTCTAAATCTGTGATCTTTTAAAGGTGTTTGAAGGGCAGAGCTTTTTTCCAGAGACTTAAGGGAAGCACTACTGGAGACTTAAAAACTTTAAAAAAAAATTCTTTTTATAAAAAGTATAGTTAGAGCCGGGCGGTGGTGGCGCACGCCTATAATCCCAGCACTTGGGAGGCAGGCGGATCTCTGTGAGTTCGAGACCAGCCTGGTCTACAAGAGCTAGTTCCAGGACAGGCTCCAAAACCACAGAGAAACCCTGTCTCGTAAAACCAGAAAAAAAAAAGTATATTTAGAGTGTAGTGACCTGTTGGACAAATTACAAAGGACATGAGAGAGTCTGGGAAGGCCCAGAGCAAAAGACAGCAGCAAAGACCATCCAGGAATGGGGATGTTTGAACAAAACCCTCTCCCAACCATCCACAATATGCCTGGTGTTTTATTCTGAAATCCCTGTGTATATATTACGGCTGTTACCTATTTAACCCATTCCAGTTATGGTGAAGGGAGGATACCTTTGCATCAGCGAAATTGGATTTTTACCTCAGAGTGCTTCCAAGTCTTCTGAGTTGGTTTTTATTATCTGTTAAGTATTCTGGTTTGTGGCCTTAAGTGAGATAGTGAATGTAGAACATGTATCACATTGAATGCTAAGCCATACGGCTTTCCATTTAATCAAAATGATTAAATGGAATAAGTAATTACTAACTTTATACTTTGCACACTATTGTAAATATGTCACAAAAATTTACAGTTTTCTGCCTTGTGCAGCTTTCGAAGCAAACCATCCCATTTTCAGAATATGCCTGACTTGTATGTGACCTTCTCACTGGTCATGTGGTAACATCCCTCTCATCAGGCAGACTTTAGGCATATCATAGGGCTTCATGTAAGTTCGTTTTCTTAATAATACCCCCACAGTGCAGTATCAGGACTACTGTGGGCAATTTCATTAGAGTTTTATGCTGTAATTGTTCTGTTTTATTGTAGGCTACGGTTAATGTTTTTCTGTACCTAATTTATATATAGATTAAACTGTATCATAGGATTCACATAAGGTAGTGAAAAAAGCTTCCAGCCTGTCTGCTGCTTCAGGCATTTGCTGGGGAAGTGGTCTGAAGAGAAGACACTGTGTTGAAAGTGATGGCTGTTCTAGCTCTTGCTATGACTATGACCTAATCCAGAAAGTTCCTCATTAAGATGCCTTTCCTCAGTGGGTGAGTCTACATTGTGTCAAGTCAACAATCTGAACTAACCATCGAATCCCACAAACATAAGGCCCTTAATTCAGATCTTCAACACCCACATAAAAGCCAGATATTATAGAACCCATTTATAACCCCAGGACTTGTGTATGGATCAGACAACCAGGTTTGTCCATGTAAAATGCAATTCCTTTATCCTCTAGTAGCTCCAGGCATCCCCAGTATCCCAATTTGTGAGCTAAAGAAGAAATGCCATTGCAATTGTGTTGGACTCTGTGTCATATTATTTTAAGGCTCCCTTTTGTCCTCTCGTGATGTCTGTGTTGGATTTCTGTGATGGGTTGCTATTATTACCTACACACTTTGTGACACGATATGTTTGAAAAACCAGGATCATGAGGGACAGTTTTGTCCCCATTGTTATTTGCTATCATACAGACTGGTGACATTTCTCTTCCTAGATGGAATAACATTCTTGAAGGTATTTTGTAAACAACTCAGATAGGTGCTTATTTATTCTGTCTCGTAATCTTCAAAGTGATATGTCTTTTGTATGGTGCTTCCTGGTGCATAGTAACTTCTGGCAACTCCAGGATGAGGGCTGCGTATCATGAAGATGTAAATAAAGTGTGAGGGAAGGGACTTTCAGCCATATTCTCCAATTTCTGGGATAGAGTCAGAAGGAGAGACCAACATTAAGTAGATTTAAGACCAATATTAAGTAGATTAATATTGGGGGAAATACGTTTTCATTTATTGCTCTGAGACCCCCACCAATAAAGTTGACCTTAGCTGGAAGGGCGAAGTCCATATTCAGCTACCCAGAATGGGCCATCCAGTTATCTGGCTGACTAAGAGGAGAAAGAAAGACAGACAGGAAAGGAAGAGGCAGGGCCAGGGGGTTGTATGTTCCCTTAGATGGAAGAAGTAGACAGAGAGGATCATTTCATGGTTCCTTGCTCTATGTATTTCTCATGTTTATTCCTTAATATTTATCCCCAAGTTTTCCTTTTCAGTAAACAGCAAAATATTCCAATAGATTACAGCTTAAGCCAATGTAGAGATGCCTCCACGGACAGTACAGAAGGACAGAATTTGGAAAGCATGCCTGTGAACACGAGAGGGGGTCATCTAGTGACTCTTGGAGAGGACATGGATGCTTTTACAGTGTCTCGTCTTCGTCATCTCACCTAGATCTTTTGTAATAACTGATAAATGTCATCAAGTGTTGCCTTGGGTTCTGTGGGGCCCCTTAGCAAAGTGATTAAGGCTGATGAGGATTTGTGGGAACTGTGATTGATGGATGCTAGCCAGAGGCACAAGCAACTGTGGACTTTTAGTTGGCGTCTGTGTGATTAGGTGGGGAGTTATCTTCAGCAATCTGAGCTGTTTCTATAAAAATAACCTCAGAATGAATTTGAATTAGAGGGCACCAAGTTGTCTAAGTTAGGAAGCTTTATAAGGAGAAACACCCACAGTTTCAGAGGTACAGATTCTTGTACATTGTATGGTTTGAGAGCCAAGGAAAGCCAACTTGTTTTTCTTATGTAATGGGGGTATAGTTCTTTGTTGGAGGTGGTGCAAACTTTTCCAGAACCTTAAATGTCTTTTCCATGAGTCGTTAGGGTTGGCTGTAAGCCCTGACCTGTGGATGTCCTCATGCTAGCTAGCTCCAGCACAATATGGTACATTGGTTTTTCTGGCCAATGTATCTGCCATGCTTGCAATTTAGCCTGAACTTGCTATGGAGCACCTTCTTATTGTAGACTTCCAATTTCTCTGTCTCCCAGGCAGTAACTCCAGCCAGTGATCAATAACTCAGTGTAGGATATGACACTGCTTCTAGACCCTGCAGATGGCTCTCAAGCCCAACACTCATAGTTCTTAATGAACGGGCACAGTATAATGCAATCATCCTCCCCCTACTCTGGGGAAGCAGAGGAAGCATTTCTTAGCCTACTTAATCTCTATTTCTCTAATTAGTGCTGTAGAAATAAGGCTTTGAAGGGTCTGATTCTCTTCCATGGAATAAACACATCTCATCAAAGCCTGGGATTTACCTGCCACCCTTTGTTCATCTGTTATATTTTGCAGCGTCATTGATATAGGAAATGACTGCGATGTTCTATAGACAGTCCAGGCAGTCTTCTTCCCTTCAGGATATGTCACAGAGATGGAGTTATCACAGACTTGGGGAAAACCATAAATGCATATCCTAGGAAAATGTGAAATACTTCTGAATCTCTTCTCTGATAGGGAAGAAAATGATATATCCACTAATCACATACCAAGTTCCACAGTCTGTTTAAATCTGCAGTAAAAAAAAAAAAAATGCCACATCTGGCAGAGCAGCTGGAATGAGTTACTACTCACTTAAGTTCATGCCAGTCCACTGTAATCAGTCATGATCCATCTGGTTTTTGTAGAAGAAAGAATTTGTAGTATGTGCAGATAGGAAAGGAAAAATCAGATACACTTCAAGTCTCTGAAAGATGGAGTTAGATATTTCACTTTCTATTCTGTTTGGAAGTATGGTGGAGGCATATGCAAAGATTTCCATCCACCAGGTCTTTCTCATTAGGCTAGTTGTTGATGATTAAAGCGGTTAGTGTGTATGTGGGGGTGTATGTATTGGAGGTGGTATGTCTGAAGATGGATAAAATGGCTGCCTTGTGGATGTGTAGCTTTTGACCTAACCTCACCTGTGCATGGGATAGGAAGCCATTTTTCCTCCGTATATCTCTATTCTCAGAGGTAAGCTTGATGGTCTTTGGACTGTAACGATGCAAAGTCAAATTCAACATCCAACAGTTTACCATCTCCAAATGTGTGGGGGTCTGACTGGCTCTAGATCCCTTCAGGAAGGATGAGGCGTTCTCTAGTGAATGTATCTCAAGCACATTGTAGGGGCATTTCTCACTTGAATTCCTAAATACTGAATCTGAAAACCGCTTCATCTTCCAAAAGCCGAACAAGAGATGTTAATTTTTATTCTGATAACAATTCTTACATCCCTGGTGATCTACATTTGATTTCTATTTTTGTTGCTGCTATTTTGAGGCAAAATCTCAATGTGTAGTCTTGGCTAGTGTGAAAATAAGCTTTTTATAAACTCATTATCCTCGTGCCTCTGCTTCCCGAGTGCCGGGATTAGCGATGTATGCCAACACACCTGGCTTGTACCTGACTTCTTTACATTGACAAAGAAATTTACCTGGTCTGTACAATATCATGTTTTAGTCCAGAATTTCTTTTGTTTGTTTGTTTGGGTTTTTCAGGACAGGATTTCTCTGTGTAACTGCCCCAACTGACCTGGAACTCACTTTGTAGACCAGACTGGCCACAAATTCACAGAGATCCTTCTACCTCTGCCTCCCAAGTGTAAGGATTAAAGGCATGCACCACACTGCCCAACTAGTCCAGCATTTCTTAACCTATGAGTCATGACCCCTTTGGGGGTCAAATGATCCTTTCACAGGGGTCACCTAAGATCATCGGAAAATAGATATTTACTACATTACGATTTATAACAGTAGCAAAATTATAGTTTTGAAGTAGCAACGAAAATATTCCTTATGGTTGGGGGTCAGCACAACATGTGGAACTGTAGTAAAGGGTTACAGCATGAGGAAGGTGGAGAGCGGCTGGTTTAGTCCTAATCTCCTGTACCCCTTAGGAAGGTGGGCCTCTTAAGTACTATATGAATCATGCTGGTGATTGTGATTATTGCCCCCATTTTGCTTTTGGTGATTTATCACTTTTACTTGACTTCTGTTGTTTCAGGTCTTACCATACACCAAGCATTCTTTGGGCATTTGATCGCCTTCCCTGCCATAAGGGAGCCCACATGAGTAAGAACATTTCCTGCAGGCAGCCATGGTCTGCGAAGACCAGCTCACACACGCACAGAATCTGTGCTTCTAATGAGTTATACAGAGAGGTTCAATTTTATATTCTATAGAACTGAAGTCAAATTTTATTTTTAATAAAAATTTTAGAGCACTTATAGCCTGAATTATCAAAGAAGAAAGAAAAAGACATTTAAATGCAAATGGAGAAATAAATGACCTTCTAGTAAATATACTGGCTCAAAATATTCCCTTACTCTTAAGCAGCTAAGATTATGAAATTCATCAAGATATTGGCTCTGTCATACCAAGGTTTCCTTGGTTAAAATAAATGAGTTTTTAGGCTGGATAGAATCAGTTGCCTCCTCCACAAAGGATGGGGACACAGTTGTTGGATTTATGTTTTGTCTCATTTTCCTTCTTTCAGCACTTGCTATCTACTGATTATATTGTGTTTATTTATTATAAAATCCATTATTTTCTCCTGTCACCGCAACTTCTCATGATATTTAAATGATCCAATCTTTTATCAATCATCTTTTTTAAATCTTGTCATCTTCATTGTCAGATAATTATTTTTAATTCCCTAAATTGTGTGGTTGTATAGGGTTCAGTTCACAGGTGTTGCAGTCCCTAGGCCTTTCCTTGTCAGAAAATGCTGGTGTGATCTCATTGTGGAACTATAGAAAGCAGGCTAAATGTAATACTGGATCAAATGTGTGTTGCTGTAGAGGTTAAAGTCATATTCCTGTTTACATTGAATATTACCAAGGAAAGTATCTGAGGACCCCTGATTATTCTCTTCTTTACTGCCTAGATGATTACTTATTCTTTAATATGTGAAATCCACTCTTGGAATGTAAAAAAAAAATCTCAATACTGACTGTTCTATATAAATATTTCCTTGGATAGAGTGTATATTCCCATTTCCAGGGTCAGATCTTCATTCATTGTAGTG
The DNA here is from genome assembly GCF_000317375.1 of Microtus ochrogaster. Classification (NCBI taxonomy): domain Eukaryota; kingdom Metazoa; phylum Chordata; class Mammalia; order Rodentia; family Cricetidae; genus Microtus; species Microtus ochrogaster. The sequence goes on from NC_022012.1 coordinate 22,914,653, forward strand.
AAAGTTTCTTTGGATTTTATCTTTGAAATCAACTTTGATTTCATTTGCACAGATGAATATTACAAGAGACCAATTAGCCTTCCTGTAGATAATAATCATGACCCAGTAAATCCCACTGGCTTTATAACTACTTCTGCCTATGTCTGCCTTTGTTCCTGTTGTTTGCATTATATTTGAGCCTTTCTCCTGTATTAATAATTTGATAATCTTGATATTTTTAGCAGTCCTTAACATACTCTGTAATAGATTTGTCTATCTTTTGTACTTTTAGACAGAGTCTTGCTCTCGATCTCAGGTTGACTTTGAGCTTATAGTCCTCCTGCTTCAGTCTTGAACTTGAATGCTAGTGCTATTGGGTGCATTATCACAATTTCTTCAAAATGTACTTTTCCAAGCAATTTTGTTACTTGTATAAGAAGACATGAGGTGTTACTTGTATAAGAAGACAAGCTTCATTTTCTGGAAGCTTGTCATTTAGTTGGATATGATCTCGTGCACAATCACAAAGCTTGAGACAGGTCAGAGTGTTGTCTTCATAACCTGCCTACCTCTTTTAGAACAGCTGCTCCATGGTAGACAACGAAGCAGGGGCATGTTGAACCTAGTTGGTTTGTTTAGCTGTACCGAACTTTACCAAAGTTCGATACTAAACTATAGAAGGGCATCTAGTAGAAATAACAATCATTTCACAACTGTGTAATGGGAGGGTGTCATTCTACCTTTGTAATAGTCGATATCAAACATAATACAATTCAAGAGATGAGGGATGGCAAATTTCTGAATTTGGGCAAGTAATAATTAGCTGTTTCCTTGTGTTTTAGCTGTTTCATCTTAAAAGTCTTTGTACCCCATTAAAGGTTTCTGCATCTCATTAAAGGTCTTTTTTCTCTTAAGGACTCAGAATGCTGTCACCCAGCTGTATTGTCATTGAAACCCTCTTCCAAACTTCATAAAGAACTTCCCGGCCTGGTCTCATCTCCCTAGAATGAGAGCTGATTGTACCATTCAATCCAAATTTACCCTGTTGTTAAACATCTTTTAGGGCATTATAGGAATCAAAAACAAAACAGAATAAAATTGAATGTTGGAAAGGTCCCCTGTCGAGGTAATTCCCTCAGCCAGGCCAGTCAGTACACATTAGATTGGTAAATTAACTTTCTGCTGAGTCCTGGGTTTATTTTTTAGCCCCTGAGAAGTGAGGAAAGCGAGGGTACAGGACTGGCTCACAGGGACAGGAACAAAACCTTGTTTCTCTCTAGTTGTACTTGAGCAGCAGATCTGGGAGAAAATTAAATGCATGAGTTAAGTATATTAGTGTTAGGTAATGACTAAGCAAGAAAGGCAAAGAATGTTAATAAATTCAGTTAAGTTCTATTTCCTATGGTTTATTAAAAATATATGGCTTAAGAATATAATGTTACAACATTGCTAAGTGAATTTTAAAATGAAGAAAAAGCCCGGCAAAATCCCCGTTTCTTCAAACACAACTAATTCGTTCCTTAAGTCTTCCAAATTCTACGTTCCAATCCCAACTTCCATGAATTGTGGGCTTACAGCTATGCTGACAGTTATAGTCTTTGTTTTCAATACACATTAAATTATAAGTCTATCTTATGATTTTTTCACTCTAATAACTATTATGGCCATTAAGCAGATTTAACTTATCTAACACAAAGGATATCTCGTAATCTACTAACATACTACTACATCTCTATTGGTTAGTGAATACCACCCCCATGCCACCGTGGAGTGGTATGGGGGTATTCTCCAAGCGGCTACGTTAGGACACATGGGGAACAACCCAGAAAAAAATATTGCTTGCATTTTTTCACAGAAGACCAAATAAAACCTCATTTTCTGTCTCTTTCCCCTGGGTACAAAGGACGCAGAGTTTCCAAGATGCCAGGTCAGGAGGCAGGATGCTCTGGGGTGTGTGGTTTCCTGAAAGCTGAGCCTCCCTTATGAGAACTCAGACCAGGGACAGTGTAAGGCTCTTCTTGCAGTGTTAACTACAATTTTTTTCCAAGTCACCAGTGCACACTCTTCATTTTTGGATTGCTGGATTCCCCTTAAGGACTAAGACAATCTCCCTTTGATATAACAGACTGTACTTCTATATTAATGTGTCAAGTTGCTGTGAAATTTACTGCCTCACTGGGCCCATTAGGCTGCTGAGAATCAACTCTGTCTTCAGCATGTCTCAGTCTATCAGAGCTTGATCGTCTTCCTCAGAACAGCTCGTCCCTGTGTGCCACTGTACTGAGCTAAAGCTCTTAATGGGATGAGTGCAATGAATTCTTTAGGAGCTGGAAACCATGTGGGGCAGGAGGATCCTGTGTTCCCGAGACCCAGGCAGGAAGGCCTCTGGCCTTCCAATGACATTCGTCAACCATTCCTTCTGGTTATTTTTAGATACTTTCAGCTACAATTCCCTGGGCCATGAACTATTCATCACCACCATGCCTGAGAAACATCCCTACTCTGCTCCCACCTCCAGCATTCCTATCCTTTCTCGTCCACACAGACATGTACATTTTACTTCCCCTCTCCTTTGTTCAACTTCCCTATCTCCTGGCTGAAATCCATCAAAATCATAGATGGTTATGACTTTGTAATTGGTGGTTGTGACGAGCATGCTCCTCTCAGGAAAAAGCGTAGTCTTTGTCATCTTGTAGGAAGCACACAGGAGCCCTTGATGGGAACAGAAGAGCAGAGTGATATAGACAGACAACTTGGACAGACAGATGGCACTAGGGCACTGTGGTTTACATTCTTGGTGACTGCATTTGTTGGATTAATACAGATCCCTCTCAATCACTGCTGTCTATTCTAAAACAGGAGAGCTAAAAGCTGGTGCATTTTGAGTTTGTTGCTATAGAAATAAATATCAGATTGTATTAGTTAACATTTGATTTCTGTCTCCTTCCAAGGCAGTGGGGGTAGGGATGCGGCTGATTCGTTCAAGGAAGAGTACAAATTAAGCCTGCAAAATAATCTCTGCGGGGTAGAACCCACGTGTGACTTCAATATTTTCTTCTTGTTGTTGTTTTCCAGCCGGGCATCAATTGCTGTCAGTTCTTGAATATGTAGTATCACATTCGATAATGCTCCCTAATGGGTGTGCAAGGGAGTCGGAGTCCTATCAGCAGTGTGTCATTGGGTGTCGTTAGCAAGCTCAGATGAACACTGTTGTTTTCTATATTCAAAAGTCATCTGTATTGCTTTGGCATAAAGACGGGCAGAACCGCTGGTACAATTTTATTTTTAACATTCTGAACCATTGTAAGCCTAGTGAACTGTTTAATACGTTACATTCAACAAGGATGGTTCATGCATTACCAAGGCTTTGGGACTGTCACACCTCCAAATGAATACAAGTTGTAGACAAAAGATTTTTGTTGCAAAGCTCTGGAAATGCAGACCAGTTACCACCAGGACACAAAGAACAAAGCTGGAGTTCTTTTCCTTACTGTTATTTTTTCTTATTTTTCGGTATTTTCCTTTTGTTGGATACAGAACATCTATTCTGCCTTGGGTAGAATTTGCTGCTATTGTTTCCTTTCAGGCTTTTGCAGCAACGAATGGCTTTTTTTTTTTTCTTGTTGTTGTTGTTTCCTTTGGAATATGATTTGCAAACTGAAAGCATTCTTGACGACTGTACTTTCAACTCCACAAACTCAATTTGGAAAATAAGAGCCTCTAATTGCACTTGTAAACAAATGACAAACGCAGGCACCATCACTGTGCAAGCCAAGTGGGCTGGGCATTTGCAAGTAGAAGCCAGGGTAATTAATTCATTGTTGAAAGCCCAGAAATGCAAGCCCAAGAGGCATTCTTACATGGATATAACTTAGATATTAGATAAAAGTTCCTCTTATAAGACAGGTTAAAATACCAATATTAAGTTGCCTATTTATTTGGTCAATGCATTTTCTACATGTGTACATAAACAGAACAATCTATTGAACTTTAATTTTTTTTCCAATTTTTAAAGGATGATTTTTTTAACTGTGTGTGTGTGTGTGTGTGTGTATGTGTGTGTGTGTGTGTGTGTGGTCACACGAGTGCAGATGCCATCATAAGTCAGAGGTATCAAGTATTTTAAAACTGGGATTATAGGCAGTTGTGAGCAACCAGACCTGGGTGCTAGAACCAATTTCTTTTTCTCTTCATATCCTTAACCAAATCTTAAACCCCAGCAACCAAATCTTAAACTTGAAATTGGGAGACCAGTATTATACATGAGTTGACTCCAGATAGGTTTATAGAGCAGTTCATATAATCACATACGTAGCTACTTGCCATCAGAAAAGTATATATGATGCTTACTAAACTCTCAGGAAGAGCCAGATGGGTCATTAACCTGAAGAAAACATCTCATTTGTGTGGGTCTTTGCCCTTAGATCCACACACAGTTTACAACGAGACTGAAATACTAATTCTGCCAGCCTAGATCATCCCCTCTTGGTAGGCTAGTCATAGCTGTGACTGTTTATAGGGTAGAACTATGAAAAAATTGCTTGATATTCATGCATCATCCACCTGCTGTGTACTCTCTTGGTGTATAAGTTGAGTTGCAACTGCGCTATTAGGTACCCATTTTTATCAAGTCTCATTTTATTGGTGAGAATTAAAAGTTACAGAATATGAAAAAAAATTCTAAGAAAAAACTTTATTCTTTGTATCAAGAATTGCCAAGGAAGCCGGGCAGTGGTGGCACACGCCTTTAATCCCAGGGAGGCAGAGGCAGGCGGATCTCTGTGAGTTCGAGACCAGCCTGGTCTATAGAGCTAGTTCCAGGACAGACTCCAAAACCACAGAGAAACCCTGTCTCGAAAAACCAAAAAAAAAAAAAAAAAAAGAATTGCCAAGGGTTCACATTCTCCTTCCTTGTTTCATATTATGGGCATCTAAAGGTGAGCTCAGCAAGAGAGCAGAGCCGACAGTCCTGGAGCCTCTTGTGCCCACCTAACCAAACTCACCAACTCACCAACCACTCATGCATAGACTCCCTTTGTAAGATCCAAAATCTGAGTGTAAATTCTCAAGTGCCAGGCAACTACAAAACATCCCTAAAGTTGTAAGGAGGTACATGGCACCTTCATCATGGAAGCTTTTTCTCTGACCCAGGGCCATGTCATCAAACACAGATCCTCTGTCTTCCTTGAATAGTCAGGGGACTGGTTATGATGTCTTATATTCCAACATTACTAAGAGGCTCCCACTGAAAGTTGACCACTCTCCTGACAGTCTTGACACTTGGTAGGGGGAAGAGAATGAATGTCACCTCTTGAACTAGCAAATAGCTCTCTGTCTCTGTCTCTCTCATGGATTGACAAAGAGAAGCTAGAAAAACTATGGCTGGTTGCTGCTCTCTAAGAAGGTGAAAGAGTCCTGGTCCTAGACTAGGTCTTACTGGACTGTTTAGTGGGTGATCATCTACTTGTACAAAGCTAACAATGGAGACCAGGGATAAATCAGATTAACACATATCTACCTTCATTTCTTTTTCCTTTCTTTTTTTTTCTGTGATAAGCGACCACAATCAAGATAAGTTATAAAACAAAGCATTTAAGACTCATGGTCCTAGGGGGTTAGAGTTGATGACCATCCTGGTAAGGAGCATGGTAGCAGGCAGACCGGCATGGCACTGGAGCAGTAGCTGAGAGCTTAGATCTCTATCCACAAGTATGAGGCAGGGAAAGAGAGCTAAGTGGAAATGGCTGTGCATTTGGAACCACAAAACCTGGCTTTGCTGACACATCTCTTTCAACCATGCCATACCTCCAATCTTTCCCAGACAGTCTTACCAACTAGGAACCAAGTATTCAAATGTATGAGTCCACTGGGGCCATTCTCATTTAAACTATCACAACACCAAAGGAGGGAAAATGAGGAGTTGAGCAAACAAGTTCCAAATAAAGAAACAGGATGAGTCTCTTGAAATTGCTCTAAGGAAACAAAATTATATCCTTTACCTGACAGAAAATTCAAAATAGTTGCAATAAAGATGCATAAAGTGGTTGTCTCCCATTGTGACTAGAACAATAGGTGAACAAAATGAGAATTTAAGCTAAGACATACAGAATAGTTTTAAACATCAAGAGAAATTAAGAACACAAAACCCACAATAAAACGGAAAACTCCATGCAAAGGTTTGAACAACCAGCAACAAAAGAGAGGATCAGTGAGCTTCGAGCTAGTGAAAGAAGATGACGTAGGGACTTGGAGTGCACATATGAAGGCTCGAATGAGTGGCCTGTAGGAGTTCAAAAGAGAGGGGACCCCAAAGCTATCCAAGAACAGCGACAGTAAGATTCCTAACACTGGAAACCTCAATGGGCCTGAAAAAGAAGTCCAATGCTAACTAAACAGGCTCAACCTTCAACAGCCCCACCAAGACATTCTCTAATCAAACTGTCAAAAATCAAAGACAGAAGTAGGAACTTGAAACAGGAAGGAAAGCCATGTCTGCTTGGAAACAAAGGAAATGTTATGGTGGTGACAAGTTGGTTTCCGTTGGAAACCGTACAGGCCATAAGGGAGTGAGATAATGTATTCAAAGTGCGGAAGAAAAAAGCCTGTCACCTAACATTAGTATACCTGATAAAACTGGTTTCCAAAGAGGAAGAGACAACAAAAAGATGCCAAGAATGTTCTTACAGTTGATTTACAGGACGCCAGGTAGCACCAAGGTAAATAAGGAACTATGAGACACATTGTCAAAGTGCATATATGCTGGTCAGTCCACAACTACAGAATACTAAATTATCTTAATGGAGGTGGGTAAATCAGCATAATGTAAGATTAAAAGACAAAACTATGAAAATAACTATGGAAAAATATGAAGAAATGTAGATTTTGATGCCATTATAAAAGGGGAGAGAAGTTAACATGCAGAGGTTATGTGTGTGATTGAAGGTAAATTATTATCAACATAAATTAGCTTGTTATACTATAAGATTATGGGGGGGGGGAAGAGACAGAATTTTTTTGTAGCTTTGGAGCCTGTCCATTTTTTTTAAACGTAAGTCCCAAAACTAATAACATTAAACCTATAGAACTTGCATGGAAGAAAATCAGAGAAGAATCAACCATATCGGCACAAGCAAATAAAAGCACCAAACAGGATAGTGAGAAGAAATTCAAAGAACAAATCATGAGACGGCACTGTAAATATGTCATCAGCAGCAATTATTTTAATCTACATAGATTGAATTCACTAATCAAAATATACTTTGTAGTTTCAAAGATTAAGAAAAAAATTAAAACAACACTACCCCAAATCTCTTAAACAAACACAGTTGGGGTATTAAGGACACAGGCTGAAAGTGATTGAATAAAAGCAGATAGTCAAAGTAAATACTTACCAATGGCATTAGAAATAGCTATATTTATATCACATAAAATAGAATTTAAGTTAAAAAAAACTGTCAGAAAAAAAAGACAGGAAGCCTTTCAGAGTATTTTAATTCTCATCCCAATTTTAAAACTTTACTGATTTAAGAAGAATACTCTCAGGTTTGGGGAGAGACCTCGAAAGATAAGAGCACTTGGTGTACTCGTGTGCCAGAGGCAGGTGGATCTCTGTGAGTTCAAGGCCAACAAAAGCTAGTTCCAGGACAGGCTTCAAAGAAACACAGAAACCCTGTCTCAATTAAAAAGAGAGAGAGAGAGAGAGAGAGCACTTGGTGTTTTTCCAGAGTATGAAAGTTCGATTCCCAGTAAGCACCAAGTGCTCACAATTGCCTATAGCTTCAGCTTCAGGAGATCTGACACCTTCTTCTGGCCTCTACAGACAACAGCATATATATGGCACAGATACATGTAGAGACAAACATAGGCATAGATATAAAATTGAACATAAATCTTTTAAAAATAATCCAAATTATTCCTACAATTTTCCTGGTTACCTATAACATCCCCGAATGGCTAGGCATAATGGTTCCCATTTATAATCCTAGTATTTTATAAACTGAGGCAGGTGGGTTCGAGTTCAGCCTTGACTATACAACAGGGCTTTACTCTGCTGTTATTGTTTAAACACACACGCACAAAAGCATGCACACGCAGATGAAATATGCAGGCATAGGTACAGTTGTATCTCTAGTGACGTTAAAGAAAACAGAATGGCGTGCTTTCTGTAGAGACCAAGGCCCTTAGTAACCCCTCATCTGGCTCCATACATTCTGCTCAGAGCATCCCCTCTCATCATCTCGTATATTTCCATGCCACCATGATCCAGAGCATAGGTCAAAATTTGTATCTGTGTATGACCAGCCAATCAATATTTTAGCTGTCAAGTGGCTTAGGGCTCCCACTTCACTTAGTTTGACTTTGTAGCATGGAAATAGCCATGAAGAGCTTGTACCATGTAAGAACGCAGCTATGCTTCAATAACACTTTATTTATAAAAACCAAGGGAAGACCCACTTTGCCGTGCAAAGAACAGCTAGCCATCTCCCTAATCTATGAGTTTAGACACAGATACTTCTAATGTGAAAGAAAGTACAATCCTGACTATGATCAATATTTAGATTCACCTGCGTTTTGGGAATTTTCCACCCCAGCTTCTTGGGTCTTGTTTCTTTCACTATGATTTGATATGTTGTTGCTGTTTCATAAGATCTACTTTCCCTTTCTGTCTCACACCCTTTTATGTTGTTCTCCCACTTTATTGACTTTTCAGTTGGCCGGAGGACTGAAAGGTTCTCTTGGGAGCCACAGAGGTGATGCCCCATTGTTTTGTGGCATCTGGCTGTTCCTAAAGGGTTGCTTGACTGTCGTTTCTTGGTAAGAGATTCATTTTCTCTCTAGTAGCTTTTATACCTTTCTCTTCTATGATATCCTGCAAATTCCCTGATTCTCATGGCCTCCAAAATATATTCGCACTTGATTAATTTTTACTTTTCAGGTTCAGAATTCAATGTCTGATACTTCCTCTTGTCCTCTAACCCTTTACTCTGGGGACTGCTGTGCTTTTCTTTTGTAGAAAAGTCTAAGCCATTTTCTCCTCAATGATTTCTCTCCCTCATTTTCTCTGTTTCCCTTCATGAAACCCAGTCTCCTTTGTGATAGGGCTTTCTCTTTTTTTGTGTGGGTATTCATTTCCTCGGATTACAGCACCAATATTGCACTTATGAGTGGCTTAGTCAATAGACACGATGCTCTCCACGTCTGGGGGTGGGTTTCTCCTCATTCTCTCCTTGACAGCTGTAGACACATACTGTGCTCTGATCTCCGCAGGACGTCTTCCTATCTTCACGTGTCCCCTGCATCCTCATCTCTTTGGGTTTTGTTTGTTTTTATGTTTTAGTTTTTGTTCTGTTTTTGATTTCTACAATACTTCCAGATCCATCTCAGGCCTCTCACACCCTGGGAAAACACTCGAACAGAGGGCTTTATCCCAGTCCTCTTTCTACTTTCTATTCTCAGAGAATATGCCACTAATTTTCTTATTCAGTTCTTGATCTTTCTCCATAGCCCAAGCCCATATTTATCTGTTTGATTGTTTGTTTGTACATTCCTTCAGTCATTCATTTGTCTTTGCAAGCATCTACAGGTGCACCTTGCTGCAGTACCCTGTGTAGGGCAGAGGACAATCCCTGGAGTTGATTGTCT